>NW_027507903.1:38379196-38774196 GCF_037356315.1 Lithobates pipiens
CGCATGCGTATGCATTTGCGTGGAAATACGGTAAGATGGGGGCACTTTAATAAAAAAAATAATAATAATTCTAATAAATATTTTTTTTTTGCTTTAATTATTATTATTTCTTTTTTTTTTTTTTATCGCATTTATTGCTGTCAGAAGGAATGTAAACATCCTGACAGCAATAGCCATGCGACAGGTACTCTTTACAGAGAAATCTGGGGTCTACAAGACCCCAAATCTCTCCTCTGCATTTAAAAAACAACAATATCTGTTTTTGAATGCTTTTGATCTCTTTAAAAATGGCGCCGTTGACATCCGTGTAAACAAGAAGTGATGTCAGGTCGTCTCTTCTGGGTTTCCATAGTGGGGAGTCAATCAAAGCTGTTCCTGGCTTTGTTCGGCTGTCTGACCAGCCGGCAGACACGCCCGGCTGGTTGCTTGAGTCAGCCAGCGGGACGGAAGAGCCAGAGCAATCCCTGGAAGGCTGGGACATGTCCCCTCCCACCGATAGTAAATGCAATCCAGCGGCTAGTTAGATGCTAGGATTGCTTTTATAAGAGAGTCAGCTGCAGCCTTTAAAAACAGTATGGGATGATGCCTGTGGTTGCAGGAATCATGCTGGGATAACCCACAGAAGGTCTAGCAACGTATGGGTACGTCGCAGGTCGTTAAGTGGCTCACCTACCAGCAGGTCTTTGGAGTGTGGGAGGAAACCGGAACAAGGAGAACATGCACAATCCAGTCATGCAGTGTCATGGTTGGGATTCAAAATGGACGACCCTAGTGCTGCCAGGAAGAAGTGCAAACCACTTAGGCACTGCATTTAGGACAGCGAGCACCACCAAAAACAAAACAAAAAAGGTGGAAGCAGCAGAAGGCAACGCAAGATCACATCAGGATTTCTGGTGACGAAACAGTAACAAAACAATAAAGATTATTTAGTATTATGTCATTCATTTGAAAAACAATATCATTGAAGAACCCCGTTTAGTACATAAATATATTAATTGAAATATGCCCTTTTAAATGCTAGCTTCAATCACAGTATGTTTATTCTAATGAAATCAGACAACAATCAGATTAATAAAGAAAAAGCCCAGCTGGGGTGATGGAAAGAATGAATAAAGCTGCAGCTGTCATCAGTGTTATATTTCATGCACTCTGGGCCTGTGAGAGGTTTAGGCAAGTTAACTGTAGTCTTACCCATCTCCTCCCCAACCAAAAAAAAAAAAAAAAAAAAAAAAAAAAAAAGCTAGATTCTGACTAAACTAAAATTGTTGTTACAGTGGGTGAGATTTACTAAAACTGGAGCACTCGGAATCTGGTGTAGCTGTGCATAGTAACCAATCAGCTTCTAACTTCAGCTTGTTCAATTAAGCTTTGACAATGAGTCCTCGTTCACACTGGAGCGATTTGACTTGCCAAAAATCGGAGCCAATTTTGCCGGCAAGGACACGGTCCAAAACAGTGCGGCGCCACACTGATTTACAAAAGTAGTTTCTGCACTACTTTTGGCGACTTTGGGGGGTAATTTCAATAGATATCTGTGCGGGTCCCTGCACAGTTGTCTTTCAAATCACCCCTCAACTCACACTGAAATGCAAGGTAAAAAAAAAAAAAAAAAAGGTACAAGATATCGGGGGGTTATTTACGAAAGGCAAATCCACTTTGCACTATAAGTGCACTGCAAGTACACTTGGAAGTGCAATCACTATAAATCTGAGGAGTAGAACTGAAATGAGGGGGAAGCTCTGCTGCTTTTATCATCCAATCATGTGCAAGCTAAAATGCTGTTTTTTTTTCCTTTCCTTGCATGTCCCCCTCGAATCTACAGCAACTTTACTTCCAAGTGCACTTCTAGTGCAAAGTGGATTTGCGTTTCGTAAATAACCCCATTGAGTTTTATTCAAAATTGTCTCTCTTCTTTTGTTTATAGCGCAAAAAATAAAAACCACAGAGGTGATCAAATACCACCAAAAGAAAGCTCTATTTGTGGGGGGAAAAAAAATAAATAAATAAATGGATGTCAATTTTATTTGAGAACATTGTCGCATGATCGTGCAATTGTCAGTTAAAGCGACGCAGTGCATATTGCAAAAAGATGGCCTGGTCAGGAAGGGGGTACATTCTTTCGTTGCTGAAGTGGTTAGTTATATCAATCCCTGTGTGTGAAAACTGAATTCCAGGTATAAATATTTTTTGCATAGTTAGAGAAGAGAGATATACATTTATATATTACACAAAAATCAGGGGGGAAAATCGGGAGGTGCGTGTTATGTGCTGACCCCCCGCTGTTTCTCACCCTTTCTGCCGTTGTCTGCGGGGGTATTTTCAGGCATTCTCGGCCGAGTGTGGCCGAAAATACCCAAAAAGCCACGAGCACCGCCGAGATACACATGACATCTGCTCTGTATCTCGGCGGCGTCATTTTTTAAACGGCAAACGGCGGGCATTTAAATGTAAGTTTTTTTCCTTAAACTTCCTCCTAAAAAATGTTTTCTTTTAAATTCCTTCCTAAACTTGGGGTGCATGTTATACGCCGAATAAAATTACACACACACACACACACACACACACACAGTGCCCCAAGTGACTGCCTTGCTGCTTAGTGAACACAGGAAGTTGACATTCACAGAACACTTTTTCTCAACGTTCTTTAGTTGAGCAAGGTGCAGATCGCGGCATCACTGCCATTGCAGCACCTAATACAGTGATGTTCAGCTTACAGAGGGATCAGAGAGGGACTGGACATGCATACTTTGCTAACTAGGCAAATGTATAATTGGTATAGAAAAGAATCAAATTTTGTTGCTTTGCAGCCACAAATTAAAACAGATACAGTTTTAGTTTTATCAGCTGTATTTTCTCAGTGCTACTTAGACCATCCTAGTGAAAGATATAACATCAACTTATCAGAATTTAATTTTTAAAAGTTAAAAACAGAATCATGGCTGGAAAAAGGACCCCCCCCCCCTTAAAACAACGTGGAAACTTAATCAGGTGTAGCTAATCACCTTCTCAATGGCACACAAATCCATTTGACTTTCAACTGTAATCAGCTGTGGTCATTTGATTAGCTCAGCATGAAAGAGCTTTCCTGGAGCATTTCCGGTCCCTGTAGTGCAATTGAAGTAAACAATCAACTATGGGTGGCAAAGCACGGTCACCAGGATAAAGTTGTGGACAGGCAGAAGTCAGGAGATGGATACAAAAAAAAAAAAAAAAAAAAAAAAGTATAAATAATAATATAAATGTCAAAGGCCTTATCAATGCCTAGAAGCACAGTGAAGTCTAATATTAAGAAGTGGAAGGTATTTGGTACAACACAGACCCTCCCTGGATCAGGAAGTCACTCCAACACTCCAAACTGGATGAAAGAGTCAGGAAGAAAGTTGGTCAGGGAGGCTACTAAGAGGCCTACAGCAACTCTGAAGCATTTGCAGGAATTTATGACAAAGAGTGGTCATTGTGTGCATGTGACAAGAATTTCACAAATGTGGCTTGTATGGGAGGGGGTGCAAGAAAAAAGCCACTCCTCAAGACCACATGCAGTCACCACTGAGCTTAGCCAAAACGCACCTTGAAGATTCCAAGGTCACAAACAAAACGGCGTTATGGTCAGAGGAGACTAAAATTTGGCAACACCACCAAACTATATGTCTGGCGAAAATCCAATACAGCTCGTCATCCAAATAATACCATTGTTACAGTAAATCATGGAGGTGGTAATATCCTGTTGGGGGGGGGGGGGGGGTGTTCTCCACAGCAGGGACTGTCAGGATAGAAGGAAAAAAAATGGATGGGGCAAGTTCCATCAAAATTCTTGAGGAAAATCTGCTGCCCTCTGCCAGAAAGTGGTCAATGGGAAGAAGGTCTACTTTCCAACATGACAAGGACCCAAAGCACACAGCAAAATGACCACACAGAGGTTGAAGGAGAAAAAGGTGGATGTCCTTGCGTGGCCTAGTCATAGCCCAGACTTAAACCCCATTGAAAATCTGTGGAATGACTTGAAGACTGCAGTCCAAACAGGGCTCGACAAACCCCAGGCGCCAGGTCGCCAATGCGACCAGAAATCGCAACCTGGCACCTAAGCTGCCACCAGCCCACTATCGATGCCCCAGACATGCAGCAGCATTAACACTGACTGCCGTCCTCCTCCCTCCTCCACACTAAGGTGTCCTTTTATGAAGCAGTGAAATCTATTCACTGCTTCATTCTCCGGCATTCACAGAGGAGATCTTTCTCCTCTGTATGCCAGTTTATAAAGCGGAGTAGATCACTTCACCCTTGGAGGAGTGAAGCGAGCTACAAACGCTTCTAACTCTGGAGAACGGCCCCTAATACTGGAATCTCGTGAGACTTTACGAGATTACAGTACTACAAATTCACCAATACACAGAGATGTCAATTTATTAAGCAGTGATAAATTATCACAGCTCAATACACTCACACACGGTGTGATTAATGTTAGTGAAATAAAGAGTCCCCTTACATAATATATACATACATACATACATATGACAGGGGGACATGGTTACAGTGTTGGGGGGTCTGAACGAGGCATAAGGAAGTTAATTATCTTCCTCTTTCCTCCTCAGATCCCCCCACATTCTCTCTTCACTCCCAGGTCCTCCACCTCTGAGTTGGTGAATCGGGGAGTGTGAATTCTGACACAGATCACCAGTGAAGCGCTCAGATCGCAGCTTCATAAACTGGCCGTTACTGTGTCATTCAATGAGGATTCTCAGTGTGCGGAGATAATCGGCAGGGAGAACAAGTTCAAACACTTCTCCCCCCGATTATATCTGGTTTATAAACTGTTTATGGGCTGTGATCAGCGGCGATCCTCTGGATCTCCACTGATCACTGCTTCATAAATGGACACCTCAGCGGCGCCGCGCTAAGTAGGTGAAACTGACAAGCAACGGAGAGAGGAGGATCTGTCAGATTTCAGCTTGATGTCGGGGTGGGCAGGACCGGCCGGGGTGGGAGGGACCCAGCAGCTATCAAACACCAGCCAATGGGATCTGAGCGGGTCGCTATGTGTATGTGGCCCGCCCCTTTTCTTAAGCAGCCCAATCGTTGGCTGGTGTTTGATAGCTGCTGAGTACCACCCACCCGGCTGGGCCCCGCCCACCCCGACATCAAGCTCAAATCTGACATATCCGCCTCTTGTCAGTTTCACACCCCGGCTGGGTCCCGCCCATTCCGACAGCTCCTCTGTTACATTTCATTAACAGAGTGCTCCGTGTGAAACCTGCCAGTGCCATCTGCTAGCACCAACCAGTGCCACCTGCCAGTGTCAGTGCCACCACCAATCAGTGCCACTTGTTAGTGCCAACCAGTGCCACCGCCAATTAATTACACCTGCAACCACCAACCAGTGCCACCTGCCACCGCCAATCAGTGCCATCTGCCAGTAACAACTAGTGCCACCGCCAACCAGGCCACCTGCCACTTCCAAACCAGTGCCACCTGCCAATCAGTGCCACCGCCAGTCCCACCTGCCAATTCCAAACCAGTGTCACCTGCCAGTGCCAGCCAGTTCCATCTGTTGCCAGCCTTACTCTCTTTCTGGTCAGCCCATAACCCTGATTTAACAGCGTTTCAATGGAGTTATTGATTGGGTGCTCCATTGTGAGTTAGGGATAGGGGGTGAAAATGAGTGGCCTTACCCCAGGAGCTGACAATCTATACCACTAAAAAGTTATACCCAAGCACATAATATTCCAAACCCCCTCCCCCCCCACATATATGCACGTAAAAGCTAAACTGATGACCTAAGGGGGGGCTTTTAAGGTGTCTGCCTTTCAGCTGGCAATGGTTGTAAGGGTGATCCAGTTTTTTAGAGCAGACGGTCGGCTTTCTTGTGAGAAGAACCGATGCGGCCCGGCAGCCGCTCAGCTGTTATCACAAGCAGCAAGAGGGGACGCCCACCCTCCCGCTGCTTGCCCAGGCTCTCCCATCCCCCCCAGGAGGGGCCCGAACTACCAACCGGCATGTCTGCCTGGCTGGAGACCCGATCAAAGCCAGAATCAGCTTCGATCTCGGATCTAGTAGCCCACAAGCAATGTCATGACCTAAACTCAGGATTACTTAAGACATAAAGGCGCCAAGTTTTAAAAAAAATGTATAGCATTCAAATAGGGCTGGGGGGGGGGGGAGCGGGGAAATCGATTTAAATCTTGAATAGAGTTGAAAAGGTCAAATCGATTCAAAAAAAATTTAAGCAAATCAATCTTTTTTTTTTTTTTTTTGGCGACACCGGATGCCAAATCCCCTGGCCGCAGCTCCTCAGGACCAGTGCAGTGTCCAAAAAAAAACCAAAAAAAAAAACACTTGATTTGAATAGTGAATAGAGTTTTTTTTTTAGTTTTTTTAATTGCAGATTTGTTTTACTGAAACACTTTGTTTCCTAGACCTTGGCGATAATATTGCGAATATGGAGAATCTTGGCACCCCAGATGTTTTGGAACTACATTTCCCATGATTCTCATGCACTCTGCAGTGAAGTTAAGCATCATGGGAAATGTAGTTCCAAAACATCTGGGGTGCCAAGGTTCGCCATCACTGCTCTAGGGTTTCTGCTTTTAGAAAATATAGAAGGTTTGGAGATTTTATGTAATCTTCAGGTCATAAATGATTTTTGTTTTAAACGTGTGCCAAAAAAATAAAAAAATAAAAAACAAAACACAAAACGGCGCTGGCTGTGAAGGGGTTAAAGGAGAAGTTCACCTTCGGGAACATATTACATGTTCTACCCGTATAATTAAAAAACAAAAAAAACTGGCTCCTAACTTTTTTTAGCTGGCTCGTAGATTCAAAACAAATCTGTCTAGCCCTGTGTTATTTATTAACTCCGTATCATATTATATGGTGTATGTATGCACTGTGTGTTTAATGATATTTATTTTTTTAAGATAATTATTGGGTAAGCATTTGCAAATATAAAATGGGATGTACCAGGGCTGTGGTGAAATTATAAATACCAACATATCACTGGGTGTCATCATGCCTGTGGCTGTCAGTCTTGCAATGCCTCATGGGATTTGTAGTTTCACAACAGCTGGAGGGCCAAGGTTGCCTCCCCCCCCCCCCCCCCCGGATCTACAACCAAGGCATTACTACTTCTGCTTCTTATTTTGACTGCAGATGCTGCAGGTCAGGAATCCTTGTCCGGCAATCAGCTTCCCTGCACAGATTCAAAACAGGAAAGCCTCAATCTGAATTAGAGCTGCACGATTAATTGTTAAAAAAATATGTGATCTCGATTCACTCCCCCGACAATCTCTCCTGCTGAGAGTGGGCGATTCTTTCATATAAACAAGTGGAGAGATTCTCTGCTCACTCAGCTGTCAAAAGAAAGCATCCCGGGCAATCTGCCAAATTTAGAACTTGAAACATTGTAACTAACTTACTTCTTAGATCAAAGGGATAGAACTTCTGTGTAAACAAATAAATAACCTGGGCAGTCTACCAAGCTTTCAACCACTGTAAATGCAGGAAGTTAAACCACTTAAAGTGGAGTTGCCCCCCAAAAAATAAAACTACTTAAAATTCTTAAAAAAAATAAAGAAAAAATAATTGGCAAAAAAAAAAATTTTTAATCACCTCTAAATACCGGTTGCTAGGGGGTCCCTCGTAGTCTGCCTTCTTCATTGCCCGGGCTGGTGACATCACTTCCCCTCGCGCCGCACATTCACCTGGGACCTGTCACGTGTCCCAGGTGACTGTACGGCGTATCACGGCGCCCTGCGCCGCTCGCGCATGCGCAGTGGGTGCCCGGCTGTGAAGCCACAGCCGGGTGCCCACAGTATGCATGACGGCGCCGTGAGCGGAGCGGGGAGCGAGGGGGGGGGGGGCTTCGTTCCCCCGCATCGCTGGAACCCGGGACAGGTAAGTGTCCGATTATTAAAAGCCAGCAGCTGCAGTATTTGTAGCTGCTGACTTTTAATTTTTTTTTATTTAGGGGGTACCCCACTTTAAAGTCTAAATCTTTTTCTGACACTTCTTTCTTAAAGGGGTTGTAAAGCTTCATTTTTTTATTTTCTAAATAGGTTCCTTTAAGCTAGTGCATTGTTGGTTCACTTACCTTTTCCTTCGATTTCCCTTCTAAATGTTTTTATTTCTTTGTCTGAATTTCTCACTTCCCGTTTCTCCTCAGTAAACGTCACACCATCATCCGAGTGGTGTTTAGTCAGCACAGCTTACCGAGGAGGAACAGGAAGTGAGAAATCCAGACAAAGAAAACAAAGACAAAAAACATTTAGAAGGGAAATCGAAGGAAAAGGTGAATCAACAATGCACTAGCTTAAAGGGGAACCGTTTTAGAAAATAAAAAACAAACCTTTACAACCCCTTTAAGTTAACATCAATATATTTTTTGCTAGAAAATTACTTAGAACCCCCAAACGCACACTAATATACACACACACACATACATATACATATACATATATATTAGGGATGCACCGAATGGGTTTTTTGGTGCCGAAACCGATACCGAAAATGAAAAATACACTAGGCCGAAAACCGAAACCGATACCGAAACAGCACCGATACCGAAAATGACTGTTTTCAAAAAATATTTTTATACAGGAGGTGGTCAGAGGCTGGCGACACAGTACAGGAGGTGGTCAGAGGCTGGCGACCTGATAAAAGAGATAAGTGCAGCCAGTGTTGCCCCCTGTGATGCAGCCAGTGTGTGTTGCCCCCTGTGATGCAGCCAGTGTGTGTTGCCCCCTGTGATGCAGCCAGTGTGTGTTGCCCCCTGTGATGCAGCCAGTGTGTGTTGCCCCCTGTGATGCAGCCAGTGTGTGTTGCACCCTGTGATGCAGCCAGTGTGTGTTGCCCCCTGTGATGCAGCCAGTGTGTGTTGCCCCCTGTGATGCAGACAGCGATGCCCCTCTGCAATGAAGAGAGCCATCTGGTTGAATAGAGCGCCGGGAACATCACAGCTTTCATTTCAATAGCTGTGTGTTCCCCGTCGCGCGCCGTCACACACGGCCCCTCCCCCTTGTCCAGGCACTTTGATAGACAGATCACCCGTCCAATCTGGACGGGTGATCTGTCTATCAAAGTTCCCTGGACAAGGGGGAGGGGCTGTGTGTGACGGCGCGCGACGGGGAACACACAGCTATTGAAATGAAAGCTGTGATGTTCCCGGCGCTCTATTCAACCAGACGGCTCTCTTCATTGCAGAGGGGCATCGCTGTCTGCATCAGTCCTGCGCTATTCACCCCATCATGGGAGGCACCAGGGGCGGGGAGGGGGCGGAGTTCCGCCCAGGCCCCGCCCCATTTTCGGCTCAATTATCGGCCGTTTTTTCCTTTCAGCAAATTGCCGAAAAGGGCATTTTCGACCGATATGTTTCGGCGGCCGAAATTTCGGTGCATCCCTAATATATATATATATATATATATATATATATATATATATATATATATATATATATATATATATATATATATATATATAATTTAGCAGAGACCCTAGGGCAGTGATGGCGAACCTTGGCACCCCAGATGTTTTGGAACTACATTTCCCATGATGCTCCACTACAACGCAGAGTGCATGAGCATCATAGGAAATGTAGTTCCAAAACATCTGGGGTGCCAAGGTTCACCATCACTGCCCTAGGGAATAAAATGGCGATTGCTGCAATATTTTATGTCACACTGTGTTTGCCCAGCAGTCTTCCAAATGCAATTGTTTGGGAAAAAATACACTTCAATAAATAAAAAAAAATAAAAAACTGAAACAGCACAATTTTTTTTCGTTTTAATGTGAAAGATGATGATACACCGCGAGAATCATGAGAGAATAGTGATCTATCTTCTAAGCAAAAAAAAAAAAATCATGATTCTCATTTTAGCCAGAATCGTGCAGCTCTACTCTGAATACACTCAGAGTTCTAATTCTTAACTGAAACCCAGATGAAGAGGGAATGCCTTTGATCCCCCGAAATGCATTGGCTGTCTTAATACAATATCAATAAATACATTTGGACTCCTATCTTTTGGTCTGGTGCTCCTTCCATATCAGGGATTGGCCCGGCACTGGGTAAAAATACCTAGAACTTCCAGGTAAGGAGGATGCAACTACTCTCAAGGGAAAATACCCAGTTCTTCCAGGTAAGGTGTATGTGTCTCTCCTGTGACAGGGATTGGTGCATTGTTGTCACATGGGAGTAAATATGTACTACCAGGTAAGGAGTATGTGCTCACACCGATCACCTCTTGTGACGGGGATCTCTCCATCCATGGGATAAATGGCCAGTACTTGCAGCTAAGGAGAATGTACTCATCCCGATCATCTCCTGTGACAGAGATTAGCCCAGCAATGTCACATAGAGAGGCAAGTGCTCAGTGCTTCCAGGTACAGGAAGATGTCACTGACTCTGGTCGTCTCCTGTGGTGGCATTGGCTCGTTGCCGTCACATGGTGGTGAAGTCCCAGTACTTTCAGGTATGGAGCACATCTCTCCCTCATCCTCTCCTGTGATGGGATTGGCCCAGCACTGTCACATGAGGTCAGGCACACATCAGTCAGCTCTGAACTCTCACTGACCCCTCAGTTCCCAGCATATTTTCCCCACTCCATGACCCCTGGATACGCTCCCCCATCCAGTCACACTCCCAACACCCGGGACCCCCAGATACACGCCTCGACCCCCGGATACGCTCCCCCATCCAGTCACACGCCCAAGCCCCGGGACCCCCAGATACACGCCTCGACCCCCGGATACGCTCCCCCATCCAGTCACACTCCCAACACCCGGGACCCCCAGATACGCGCCTCATTCCCGGGACTCCCAGATACGCTCCCCCATCCAGTCACACTCCCAAGCCCCGGGACCCCCAGATACACGCCTCGACCCCCGGATACGCTCCCCCATCCAGTCACACGCCCAAGCCTGGGACCTCCAGATACGCACCTCGTCCCCGGGACACCCAGATAAGCGCCTCGTCCCCGGATACGCGCCCCCATCCGGTCACACTCCCAAGCCTGGGACCCCCAGATACGTGCCTCATCCACGGGACCCCCGGATACGCTCCCTACCCCAGGGACACCAGTCCTTTCTGTAGCACTTTGCTTTGTTGGGGGGGGGGGGGGGGGGGAATTGTGGCGCCTGCTGTATAGGGGGGTGAGGACCTCTGTATGGGGGGAGGTGGCTGAAGACCTCTGTATAGGGCAGTGATGGCGAACCTTGGCACCCCAGATGTTTTGGAACTACATTTCCCATGATTCTCATGCACTCTGCAGTGTATTTGAGCATCATGGGAAATGTAGTTCCAAAACATCTGGGGTGCCAAGGTTCGCCATCACTGGTATAGGGGAGGGGAGGTGAAGAAGACCTCTGTATAGGGGAGGGGAGGTGAAGAAGACCTCTGTATAGGGGAGGGGAGGTGAAGAAGACCTCTGTATAGGGGAGGGGAGGTGAAGAAGACCTCTGTATTGGGGAGGGGAGGTGAAGAAGACCTCTGTATTGGGGAGGGGAGGTGAAGAAGACCTCTGTATAGGGGAGGGGAGGTGAAGAAGACCTCTGTATAGGGGAGGGGAGGTGAAGAAGACCTCTGTATAGGGGAGGGGAGGTGAAGAAGACCTCTGTATTGGGGAGGGGAGGTGAAGAAGACCTCTGTATTGGGGAGGGGAGGTGAAGAAGACCTCTGTATTGGGGAGGGGAGGTGAAGAAGACCTCTGTATTGGGGAGGGGAGGTGAAGAAGACCTCTGTATTGGGGAGGGGAGGTGAAGAAGACCTCTGTATTGGGGAGGGGAGGTGAAGAAGACCTCTGTATTGGGGAGGGGAGGTGAAGAAGACCTCTGTATTGGGGAGGGGAGGTGAAGAAGACCTCTGTATTGGGGAGGGGAGGTGAAGAAGACCTCTGTATTGGGGAGGGGAGGTGAAGAAGACCTCTGTATTGGGGAGGGGAGGTGAAGAAGACCTCTGTATTGGGGAGGGGAGGTGAAGAAGACCTCTGTATTGGGGAGGGGAGGTGAAGAAGACCTCTGTATTGGGGAGGGGAGGTGAAGAAGACCTCTGTATTGGGGAGGGGAGGTGAAGAAGACCTCTGTATTGGGGAGGGGAGGTGAAGAAGACCTCTGTATTGGGGAGGGGGGGGGGTGAAAAAGACCTCTGTATAGGGGAGGGGGGGGGTGAAAAAGACCTCTGTATAGGGGAGGGGGGGGTGAAAAAGACCTCTGTATAGGGGAGGGGGGGGGGGTGAAAAAGACCTCTGTATAGGGGAGGGGGGGGGGTGAAAAAGACCTCTGTATAGGGGAGGGGGGGGGGGGTGAAAAAGACCTCTGTATAGGGGAGGGGGGGGGGGGTGAAGAAGACCTCTGTATAGGGGAGGGGGGGGGTGAAGAAGACCTCTGTATAGGGGAGGGGGGGGGTGAAGAAGACCTCTGTATAGGGGAGGGGGGGGTGAAGAAGACCTCTGTATAGGGGAGGGGGGGGGGCGGTGAAAAAGACCTCTGTATAGGGGAGGGGGGGGGGGGTGAAGAAGACCTCTGTATAGGGGGGGGGGGGGGGGGGGGTGAAGAAGACCTCTGTATAGGGGAGAGGGGGGGGGGGTGAAGAAGACCTCTGTATAGGGGAGAGGGGGGGGGGTGAAGAAGACCTCTGTATAGGGGAGGGGGGGGTGGTGAAGAAGACCTCTGTATAGGGGAGGGGGGGGTGAAGAAGACCTCTGTATAGGGGAGGGGGGGGGGTGAAGAAGACCTCTGTATGGGGGGGAGGGGGGGTGAAGAAGGCCTCTGTATAGGGGAGGGGGGGTGAAGAAGACCTCTGTATGGGGGGGAGGGGGGGTGAAGAAGACCTCTGTATGGGGGGGAGGGGGGGTGAAGAAGACCTCTGTATGGGGGGGAGGGGGGGGTGAAGACCTCTGTATGGGGGGAGGGGGGTGAAGAAGACCTCTGTATGGGGGGGAGGGGGGGTGAAGACCTCTGTATGGGGGAGGGGGGGGGGGGGTGAAGAAGACCTCTGTATGGGGGGGAGGGGGGGTGAAGACCTCTGTACGGGGGAGGGGGGGGGGGGGTGAAGACCTCTGTATGGGGGGGAGGGGGGGTGAAGACCTCTGTACGGGGGAGGGGGGGGGGGGTGAAGACCTCTGTATGGGGGGGAGGGGGGGGGTGAAGACCTCTGTGGTACACAGACTTCTGGTGACAGAGAACTCTCACGACCCCAACATATACACACAGCGCTCCGTACACCAACAGAAAACCCCGCTCCGTACTCACAGGAATCAGACGGTAACGTGTTATTCCCGTCCACCAACACCCGGGACACCGGCAACTCTACACATTCCGCACCGCGCATGCGCACTGAACTCTGGCCGTGACTGAACCAACCAGCGCTCTTAATTGGCAGGGAACGTATTTCCGGCGCGTGCGTGGTCTGTACATCCGTGCAGCGTACGGGCAGAAGGTTCAGATACGCATGCGCAGTACATGCGTCCTGAAGCGCACAGTGACAACTGTTGTGTAGAAGTGTAACTTCCGAGAATAGAGTCACTTCCAGGCTGCTGATCCCTCATTCCCCTGAGATGATCATTCCTCTGTACAGAAACACACTCTATAACTTTTATACTATAAAGTGACTAATGTATATTCTGGTTTAACAAAAAAAAATCTATACAGATATCACACAGGTGTGGTGAACAGCTTCAGATACAAATATATATTCCTAAAGGATTATACCAAAAGCCAACATTTATTATATTGCAGCTTACCAATTCCTAGATCTGATGGCTGCATTCGTTTTCCTTTTTTTCCTTTATTCTCATCTGCTGATCTGGTCAACAAGTCTGTTTTTTTTCTTCAAAAGAACAAACTCTCCAGCAGAGTGTATCCATTACAGGTACAGACAAACCATCTACCACTGACAGGGGTGCTTACAATGATCAGCTTTTTCTTTTCTTTTTTTTTGCTATGTAAAACCTCTATCCCAAATGGGACAAATCTATTTGCTGTAAACAAATTATAAAGTGTTAGATTGAGCTTGGCTCCATGCAGCCACCACATCTAGATAACGTACCTGGTACGGAGACTGACACTTCCGGGACATGTGCACGCTCCGTCAGGGGCCTTCTCCCCCTATGATTGGACACAGCAGGAGCCAATCAGCGGGTCCGGCAGATGCGATGTCCGTCGGGACCCGCCGATCGTTCAGGAGAAAGGCAGGACGGCGGTCTGCGAGAGAGGAGTGTGCTGATCCTGTGTTCCTTTAAAAGGAACACAGATCTTTACATTCCTCCAGACAAAGCACCTCCCCCACAGTAACTGAGCACAACTACAGTTAACCCTTTGATCACCCCTGATGTTAACCCCTTTCCTGCCAGCGTCATTAGTACAGTGACAGTGGTTATTTTTTAGCACTGATCCCTGTATTAGTGTCACTGGTTCCCAAAAAGTGTCAGCTAGGTGTCCGATTTGTCCGCCACAATATGGCAGTCCCGCTATAAGTCACTGATCGCCGCCATTACTAGTAAAACATTTTTTTTTAATTATGTGATAACTGTGGCCAATCACAGCAGATCACGTAACAGTTGCAAACAATGGATGGCTTCCTTTCATGCCATTTATTGTATACAATTGTGTTGCTAGCTGTGATTAATCACAGTGATCACATGGTACAGACAGGGCCAATAACAGCACATGTGTACCATGTAGTTAGCTGTGGCCAATTACAGCTAATCACAGCAATACACAGTGTCTACACATTGATACCAACAATGGGGCAAAAGTCCTTCCACTGACACCAATGATGGGGCACTATTCCTCCCACTGACACCAATGATGGGGCATTATTCCTCCCACTGACACCAATGATGGGGCACTATTCCTTCCCCTGACACCAATGACGGGGAACTATTCCTTCCACTGACATCAATGATGGGGCACTATTCCTTCAATTGACACCAATGATGGGGCACTATTTCTCCCACTGACACCAATGATGGGACACTATTCCTTCCACTGACACCAATGATGGGGCACTATTCCTTCCACTGACACCAATGATGGGACACTATTCCTCCCACTGACACCAATGATGGGGCATTATTCCTCCCACTGACACCAATGATGGGGCACTATTCCTTCCCCTGACACCAATGACGGGGAACTATTCCTTCCACTGACACCAATGATGGGGCACTATTCCTTCCACTGACACCAATGATGGGACACTATTCCTCCCACTGACACCAATGATGGGGCACTATTCCTTCCACATACACCAATGATGGGGCACTATTCCTTCCACTGACATCAATGATGGGGCACTATTCCTTCAATTGACACCAATGATGGGGCACTATTCCTTCCACTGACACTAATGATGGGACACTATTCCTTCCACTGACACCAATGATGGGGCACTATTCCTTCAATTGACACCAATGATGGGGCACTATTTCTTCCACTGACACCAATGATGGGGCACTATTCCTTCCACTGACACCAATGATGGGGCACTATTCCTTCCACTGACACCAATGATGGGACACTATTCCTTCCACTGACACCAATGATTGGGCACTATTCCTTCAATTGACACCAATGATGGGGCACTATTTCTCCCACTGACACCAATGATGGGACACTATTTCTTCCACTGACACCAATGATGGGGCACTATTCCTTCCTCTGACACCAATGATGGGGCACTATTCCTTCCACTGACACCAATGATAGGTACTATTCCTTCCACTGACACCAATGATGGGGCACTATTCCTTCCACAGACACCAATGATGGGACACTATTCCTTCCACTGACACCAATGATGGGGCACTATTCCTTCCACTGACACCAATGATGGGGCACTATTCCTTCCACTGACACCAATGATAGGCACTATTCCTTCCACTGACACCAATGATGGGGCACTATTCCTTCCACTGACACTAATGATGGGGCACTATTCCTTCCACTGACACCAATGATTGGGCACTATTCCTTCAATTGACACCAATGATGGGGCACTATTTCTCCCACTGACACCAATGATGGGACACTATTTCTTCCACTGACACCAATGATGGGGCACTATTCCTTCCACTGACACCAATGATGGGGCACTATTCCTTCCTCTGACACCAATGATGGGGCACTATTCCTTCCACTGACACCAATGATAGGCACTATTCCTTCCACTGACACCAATGATGGGGCACTATTCCTTCCACAGACACCAATGATGGGGCACTATTCCTTCCACTGACACCAATGATGGGGCACTATTCCTTCCACTGACACCAATGATGGGGCACTATTCCTTCCACTGACACCAATGATAGGCACTATTCCTTCCACTGACACCAATGATGGGGCACTATTCCTTCCACATACACCAATGATGGGGCACTATTCCTTCCACTGACACCAATGATGGGGCACTATTCCTTCCACTGACACCAATGATGGGGCACTATTCCTTCCACTGACACTAATGATGGGACACTATTCCTTCCACTGACACCAATGATTGGGCACTATTCCTTCAATTGACACCAATGATGGGGCACTATTTCTCCCACTGACACCAATGATGGGACACTATTTCTTCCACTGACACCAATGATGGGGCACTATTCCTTCCACTGACACCAATGATGGGGCACTATTCCTTCCTCTGACACCAATGATGGGGCACTATTCCTTCCACTGACACCAATGATAGGCACTATTCCTTCCACTGACACCAATGATGGGGCACTATTCCTTCCACTGACACCAATGATGGGGCACTATTCCTTCCACTGACACCAGTGACGGGGCACTATTCTTTCCCCTGACACCAATGATGGGACACTATTCCTTCCACTGACACCAATGATGAGACACTATTCCTTCCACTGACACTAATGATGGGACACTATTCCTTTAACTGACACCAATGGTGGGACACTATTCTTTCCACTGACACCAATGATGGGGCACTTTTCCTTCCACTGATACTAATGATGGGGCACTATTCCTTCCACTGACACCAATGATGGGGCAGTATTCCTACTGACCACAGGCGCTGGGTATTTTTTTACTCCCAATGACCACCAAGCATGAGGCATTGTTTACTCCCACTGATACTGGGGCATTTTCTAATCCCACTGGTCACAGTCCAGCCCCTCAAAAATCGAACTACTTTAAGACCAGGCCAATTCTGAACCTTATCACATTTATGTAAAAATCTGCATTTTTGTGTAAACCAATTACTTAAAACTCCCAAACATTCTATATATATTTTTTAAGCAGAGGCCCTAGAGAATAAAACGGTGGATGTTGCAATCTTATATGTCATGCGGTGCAGCAGTTTTTCATATGCAATTTTTGGTGAAAAAAATACACTTTAATGAATTTAGTGCACACAAAGACATAATAATACCCTTTGTTTTTTGTTTTTTTTTTTTATTTTATTTTCATAAAATATAAAAAATTATGTTATGCCAAGTCAAAAGATACCACATATGACACGCTTTAAAATTGAGCACGCCCATAGAATGACAGCAAACTACGGCACATTGAATTATACATAGGAGACATTTATAAATGTCTTTACAACAGGGGTCTCAAACTGGCGGTCCTCCAGCTGTTGAGGAACTACAAGTCCCATCATGCCTCTGCCTGTGGGAGTCATGCTTGTAACTGTCAGCCTTGCAATGCCTCATGGGACTTGTAGTTTTGCAACAGCTGGAGGACCGGCAGTTTGAGACCCCTGCTTTACAGGTTACCACTTTAGATTTGCACAGGAGGTCTGCTTCTAGAATTATTGCTTTTGATGTTACGTTCGCAGTGTTATCTGTATGGTGCAATTGCTGTTTATATATTTGTGCTGGACTGATGGGTGCTTTCACCTTTGCGTGCAAGTTTGGGGGATGGTGGTGCTTTAAACATGATTATTATTTTTTTTACACTGTCTCTTTAAAAAATGTTTTTTTTTTAATCAACTTTATTGCTCTCAGAAGAGATGAACAACATCCTTTGTGATAGCATGTGCAGAGCAAGGTACTCTTTACTGAGAGATCTGAGGTCTATTAGACCCCAGATCTCTCCTCTGCCCTTAAAAGCATCAGATTAAACCAAGATCAGTTTGATCTGAAGCTTTCACAGGCTAGTAACGGCTTGTTTACATCCAGTAAAAATAAGGAAATATGTGGCGCTACCAACCCTACTCTATTAAGCAATAAAAAATATATAAAGAAATAGAAAAATTGCAATAGCTGCAAAAAAAGTGCAGAAAAAAGGGCAAAAGATATTAACCTCACTTACAAGGTATTCTGTGCAATATATCCAAACAGTGCAAATAAATATATTAAATGTAATACAAGATGATATGAATAAATAAAAAATATATATATCAATATTCACATAAGTGCACATATGAAAGGAAAGGAAATTATATTACTACATATCACTTATGGACTTTCCTTTCATATGTGCACTTATGTGAATATTGATATATATATATTTTTTTTTATTTATTCATATCATCTTGTATTACATTTAATATATTTATTTGCACTGTTTGGATATATTGCACAGAATACCTTGTAAGTGAGGTTAATATCTTTTGCACTTTTTTCTGCACTTTTTTTGCAGCATTTGCACTATTGCAATTTTTCTATTTATTTATATATATTTTTATTGCTTAATAGAGTAGGGTTGGTAGCGCCACATATTTCCTTATTTTTATTCTATGTGTATTGGTGTAGAGATCACTATTTATGTTGGCAGCTTCCTATTATTAGATAGTCAGTAGGATCGTTGGTTGGGTGGAGCGCATTAGCACTTTTTTGTTTCTATTTGTTTACATCCAGTGAAACCAGATGTGATGAAATAGTAATTTCTGGTTTCTAAGCCCTTGTACACACGGTCAGACATTCCAACGAAAAAAGTCCGATCGGACCGTGTTGTCGGATAATCCGACTGTGTGTGGGCTCCATTGGACTGTTTCCGTCAGAATATCCAACCGACAAAGTTTTAGAGCTGGGCTATAAAATTTTCCGACAACATGGTCCGATCGTTTGTAGAGAATTCCGTTTGGACAAAGTGCCACGCATGCTCAGATCAAATTCCTAGACCAAAGCTATTGGCTACTAGCCTGAACATAGTCCTGTCGTAACTAAATAACGTCATCACATTCCGAACGATCGGATTTTCCGACAACTTTGTCCGTCCGTGTGTATGCAACACAAGTTTCGGACAAAATCCATCGGACAAAATCCGTCAGACAAATTCCGACGGATTTTGTTGTCGGAATATCTGACCGTGTGTACAAGGGCTTAGAGCATACAGATGATCGGGGAAATATTCCTCCTACTGACACCAATGATGGGTCAATATTCCTTCCACTGATGCTGATGATGGGGCACTATTCTTCCCACTGACACCAATGATGGGACACTATTCCTCCCACTGACACCAATGATGGGGCACTATTCTTCCCACTGACACCAATGATGGGACACTATTACTCCCACTGACACCAATGATGGGGCAATATTCCTTCCACTGACACCAATGATGTGTAGCCCCCTCTAGAAGAGGAGTGCAGTTTTTCTTTGAGAATACGTACATTTCCAGGCTTGGCTGACAGCCATGCCTGGGTGTGTTTTTGTGATCTGGGTTGAGAGTGACTTAGAATAAAGCTGGGTGACTCACAGGTGGTGTCACTAGGACCTCCCACTTCTTTCTAGAATCTTCTAGGGCTTTCTGGAAGGGGAGGTGGAGCCACTGGGCTATTCTGAGGAGCCCTGACCAATCCCCACCTGGATTGGCAGGGGGCAGGCCTCCTTAAATACCCAGGGCCAGCCCAGCTTGGGAGGAGTTGATCAGTGGAAGAAGGAGATGGAGTGTTAGACTGTCTGGGCCTTTGAGGGAGCTCCCCAGTCGGGGGGGGGTGACCTTGGGCCTGGGCTCGGGTGCGGACCCTCTTACAACCCAGAGAGCTTTCCTGGCCAGGAGGTACAGGAGGAGCAAGAGAGGACAGCGGGAGAACACTGCCGTGCATGTCTCCATGAGTTCCACAGAGGCAGCCAGGAGGGTTGGGAAGTGGCCACAAAGTCAGGTTGACTGGGAAGCATACCTGAGAGGACTGGGATTCAGCAGTCTGGGATGGGTGCAGAGCCAGTATGTAGGGCTGGGGTGGCACGGGCAGAGGAAAGGGGCAGCTGCAGCCAGGAGGGCTGGCATTGCCTGAAGAGGTGGTACTGGGAGCGGTAGTCACAAGGACCGCTAGCACTGGAACTTTATATTTCAGGACACTATATGGGGCCCGCGGTCCCTGCCTGTAAAGGGCACCTTCTTTAGGCTTAGCTGAGCCAGCGTCGGGGCTGCAGTGCTAGCTAGTCCAGAAAATGCAGCAAGTGATGTGCTGGAGGAGTGAGGAGTGATAATCTGCAAGCAAGGAAGTGCAGGAGGAGAAGAGTATATACTGAGGTGTATATAGTTGGTTCCAACATTGACTTTTGATTACCTGGGCATTTCTTAAGTTCCCCATCCCTATCCAAGTTGAATTCCCCTCAATAAAACATAAAAAAACAAGTGTAATGCCACGTACACACGACCGGACTTTTCGAGGGACTAGGTCCTACAGACTTTCGATGGAGTTCTGACGGAGTTCTGACAGAGTTCTGACGGACTTTCTGAATGAACGGACTTGGCCACACACAATCACACCAAAGTCCGACGGATTTGAACGTGATGACGTACGACTGGACTAGAATAAGGAAGTTCATAGCCAGTAGCCAATAGCTGCCCTAGCGTCGGTTTTTGTCCGTTGGACTAGCATACACACGAGCGGATTTCTCGGTAGGAACTGGGTCCGGCGGAGTTCTGGCGGAAAAATTTGAAACATGTTCCATTTTTTAAAGTCTGTTAGACTTTTGCAAATCAAAAGTCCGCTGCAGCCCACACACGATCGAATAGTCTGCCGGAATCATTCCGTCTGACTTTTTGATGTTGAAAAGTCCGGTCGTGTGTACGCGGCATTAGGACTGCTTTCGTGTTTCTGAGCGAGTGAAAATTGTCTGCCTGGCTGAGCAGAGTGACAGACGGACTACTTCTCTTAGCAGCCCCTATGGGGGTACTGCTACAGATGGGCTATTATTCCTTCAATTGACACCAATGATGGGGCACTATTCTTTCCACTGACACCAACAATGGGGCACTATTCCTTCCACTGACACCAATGATTGGGGAACTATTCCTCCCACTGACACCAATGACACCAATGATGGAGCACTATTCTTTCCACTGACATCAACGATGGGGCACTATTCTTTCCACTGACATCAACGATGGGGTACTATTCCTTCCACTGACATCAACGATGATGTACTATTACTTCCACTGACACCAATGATTGGGGAACTATTCCTCCCACTGACACCAATGATTGGGGAACTATTCCTCCCACTGACACCACTTACAGCAATGATGGGGCAATTGGGCACTATACCTCCCACTGATGTCAACAATGCATTAATCAAAGTAAAAGAATTTGGGGTCAATCAGTGAAAAACCAAAGAACAATCCTAACGTAAGCAGCTGAACACTCAAGGTCGATACAGGGGCGGATCCAGGGGGGGGGCAACGGGTCAATTGCCCCCTCCGAGAATACCGCCAGCTAATGACAGCACGGCCGGTTCCACGGGTCCAATCGCGGCCGGTTCCGCGGGTACCCGCGGGCCGGTTCCGTGGGTCCAATCGCGGCCGGTTCCGCGGGTACCCGCGGCCGGTTCCGCGGGTCCAATCGCGGCCGGTTCCGCGGGTCCAATCGCGGCCGGTTCCGAGGGTACCCGCGGGTCGGTTCCGCGGGTCCAATCGCGGTCGGTTCCGCGGGTACCCGCGCGGCCGGTTCCGCGGGTACCCGCGCTGAGTGGACGGGTGAGGGGGGGGCAGCTGGGCGGCTTAGGAGGGCTGCTGGCCAATCAGGAAGCCAGCAGGCAGGGGAGCAGGGAGATGACATCATCTCTCACTGCCCTGCATCCCTCCAGTTCCACCCTCACTGTGTAGGAAGCTGTGTGCAGCAGAGAGATTGCATCATCTCTCTGCTGCCTATCTTCACTCTGGGACCCAACAAAAGACCACCAGTAGGTGACAATCCGCAGTGTGTGGCAGGCTACGTGGCAAGTGGGAATCCGCAATGTGTGGCAGACTACGTGGCAAGTGGCAATCCGCAATGTGTGGCAGACTACGTGGCAAGTGGCAATCCACAATGTGTGGCAGACTACATGGCAAGTGACAATCCGCAATGTGTGGCAGGTGACGTGGCAAGTGACAATCCGCAATGTGTGGCAGACTACGTGGCAAGTGGCAATCCGCAATGTGTGGCAGGTGACGTGGCAAGTGACAATCCGCAATGTGTGGCAGGCTACGTGGCAAGTGGCAATCCGCAATGTGTGGCAGGTGACGTGGCAAGTGACAATCCGCAATGTGTGGCAGGCAACGTGGCAAGTGACAATCCGCAATGTGTGGCAGGTGACGTGGCAAGTGACAATCCGCAATGTGTGGCAGACTACGTGGCAAGTGGCAATCCGCAATGTGTGGCAGGTGACGTGGCAAGTGACAATCCGCAATGTGTGGCAGGCTACGTGGCAAGTGGCAATCCGCAATGTGTGGCAGGCAACGTGGCAAGTGACAATCCGCAATGTGTGGCAAGTGACAATCCCCAATGTGTGGCAGGTGACGTGGCAAGTGGCAATCCGCAATGTGGGTCAGGCAACGTGGCAAGTGACAATCCGCAATGTGTGGCAGGTGACGTGGCAAGTGGCAATCCGCAATGTGTGGCAGGCTACGTGGCAATCCGCATCTGGTGGCAGGCGACGTGGCAAGTGACAATCCGCAATGTGTGGCAGGTGACGTGGCAAGTCACAATCCGCAATGTGTGGCAGGTGACGTGGCAAGTGGCAATCTGCAATGTGTGGCAGGCTACGTGGCAAGTGACAATCCGCAATGTGTGGCAGGTGACGTGGCAAGTAACAATCCGCATTTGGTGACAAGTGACAATCCACATTTGGTGGCAGGCGACATGGCAAGTGACATCCTCAGGGCTCCCACTGATTCTGCAATATGGTGAGTTGAACCATTTCATTTTATATTACAATGTATTAATAGAAATAATGCGCTTCAATCATCCTGACACCATAACAACCATGGTGCCGTAATGATTGAAGCGCCAATACCAGCCATTTCCCATATAAATTGCCCCCCAAAAAACATATTTTATAGCAGTGCCCCTCCCGAGATTAGACTCTGGATCCGCCCCTGGGTCGATATATATCAATCCTTGGATGAGTAAAGAAAAAACAGTGCTGTGTTAAAAACAAAAAATCATAACACTAAAAATACATTAGAATAATATCTGGCAGAGGAGAGCCATATAAATAGTCCCAGTTCATATAATGCGTATCGGGAGGACTCCGTGGCATTATTGCAGCCACCTTCTCTACCTCGATGAGACGTTCGATACACACTATGCATCCTAGCACTGGGATTGCAGTGCTTTGTTTGTGAGTAACAATTCAACATTAATTAAAGATGCTTTTAGTCAATCAGAGAGCACTATGTATGCTTTATTGATTTTACATGGTCACCACGTTCCTATCTACTGTCTGTGAAGGGGCTGGATTTTGATCCTTGGAGCTCTTAGAGGCATTTTCTCATCCTTGATTACCCTTGTGGGAAATGCTTGATTGACCTATCTGTTAATTCAAAGGTCTACAGTCTGAGGTGAGCAACCTGTATATACAGTGGTGGAGGCACTAATAAGGACACACGTAATTTGCAATGTTTTCCGAGCACCCTGATCACTACTGAGGAGAACATCTTTACCTTTTGGTGTCACCTTTTTACGCCATCCTTTGCTCTCATATTATATGAACTGGGACTATTTATATGGCTCTCCTTTGCCAGATATTATGCTAATGTATCTTTAGTGTTATGATATTTTGTTTTTAGCGCTGCTCTGTTTTTTCTTTTATAAACAATGGGGCATTATTCCATCCACTGACACCAATGATGGGGCACTATTCCTCCTAATGATACTGCAAAACTATTACCTTCACTGACATAGATGGGGCACTATTCCTCCTCCTACTAACCACATTTCATATTTTTACTCCTAATAACTACCCAGCATGAGGCATTGTTTCACTGATTGGATGATTTTCTACTACCACTGGTCAAAGCCACAATTATTTTCACTGATACTAATGATGGGGCACTATTCTTCCCAGTGATACCAATAACTGGGTATTATTCCTTCCCCTGACACCAGTGATGGGGCACTATTCCTCCCACCAACATCAACAATGGGGCACTCTACCTCTCATTGATACCAACAATGGGGAATTATTCCTCCCACTGACACCAATGATGGGACACTATTCCTCCCACTGCTACCAATGATGGGTTATTATTCCTTCCATTGACAACAATGATGGGGCACTATTCTTTCCACTGACCCCAATGATGGGGCACTATTCCTCCCACTGACACCAGTGATGGGGCACTATTCCTCCCACCGACATCAACAATGGGAGACTTATTCCTCCCACTGACATCAACAATGGGGCACTATACCTCTCATTGATACCAACGATGGGGAATTATTCCATCCACTGACACCAATTATGGGGCCTCCTAATAACACTGACAAAACCATTCCTTTCACTGACATAGAAGGGGCACTTTTCTTCCTCCTACTAACCGCATTTAATATTTTTACTCATAATAGCCACCAAACATGAAGTAAACATGTGCGCCGTCAATAAATTTGTTTCGTTCTGTTCCATTTCGTATTAGAATTAATTGGTAATTCGTGTCCGAAATTTCGTACAAAATATAAATTTTCATTAGGTTCGTTAACAATTACGAATGTTTGTTATGATGAATTTATCATTATGAAGTGCTCCCACCATCCCTGTGCTGTGCTGACTTCCTGGGTTTTTAACTTTTAGGTTCATTAACTTTTAGTAACAATTACGAATGTTCGTTAGGAATTTGGAGTCGAAATTCATAAACAAAATTTCATACAGAACTCGGAAGCATAGCAATTCGTATTTCGGATCCTCTCAAATGTACGAATTTAGGTAAATTCATACAAATTTTCGTTTTGTACAAAACTAATCACACATGTCTAGCATGAGGTACTGTTTCACTGATTGGAAGATTTTCTACTCCTACTGGTCAAAGCCCAGTTCCTTTAAAATCTAAAGGGCAATAAACTGGGCCTTAGTTTAGATCTGGAAACCCTTAGTCTAAGGGGAAAGAAGGAGTAATTTTACTTACTTGAACCACCACTCCCCTGGTTTTCCAGTGGTGGATTGTACCTCGCCGTCCTTGTGTCCAATTCAAGGCTATGGACCCTGCTGTGATCTTAATGATGTCAGCACCCTAGACCACTTAAGCATGGGGGAGAAGAAGCTGCAGGAAGTAGTAGAGGATTGGGTAAGTAAATCTTCTTTTTTTTTTTTCCTAGACGTAAAGTGGTTGTAAAGTCAGTTCTTACTCTGTCGCCCCTGACGTCAGCCAGACAGTCACATGATCAGTGATGTGAAATAAGGTATTTAGCTGCAGAATTGTCAGGAACCATAAATCAGGTGGAGGCAGAAAATGCAGTTAAAATCACATCTATATCCTCAAAAAAAAAACACAGTTCAGGAACATAGTCAAAAACTGAAGCCAGGGTTTAGATGCCAGAGTGGGTAATCAGACAAGGCGGGGTCTAGAAGCTAGAAGTCAGCATAGTAAGGAGCAAAAACCAGGAACAGGTATCAGAAGAGAAGTCAGCCAGGCCAAATCATACACAGGAACACACCGGAGATCATAAACCATGCAAGGGCACGGAGGAAATGAGCAAAGCTGTTTAACAACTTCAGCTCAAATCAAATATCTTCATTAATTTAGCCCAATATGTATTCTGCTACATGTTTTTGGTAAAAAAATAAAATAAATCCCAATAAGTGTATATTGATTGGTTTGAGCAAAAGTTATAGTGTCTACAAACTATGGGATATTTTTACTACTACTGTGTTTCCCCGAAAGTAAGACAGTGTCTTACTTTCTTTTTATCCCCAAAAGCCCCACTATGTCTTACTTTCGGGGTATGTCTTATATTGAAAAAAAATCCCAGCATGCAGAGCTGCACTGCGCTACAGAAGAGGACTACAAGTCCCAGCAAGCAAGGCTGCACTGCATTACAGAGGACTACAAGTCCCAGCATGCAAGGCTGCACTGCATTACAGAGGAGGCCTACAAGTCCCAGCATGCAAGGCTGCACTATGGAGGACTACAAGTCCAAGCATACAAAGCTGCTATGCTCAGCAGAGGAGAACTGTAAGCCCACACAGCCCGGTATGTTGGGACTTGTAGTCCTCCTCAGCTGCATCTTGCGGTTACATAATAAGAGCTGCAGAGAATCTCTTCACACCCCCCCTCCCCCTCCTTGGTCTCTCTCTGTATGACCAGCACTGACCTGTACCGGGAGGACACAGAGCCAGTGACACCTGTCGGCAGTGATTCGGGACCTGGCGCAATAATCCCCTTCTCTGTGGTTGCGTCGCACCGTTCTGATCAGTCTCGGGCAGCGGCTGTCACTCACAGCCGAGCAGAGTGAAGCCACCTCCCCCTCCTCTTGTATGGCTACACAGTGCTGTGTATGGAGGAGGAGGGGGAGGCGGCTTCAGTGAAGCCGCCTCCCCCTCCTTCTTCATGGACAGCACTGTGTAGCCATACAAGAGGAGGGGGAGGCGGCTTCACTCTGCTCGGCTGTGAGTGACAGCCGCTGCCCGAGACTGATCAGAACGGAGCTGTCTCTTCAGTCAGAGGGGGAGGGCGCTGGCCTGGGCACCCCCCCCAGGGTGTGGCACCCGGTGCGGCCCGCACCCCCCGCCCCACTCTTAGTACGCCACTGGAGGCGGCAATACCCCCGTGTTTCCCCGAAAGTAAGACATATGTCTTACTTTCGGGGTACGGCTTATATTAGCCGACCCCTCTGAAACTCCCGATACGTCTTACAATCGGGGGTGTCTTACTATCGGGGAAACACGGTAATAGCAGCAATTAGTGACTTATAGTGGGACTGCGATATTGCGACGGACAAATGGGATACTAAGTGACACTTTTTGGGGACCAGTGACACAAAAAAACCAGTGCTAAAAAAATATGCACTGTCACTGTACAAATGACAAATGACACTGGCAGGGAAGGGGTTAACATCAGGGGTGATCAAAGGGTTAAATGTGCCCCTAGGGAGTGATTTCGAACTGTGGGGGAGGTGCTTGTGTACTGTGGAAAGACAGAGATCTGTGTTCCTGCTTAGTAGAAACGCAGGATATCTGTCTTCCTTGTCACAGAATGGTGATCTGCCTTGTTTACAGAGGCAGATCGCCGTTCTGCCTGTGGCTTGAACGATCAGCGGGTCCAGACAGACATCGGGTCTACGCGGATCCATTGATTGGCTCCCACTGTGTCCGATCCCGCAAACCCGGAAGAGACAATCACGTACAGGTACTTGATTTCGCCTGTAGGAGCCGCCGCCACGCAGTATATGTACGTGGGGTGGTCGGCAATTGGTTAAATTGCTAAAAGGGCTGGCTGTAGGCTGGACAAATGAGGCAGGTAAGTGTGACCAGATGAGTCACTGTGGAAACAATGAGTGGCTGGTAATTAACCAACTGCTGAGTAGCCTCTGTGCACTGAAAGAAAAGAGTTGCTTGTAAATAGCAGGGGCCCAGCCCTGGCAAGAATTAAAAAAATTTGCAAGAAACCTGCGCTAGTGTAAATTGATAACAACCAAAATATAGCTGCTGTTCACTGTGTTCTGATACAAAACACTTGACAAATAATAAAGCAAATAGTGCAACACTCCAATATTATGAGTAAAGAAAAAATTTAATCAAATATGAAAAGTCAGTGAAATAAAACAATATAAGTGCTGAAAAACGTGCCAGATAGAAACTTCAGAGGTTCCACAGCCATGATGGAAGCAGAAATCCCAAGCTCTGCTTACCGGAAGGAATGTGACCTCCTAATAAGAGTGGTCAACACACACTCTTTAAGCATAACCAATCCCATGTCACACAGGCAAGGGGTCCCTCTCGGGGGGTAATCCTCCAAGCTCCAGTACTCAGGCCACGACAGTGCAAACATACATTGGTTCCACAAACTGGTGCAAAAAGCAAAAACACACCAATAGCGCAATATTGCTAAAAACAGTATTCAATTAATAAGTTAAAAAGCTACACTCACATGTCAACCCTGACGATGTCAGATGTGACAAAACGCATAGGGTGGAGCTACGCACACACACCATCACGCATGCCTAGTCGCATGTTGACCAATAATGATATGCCTGATCTGCATGATGATCTTGTAAGTGTTTTTAATCCCCTTGTGTTTTATGAATAACCTGTAAATGCTGCACTTAGAAGCGCATTTAGGTTTTACATAACTAAATAAAAGCTGATCATTTTAATCACCACTGTATGTCAATGGTTTGTCTCATCTCTGTAACAGATACATTCTGCTGGAGAGCTTGTTCTTTTGAAAAACAACACTGGCTGGACCAGACTTTCTGGCTGGATCACCACATGAAAATAGAAGGAAGAAAGATTATGATTAAAAATTATGGTGTTGTCTGCAGGTGATGTTTCTTGAGATCTCTATAGAGCAGCTTGAGGGGATGTTGGTATGTGCCAAATGTATTTTATTATATAGGCAATATATTGTATTTTCTGGCCAATCTGTTGCTGCAGATTTAATCTTGACTGTGTCATTCTTCAGCTACCTATATAATGTCGCTCACAAATATTTTACAGCTCTTCTGGAACAGCTGTCAAGCGTTCTTCAGAATGTGTATATATAGTATATACAGTGGCTATAAAAAGTCTACACACCCCAGTTAAAATGTCAGGTTTCTGTGATGTAAAAAAATGAGACAAAGATAAATAATTTCAGAACTTTTCTACCATTAATGGGACCTATAAACTGTATAAATCAGTTGAACAGCAAACGTAAATGTTTTAGGTTGAGGGAAGTAAAAAAAAAAAAAAGATAAAATAATATGGTTGCATAAGTGTTTTGTCCCCCAGATGTTTATGCTGGTTATTTGTACCTGTGTTGTTAACAACTTCAGCCCCGGAAGGATTTACCCCCTTTCTGGCCAGAGCAGTTTTTGCGATTCGGCACTGCGTCGCTTTAACTGACAATTGCGCAGCCCTTTTTTTCCCACAAATAGAGCGTATTTTTGGTGGTATTTGATCACCCCTGCGGTTTTTATTTTTGCGCTATAAACAAAAAAATAGCAACAATTTTGAAAAAAAAACGCATTATTTTTTACTTTTTGCTATAATAAATATCCCCAAAAATATATAAAAATAAAAATTTCCTCAGTTTAGGCCGATACATATTCTTCTACATATTTTTGGTTAAAAAAAATCGCAATAAGCATACATTGATTGGTTTGCGTAAAAGTTATAACGTCTACAAAATAGAGGATAGTTTTATGGCATTTTTATTAATATTTTTTTTTTACTAGTAATGGTGGCGATCAGCGATTTTTATCATGACTGCGACATTATGGCGGACACATTGGACAATTTTGACACATTTTTGGGACCATTGGTATTAATACAGCGATCAATGCTATAAAATTGCATTGATTACTGTAAAAATGTTACTGGCAGTGAAGGGGGTTAACCATTAGGGGCGGGGTTAAGTGTGTCCTAGGGAGTGTTTCTAACTGTCTGGGGGATGAACTGTGTATGACGTGGACACTGATCGCTGCTCCCGATTACAGGGAGCAGACGATCAGTGTCCTGTCATTAGGCAGAGCGGGGAGATGCTGTTTACATAGGCATCTCCCCATTCTTGAGCTCCGTGACACGATTGTGGGTATCCCCCGTGGCGATCGAGTCCGCGGGTCCCGTGGGCACAGTCACGGAGCTCACGGCAGGTGTGCGTGCACGGCGGGAAATTCAAAGCTGTGCCATTCTGCCAACGTATATATGCCGACAGCAGTTGGCAAGTGGTTAAATTTACATGTAAAGTGTGTAGTTTACATAAGAGAATCATAAGTGGTGTGCAGGCTCCATCTAGCATTCCTTTTTGGTATTGCCGCAGTTGCTCTGTTTTATTTGATTTCCTGTATGTGTAGTTAAGGAAGTTGTTAATAAGCAGGGACGTCTGGGTAGAATTTTCACAGGAAGTGAACCAGCCACCATTTTTTCATCACATTGCCGGAAGCAAGACATGTCTTTCTCAATCCATCGCCATCACTCCATAGAGAACTTAAAAAGTATGTTTTTACTATCTGATCCTATATTGTATATCGTTGTTTCTGCAATGTATACTGTATTGTATGCAATATTGCACTTATTAAGGTCTATTTCCGTTATTTTGTAGTTTCACCTGGCTTGTTCTAATAAAACTGAGATCAAAGAAATATGGTATCTGAAGTTATTGGGACAAGAAGGTTTAGCTATCTTCCCTAGAGACAGAACAGTGACATTTTTAAGCTGACCTCTGAAGGGAAGATAAGCTGACTTCTGAAGTCTGTACAGCCCGGGGCTACACAATATCCATTCAGTCAGAAGCCTTAAAGAAGTAGGCCTGTGGTAGGCAAAGCAAGCAGCCACACTACACAGAGACGTGCTCTGTCAAGCAGCTTCGACAGTAGAATGGTCTCTTACACAGCAAGACAGCTTCTTCCCTGCAGCCATGTCTCACAGTGGGACATCTTCTTACAAAACACATTCACGAATAAGCTCATCTAGGTCATCTGTCGCAAATGCAGCAGCTATCGCCCATTCAAAACCTGAAGCAACAAGATCCAAGGCCGCATTTGCAGACCTAGAGCTACAGATGAAAAAAGAAAAGGCCCACCTTGAAGCAGAAAGGGTGAGACAGGAACAAGAGAGAGAGAAGTAAAGAGTATGCCTGGAGGAAGAGCTAGCCCAGCAGGAAGCATCTCTGAAATTGCAGCAAACTATCTTAGAAACTAACATGGAGAAGCTGGCAGTGGACGGAGACGCTGCCGCTGCCGTTGCAGAAGCTTTAGAAGCAGCCGTCTATGATGAGCCAAGAGAAGGCAGCAGCATACTGGGTCTAGAGGAGGACCAACACGATTCTTTGCAACGCACGACAGATTATGTCTACCAACACTGTGACCCAAGCAGCATCCCACAAGAAGAAATTAAATAAAGCAGCAACAAGACGACCTGAGACCCCAGTGCTACAAGCAAGACAAATCTGACAGAGTTCCAAACTTTACAGTTCCAACCAAACCTTCTACCCAACAAGGTACCCAGCATTCATACAAGCATCAAACACCAGTCTTCACTCCAAAGGTGTATGCAATGAGCCGGTACAAACTGCCAACCTTTTGCAAGTTTTAACCCAGCATGCCTAAAGAAGAGATTTTAACCAGGTATGCCTTTACACTGCACCACAATACACCAGCAGCCTACCCCAATGCCAATCAGATTACTGTAGACTTTGCCAAGTTCCTAGCCAAAAGAGAGTTAGTTACCCAAGGGCTTGTCAAATTCAGTGATCGCACCCAACACTACAGGGCGTGGTGATCCTCTTTCCAGAGTGTCATTGAAGGCCTAGATCTATCCTGCAGGGACTAGATAGACCTCCTCGTAAAGTGGCTTGACAATGATTCTGTTGAACATGCCAAAAGGATCAGAGACATTAACATAAACCACCCTGAGATAGGCCTTGCAAACATCTGGAACAGACTGGATAGATGCTATGGCTCACCAGAGGCTTTAGCTATCTTGACTCTGGTATTAACTCTTTAGCACAAAAACTTCCTTATGAGTTACACCAAAGATGGATTACTCATGGCTGTAGCTACAAACAAAAATGCAGGGGCACTGAGCGCGCCACGGTCAACGGCGATATGCCGCGATTAGCGGCTCCCGTGTGCATGCGTGGGAGTGACGTCATCGCGGCTTCGCTGAATGACAGCGGCGGAGCGGCGAGACCCACCGAGAAGATGGATGCGCCGGACTACAGGGGACAGCGGTGACTTCGCTGGCTCCTGTGTCAGGTAAGTGACATATAATGGACTACTATGCGATGCATAGTAGTCCATTATGCTTTACCTTTGCAGGGAATGAAAGAGGAAGTAAACTCATCAGGGTTTACTTCCTCTTTAAGGTCGAATCTATCATTGAAGGCTTATGGTGTCTGCCGAATGTTCTAATAAGATTTGACGGAGCAGCTAAACTATACAACGCTGCAATCGCGCATTTCCGGTCAAATGTTCCGCCTACAAGCTGTAGTATAATTCTAATGTTGTATGACACTAGTAATAAATATATTAATTATTTTTACTAGTCAACCAACATTAGAATTCTTCTATAGCCTATGGGCAGAGCATTTGGCCATAAATGTCCACTCGCAGCGACTGTTTCGTTGAATCTTCATGTTGACTCTTTTCTCTCTATGTCGAATAATCTTGGACTAATAGAGTTAGGTTAGGCACATTCGACCTGTTTTGCTATTGTCTCTAAAATGGAAGGACGGAAAGAGGTAAGTGGGACTGTTACGGTGCTGATATTAGTGAGAGAAAATAGAATTTTGTTAAAAAAAGAATATTTTATTAGGTATAGTAAAAACGACCAAAAAGGTACAGTAAGATCAAAGTTAGGAAACTACAAATATTGATTTTCATACAAGCAATGTACAAAGTCCATCAGTTAGTTTAGATAACCATATTCTTGGCAGTTCAGATGGAAAATTCCCGACACGTTTCGCCTACTCTTAGGCTTCTTCAGGGGAGCCAATAATTGATGGAAAGGAAATTATTTTATTTAAAAAACAGGTGAGAAAATTCACTGTAAATAAAATAAAACAGAATTAATGGAGCCGGTCATGTTGAGAGAGCACATCCTAAATCCCCGCCAGAGCCCACCTATCTCAAAAAATTCAACAGAAAAACAGAACCAATAATATATATATCTCATTAAAAGGTATGTATAGAATAGTACCTACCAATCTCAAACAGATTCACCTAAACCCTAAAGTGAAGACCCCGCACAAAGTTGGAAAGCGAGCCAGTCATCAAGACCGCCAAAAAGAGAGGTGACTGCAGGAGACAAATTAAGCAAACAAACAGGTCCAATATCATACAAAGTTCACAAGGAGCCTAAAGAGCTTCCATAAAAGTAATTAGTTAACTAAAGGGTTGAAAGATCCATTTCGGTAAAAGGTAGATAAAAGTCATACCTGTACTAATTGAATGTGAGGTATATCACATATGGGAAACTGAGGATTACAAAAGGGAAGTCCTTAGAGGTTACAGCTATCATTAACGCCAAACATTTGACATCAATTTCAAGTGACTCTGAAGTTTCAGGTGTCCACACCTGCCATGTTACTCACGCAAAAGACTAGTCTTGCCGGTGTTCCAGCTTGAGGATTTTGTGAGAAGGACCTTTACCAACGTCAATGGAGACAGGTACAAACCCTTGCCAATACCTTCTGGAACCGGTGGAAGGAACAATATATATCTACTCTACAAACAAGGAGAAAAGGGGCACACTGAAAAGCCTAATCTTAAACTTAGTGATGCTGTGCTCATGAAAGATTGCCAGACACTAAGGAATATGTGGCCATTAGGTCTGGTCATCAAAGTACTCCCAAGCAAGGATAATCGTGTCCGTAAGGTCAATGTCAAGGTCAAGATCTTTCAACAGAATGAGGCTAAAGTAGTGACCAAACTTATTCTGTTGCTTTCTATGGATGACTCTGTTAGTGACATCACTTGATGTCAGGCGGGGAGTGTTCTGTCCACCAGATGTTTATGCTGGTTATTTGTACCTGTGTTGTTAAATTTACATGTAAAGTGTGTAATTTACATAAGACAATCATAAGTGGTAAGCAGGCTCCATCTAGCATTCCTTTTTGGTATTGCAGCAGTTGTTCTGTTTTATTTGATTTCCTGTATGTGTAGTTAAAGCGGAGGTCCACCCTAAAGTGGACCTTCCGCTCATTGGAACCCTCCCCCCCTCTGGCGCCACAATTGGCACCTTTCAGGGGGGAGGGGGGTGCAGGTACCTGTACAGTACAGGTATCTGCACCCACTTCCGGTGTAGATTCTGCAGAAGGTACGCCCCTTTCCGCAGAATCGACGGCCCTTTCCGAAGGTCCCCCGCTGCCTGCTGGGAAACACACAGATCCCAGAGACAGCGGGGACCATCCTTATTGCGCAGCGCGACTCACGCATGCGCAGTAGGGAACCGGGAAATGAAGCTGAAAGGCTCAACTTCCTGATTCCTATACCCAAGATGTCGGTGGCAGCACCCGAGAAGAAACGATCGAGAGATTTTTTAAACCACTATCACTTGGGGTGTTAATTGAACTTATAGTAGAGCTTCTCTTGGAAGGGTGCATAAGAAAATGTTTTTTGATATTTAGAGTGCGCACATACTTCTGTACGTCCATATAAACATCAAATTTATTCAACATTCTTCTCGGTGCACACTTAAGGCCCGTCTTAAGAATGTTTAATTCTTTGGTTTCTAACCTTTTTATGGCAGAGTGGGAAGATAGGGCTGTCTTCTCAAATAGACCACAACAGTTGATCTTCTACCAGAGATTTATTGATGATGTCTTGTTTATTTGGCTGGGCACTGAGCTGACTGTCAAAATGTTCGCCGAAAAATTGAACTCCAACCTTAACAGTATAAGATTGGACTTCAATATTAGTCCCATTTCTGTTCATTTTTTGGATCTCACTATAGAAAGAGATGGGGATCATTTGAAGACAACAGTATTCTTCAAAACCACGGACCGGAACAGTTACCTGTCCACGAGGAGTGGACATCACCCCTCGTGGATAAGGAATATCCCGAAAGGCCAGTTTCTGAGAGTCCGCCGCAACTGCACCACAGATATGGACTTTGTGACCCAATCTGGTGTTTTGAAGGAGAGATTTCTGCAGAAGGGATATAATTGCACCCGCCTTGATAAAATAATAGAGGAAGTGGGAAATATCCCTAGGGAGGTATGCTTGCAAGACCAGATAAGAAGCAATGATCAGACACAGCATCAGTTCAAATTCTTATCAGGTTTTCATCACCAGTATAGGGACATAGAATTTATTTTTGCTAAGCATTGGCATATTTTGGGCAGGGACAAATACCTGGGCGCGGTTTTACCTTCTGCTCCCAGGTTTATCTATAGAAGAGCCCCTAGTATTGGTGATAGGATCGTTAAGAAGATATTAGATCCGCCGTTAAAAGTTACCATCTCTGGGGATTTAAAAGGATTTTTTTCATGTAGAAAGTGTATCTGCTGCAGGACGGTTTCAAAGATTAATAGGGGTATAACCTCAGTGACCAACGGGGTTGGTGAATCCTTCCAAATAGAGGAGTTCATGACCTGCAACACGACCTTTGTGGTATATCTGCTGTGGTGTCCATGTAAGCTCTATTATGTGGGACGCACTAAAAGGCAATTGAAGGTCCGCATCTCGGAGCACCTTGCTAATATACGGAAGGGGTACAAGTACCATAGTGTGTCTATGCACTTCAAAGAGTACCATCAGCAGGATCCATCCCTTTTACAGTTCTGCGGCATTGATCAGGTTCACCATTCTTGGAGGGGCTCAAACCGGATCAGAGATTTGTCACAAAGGGAAACGAGGTGGATATTTTTGATGAGGAGCTTGACACCAGGGGGTATGAATATCGAGCTGGATGTCAATAGCTTCATCAATAACTCCTGACAATATTTTTTATTGAGGGGGTTGTCCACCTTGCTTTCCTTTTTCTTGCTTGGAGGGCAGTATTGTGAATATGACCTGACTGTAAGCAATTAGAATTCTAACTAGGAAGATATCGCTTGCACGCATCTTGGGGAATATTTGGATCTTTTTCATTTTTACTTTTATTTTTATTTTTATTTATATTTATTTTTATTTTTATTTGTCTGTTCTAAAAAGATTCTTTTGAGGATTATATGTGTATTTGGAGATACACCGTGACACCAATTATCAGATGTTGGGGTCTTCTACAATGAGTGTTGTTTACCCATGTATCTCATGTTGAAATGAGTAGATGGGTTTGAGAAAAGTAGTTTATATGACAGTTAGCACTTTTATTTTTAGTTTTACTTTTCCAATTAGTGTGTCTATAGATTAGGAGAAGTTTTATATATTTTTTTACTGTTTTTTATAATATTATGTGAACTCCTGGGCATTGGTCGCATAAGCAAGTTGTTCAATAATAAGGGTGACATTGAACATCCCCTTTAAAGTAGTGGGGGTAAATACACACTGTCTGTAATCCTTTGTGTGATCTCCTCCGCTGCCCGACTACATTACTTTACTAATATATCATTGTACTCTATGGTATCTCAGAGTTGTTACTTGCCCACATAAACGCTTAAAGTCTGTGTGCACATTTATTTTGTCGCATATACACATTATTGCATGAGGGGTTAGCCTCACCATAGGTGTTCATTACTGTTTGTGGAGTTGAGGTTGGGAATATCGTTAGGTTGCTATGCTCAGTGCAAAGGCGTGTGTAATGGCATTGCTTTATTTGGGAGGATTTGAGCACTTTGCTACTAAGTAGGATTGGATGTGACCGCGTTCCTCCCCCTATTTGGTTTACTGGTAATTCTGATGGGAGCGGGGCGCCGATGGGGAGGAGACCATGTTCTTCTTGCCAGGACGCTGTATGGTGATTGGCGCCTGCGCAATTCACTGGTGACTCCTGGGTGTAGCAAGATGTCGCGGGTGGAGCGGGCGGTCCGGGGGAAGTACGCTAGCGCTAGTTTTACAGTGATTGGCGCCTGCGCTAATCATTAGTGATCCCTGGGTGTAGCAAGATGGCGCGGGTGGAGCGGGCGGTCCGGGGGGAGCACGCTAGGGTAAGCATGATGACGGTGGCACCCAGTTTCAGCCAATCAGTTGGCGAAGTGAACGAGCTGCCCCGGAAGTCCGCGCATGCGCATGGACGAAATAAAACCATCCACTACTACGGGAAGGAGATTAATGAAGAGGAAAACAATCAGAAGGGTAGGTGGGGGGGGGGGCCTCTCTGGACGTGTGCGATGTTCCACTCCCCTGATTTGGCTGAGAGCAGTGTGTGGGGGAGTTATGAGGGTTTCTGCACACAGAGATGGGGAGGAGCTGGGGAGGAATTAATTATTAACCACCCACCGGAAGAGCCCAATAACCAATTGGAGGGTATAGAGGGGAGTGGTCACCTTTACTGGGAGGGACTGGTCGCTTGTGTTTTTAAATAAAAGGGGGGTTGTTACAGCTGGATAGCCAAACCCATGAAGAAGTCTATTGCACGAAACATGTCGGGGGCGTGGCTATACGGCGACCAGTACACACAGTAAAAGGCTAGAGAGAAGGCGGAGGAAGGAGAACACACAAGTTGAAGTACTGGATATCATTATTTGGCGCTGCTTTCAAATTGGGTTGTCTGCTGTCAGGTACCACACAGCTACCTTATCTAGAGACGGTGCTTTTTGATATGAACTTAGCTTGCTTCCAGTGTGCTCACCAATGCCTATGAGTGAAGGATCTCCTAATTGATAAGTGGAATGTCTGTCTGAAGTGCCTGCTTTTAATTGGATCCATGTGAGTGTGATTTTAATCGAGTGTTTTATTGAGAATAAAAAATAGTTTTGCAGTTTTGCACTATGGGAAGTTTCTTTTGTCTCCCTGAGGTATCTCTGAGATATTAATTGATTACCCTCTGCTGCGAAGTTTTTCACAAGAATTGGCTGGAGAAACAGTTATCATCTGTATACATTATAAGCGATTTTTGCCCGACACGAGAGTGCTGGGCAATACTGCTGGTGAGTGTTCTAAACAAGGGGGGCACGAACACCAAGGGTGTGGTGGAGGCTTTGCGGTTTATGGACACTTTGGCATAGAACTTTCACTGAAAAGGAGGTTTTTAACTAATGCTACTATCACAGTTATTGCTCTTCAATAATTGTGTCTGATTGAAGATCGAACTTTAAGAATAAATTTATTTTGGAACTGCACATTTCCATTAGAGCACTATTTGTAGCAGAAAAATATTGTGTTTATTTGCTTTATTTATGTTTTGTCACATTTTCACTTTATCACTTTTATGTGATTTTTTGATTGTGATTTTTTTTGATTGCTATTTAATCACAATTCACTTCATTGTTTATTGTACTGTATTTATGCACATGCGTTTATAATTTTCACGCAGTGCAGTTTTGGGCACTGTAGTACACTGCTATTTAACAGTGTTTATTCTTTGTAGCGCCACAAGGTGATTTTTGCATTGTGACTGTTAGTTTTTCTTTTTTTCACCTACTGAGAGATATATTCTATTATTTAAGTGGCAGCTGGGGAGAGGGGGGTGTTTGAGCGCTGTGATGATATACTAGACGGGAGGCCATTAATAGTATATCTTGAGTTTTTGTTCTAATAACTAACTAATACTTTGTTTAAGCACCTTTTGATTTTATTACAGCATTCTTGTGGGTTTCCGTGTGAACTGGCCATATTCCTGTGGGATTCAGTGTGAACCATCTCTATTTTTGTGTGATTCTGTGTAATCCCACCCTATTCCTGTGGGATTCCATGTAAAACCGGTGTTACTGTGGGATTCTTTGTGAACAGTCTATTCTTGTGGGATTCCGTGTGAACTGGCTCTATTCCTGTGGAATTCAGTGTGAACAGGCCCTATTCCTGTGGGATTCATTGTGAACCACCTCTACTCTTGTGGGATTCTGTGTGAACCAGCTCTATTACCGTGGGATTCCGTGTGAACAGGCCTTATTCCTGTTGGATTCCGTGTGATACGGCCCTATTTCTGTGTGATTCCATGTGAACCGCTGACAGTTAACTCAATCTAACCAATATGTGACGTGAACTCTTGTGATAGGTAAGGATAGATGAGATACGATAAGATAAGATTTATTGTCATTGTAGAAACAAATCACAATGAAATTACATTTCTACTCCACACATTATTCATACATCACAATTTTCAACCATACAATTACCACCTGGGATTTAATTATACCAAAAAGTGTATAATATATAGAAATATATAAAAGTGTGTATTATAAAAGTATAAAAAAGTGCCCTCATAATAAAAAATAAATAAACAAGAAAATAAAATAAAACTATGTGACCTCTTTCATTTCATTCCTGCACTGATAGCCTTAACAACCCTGGGAAAGAAGCTCTCTTTAAATCTATTTTTCCTTGTTTTAAACACCCTAAAATGTCTCCCTGATGGCAATAATTCAAAGAAATGACAACCAGGATGAGTTTGGTCTCTCACTATTTTTACTGCTCTACAAAGGCAATGAGTCTCATATATTTCTTCTAGAGAAACAAGTTCATACCCTACAATTTTCTGCAGTGTTCAAACCACTCTCCTTAGAGCATTTTTATCTGTCTGTGTACAACTAGGATACCAAACTAGAATACAATATGTTAATGTAATGGCAGAGCGATAGAAGGTCTCTATCACCTTTCTTCCCAAGCCATTCTTCCTAAGGAGTCGCAAAAAATATAAACACCGTTGTGATTTCTTAATAATGGCTTTAATGTTGATTGTCCACGATAAAGCCCCATACTCACTATCAGATTTTCTGCTGATTTTTTCCTCCAGATTTACCAAAACCATATAATATGAGGTCAAACCTTAAGAGTTGCAATGTGTATGCAATCAGGCAGGCCCTTCCTTGCACTACATGGTAAATCTGAAGGACAAAAATCAGCATAAAATCTGATAGTGTGTATGGGGTTTATGTTTTCAAAAGTGCATGTTCCCAAAAATGTAAAGGTAGAAACCCGCTCCATGCGCACGCCTTTAATAAAAAGCGATGCTAGTTCAGGCCTGTTCCTTCTGAAATCTACAATCAGTTCCTTTGTTTTCCCTGTATTTAGGATCAGGTTATTCGCTGTACACCATTCCACTATCCTATCAACCTCTTTCCTGTATTGCTCCTCATCGTCCCCAATGATACAACTGATTACGGTAGTGTCATCGACAAACATAACTATACTATTGGTCTCATAATAGGGAGTACAGTCATATGTGTACAGTGCATAGAGAAAGGGACTTAAAACACAACCCTGCGGTACTCCAGTACTTATTTCTCTCTTGGAAGAAACTAATTTATCCAATTTGACCACCTGTGAGTGATGGACCAAAAAATCCCTTATCCAAAAACAAATAAAAGGCAGCAAATCCAATTTTTGCATTTTTTCCAACTAACCGATCTTGAATGATGGTATTAAAGGCAGATCTATAATCTATAAACAACATCCTTATGTAATTTCCTGAATGCTCCAGATCTTCTGTGCTTCTATTTGCCCTATACGCAAACTGATAAGGATCTAAACTACGCGGTAATCTAGTTTTTATATATTTCAATACCAACCTCTCAAAGCACTTCATTAGTACTGAGGTCAGTGCTATTGGTCTAGAATCGTTTAAACAGTTGACTTTTTTGGAATTGGAATAATAATGGTTGATTTTAAACATGCCGGTACAACAGCAGATGATAATGATCGATTAAAGATCTTGGCAAAGACTCCAGCTAATTGATTAGCACAGGCCTTAACTACTCTCCCTGGGATTCCATCTGGTCCTGATGATTTTCTTGTATTTATAACTAGGTAAACCTAGTTAATCACTCCTAATAAATAACCATTAAAATAAGTATAAACATAAAGTGACTTCAGTGCATAAACCAATTGGACGTTACTGGGTGTAACCTCAAGGCTAAAAGCATCACTCTGTGATGCCCCTAATCATCCAGTGATCGCCACACTCTTCACATTGTGTTAAATCAGCAGCAATAAAAAATAGGTGTATAAACATGCAATATAAATAATGATCAAAAAGTGATCCTGGTTCATAAATAATAACTTGTGTATCAAGGCTGGGCACCTAACACACAAATCTAAACAACAATATAATGGTGCATGTCCATTGATACAAGTCCTTATATAAAAAGTTCTTTGGGGGGGGGGGGGGGGGGTAGTGCACAATATTCCTGCACCCTTAGTTGTGATTATTCATAATATAGGTGATAATCGTGCTCCCACATCACCTCCATGCTCTCCAGCCTCTCACCTCAGGTAAGTATTAAATCAGTATAGCCTATGGTTCCATGGACAGTGTACTGATGTGTAGTCACCTCTTGGGGTCCTCTATGGTTGTTTCCGATGAGCTGCTCTCACATATGTTGTGTCTCTGTTTTCTCCCAGGGGGTTCCCTCTAATGTCCTCTCAAAAGGGGTATATATTAAGGAAGAAGAGCACTCTCATAGTGTAGTAACTTAGAATGAATTTATGAATGAATCATAACATCATACAGTGCACTCACATTAAAAAGCTGAGTAATGGCGTATATCCAAGAGCTCATTCCACAGTCGCATCACTTCTGGTATGCCTCCACTCACGCCATTAATTAAAATTAATGGGCTGAAAAACTGCACCACACAAGAACGTGTAGGAATTGCACAGTAACATGGCATGTATTTCTGTGGGATTCCATACGAACCAGCCCTATTCCTGTTGGATTCTGTGTGAACAGGCCCTATTCCTAAGGAATTCCATGTGAACCGGCCCTATTCCTGTGGGATTCCATGTGAAAGGGCCCTATTCCTGTGGGGTTCCGTGTGAACCGGCCCTATTCCTGTGGGATTCCGTGTGAACCGGCCCTATTCCTGTGGGATTCCATGTAAACCCGTCCTATTCCTGTGGGATTCTATGTGAACCCACTCTATTCATGTGGGATTCCATGTGAACCATTCCTATTCCTGTGGGATTCCATGTAAACCTGCCCAGTTTTTGTGGGATTCTGTGTGAATCGGCCCTATTCCTGTGGGATTGAACCAGCCCTATTCCTGTGAAATTATGTGTAATCCTGCCCTATTCCTCTGGGATTCCATGTGAACCGTTCCTGTTCCTGTAGGATTCTGCGTGAACCACCCTATTCCTGCTGGATTCTTTGTGAACTGGCCCTATTCCTGTGGGATTTTGTGCAAACAGTTTCTATTCCTGTAGAATTCTGCGTGTACCGCCCTATTCCTGTGGGATTCTCTGTTAACTGGCCCTATTCCTGTTGGATTCTGTGTGAAATTGGCCCTATTCTTGTGGAATTTTACTATTTCTGTAGGATTCTGCATGAACCGCCCTATTCTTGTGGGATTTTGTGCAAACCATTCCTATTCCTGTAGGATTCTGCGTGAACCGCCCTATTCCTGTAGGATTCTGCGTGAACTGCCTTATTCCTGTGGAATTCTGCGTGAACTGGCCCTAAAAGAAACAGAGAGGGTTACTGGGGTACAAGAATGAAATCGTCTTCAATCAGTTCATCAGATACCGGCATCCTATAGCTATTCCAAATAATTTCTAATGAAGTGGCATTAACCTTTTCAAAACCTGCTTTGTGACATTCCCAGGTGGGAAATAACATGAAGCTGAAATCAAAAACGAACATAATGACCAGCCTTAATTATTCTTGTAAAGTTTTTACAATGTTGAGAGCTGTCGATGAACTTCACTGTACAAGCTAAATTGTTTTGCTGTGCTGGAGCAATCATAGGGCTCCAACCTAGTCCACATCTGAGCAACTGGGAAAAAAAAAATAATAATGTCAGTTTGCTCATGAGCATATTCAGAAATTCTTAGAACAGGCGATGGCGAAATACATATATTAAATGCATTTAGGGATAATTCTCAGGTTGCTCAACTTAACTGCCTTTAAACACAGCAGGATATAAATATGGAACGATAAATTGCTGCCAACATATGAAGAAAGAATACATTTGGCTGAGAACTTAGATTCACCTTTATTATTCATGCATGCATTGTGTTACATGTCTGTCTCTGTATAACCCACTTTCATATTTACAGCAGCATTGATTTCAAAGTTATCTGTCTTCCTGTTCATCCTGCTCAACCTTTTCATTTATATATTAATAGTTAGATTTAGTATAATATAGCCTGTTTATTGGTATCTGAAAATAAAATGGAAGGAAAACATCATGAAAAATTTCACTTTTATATAATATGGCACATATTAAATGCTATAATCTGAAAATAGGATAATCATATAATGGGAGCTATTAAAAAAAACTATTATTCTTCCATTTTGAAGCTTATTTTTGACTATTACATTGACACCCACGTAATAAGGCAGCGAACAAGGCTGGTAACAGCTGTGAAAATAAAGAGGGCTTGTGAATTCATAGGAAGCATATTCTTGAAGTTAGCTAAACTGACACAATTCAATACTGTCTGCTGTACGTTAATCTGCACCTTTCTGCTTAAAAGGATCTAACAATCTTAAATGTTCATTCAATATGAATAAGCAATTGAATGGGGATAATATATAAGACAGTTTTCTCATAATATATATATATATATATATATATATATATATATATATATATATATATATAATTTGAGATTTTATATATATATATATATATATAAAATTCTGAAAGACATAAAAGTTTACAATGATCGTTCCATCCAAACATCACATACCATCTAAGATAGTAGAAGTTCATGAACAAGGACTTTTTTTCCACGAATATAGATATAGTCGTGGGCGAAACGTGTCCGGTCAAGCCTGCTGTTTCCATTGCGTCATTTTATCGATTAACAAGCGCTTGTTTTACATCTTCTAAGTGTCAGTGTAAATCTTTAATTTTTTAATAAATTTTGTGCTATGCGGATTCACGCTATGTGCGTTTTTTATTTCTTTTTGGCCTTATACGGTTGAATCCATGAGACGTTTTATATATCTTGGAGCCTCCTTTCTTGTCCACCGGTGGTCCTTGTGAGAAGATTTTTTTACCCAATTCTACCAACGCCTATATCCATCTGGGCCTTATTATCTTTGGTGAAGAATCACCGACAAGTCTGTTTGATTCATTATGCATACAGTGGTGTGAAAAAGTGTTTGCCCCCTTCCTCATTTCCTGTTCCTTTGCATGTTTGTCACACTTAAGTGTTTCGGAACATCAAACCAATTTAACTAGTAGCTGACCGCCGGCCGTCAAATGATGGCCAGGCGGCGCACCTATTGTGGCGGGAGGCCGTCATATGACGGCCTCCCGTTTAAACAGGGATGCACGCGATCGTGCGCGCGCATCCCTGTTTCTTCGGTGGCGGCGTGTCACGGAGACACCGATCGCCACCGAAGGGGGTGAACAGCCATTCGTTATGGCTGTTTACCACGTGATCGGCCGTGATGAAGTCACGGCCGATCACAGATGGTCACACCCCGAACGCGCACGGCGCATGCGCGCGATCGCGAGCGCGCTGCGCGTGCACGTCGGTGGCGGCGTGTTCCCCGGGAACACTGCTCGTCACCGACGCTGGTAAACAGCCATTGGCCGGCTGTTTACCCACGTGATCGGCTGTGATCCTTTCACAGCCGATCACTAAAATGTAAACAAACCGCGGTAACGGGATGTTACCGGGTTCTCCTCCTCACACACCGATCGTGTGTGAGGAGGAGATTGCGGTAACATCTCGTTACCGCATACAGTGTACACCAAACATACTGATTGCCCCCCCCAATAAAGAGGACCTGTCACCACCCCTCATAGTACCTGTCAATCACAGTCCATCAGAGTACCTGTCACAGTCCATCAGAGTATTTGAGTACCTGTCACAGCCCATCAGAGTACCCGAGTACCTGTCCCAGCCCATCAGAGTACCCGAGTACCTGTCCCAGCCCATCAGAGTACCCGAGTACCTGTCCCAGCCCATCAGAGTACCCGAGTACCTGTCCCAGCCCATCAGAGTACCCGAGTACCTGTCACAGTTCATCTGAGTACCCGAGTACCTGTCCCAGCCCATCAGAGTACCCGAGTACCTGTCCCGGCCCATCAGAGTACCCGAGTACCTGTCACGGCACATCAGAGTACCCGAGTACCTGTCACGGCACATCAGAGTACCTGTCACGGCACATCAGAGTACCCGAGTACCTGTCACGGCCCATCAGGGTACCCGAGTACCTGTCACGGCCCATCAGGGTACCCGAGTACCTGTCACGGCCCATCAGGGTACCTGAGTAACTGTCACAGTCCATCAGGGTACCCGAGTACCTGTCACAGTCCATTAGAGTACCGAGTACCTGTCACAGTCCATTAGAGTACCGAGTACCTGTCACAGCCCATCTGAGTACCTGTCACAGTCCATCTGAGTACCCGAGTACCTGTCACAGTTCATCTGAGTACCCGAGTACCTGTCACAGTCCATATGAGTACCTGTCACCGCCCTTCAGAGTACCCAAATACCAGTCACCAAACCATCAAAGTACCTGTCACCAGGCCATCAGAGTACCTGAGTACTTGTCACCAGGCCATCAGAGTACCCGAGTACCTGTCACCAGGCCATCAGAGTACCCGAGTACCTGTCACCAGGCCATCAGAGTACCCGAGTACCTGTCACCAGGCCATCAGAGTACCCGAGTACCTGTCACCAGGCCATCAGAGTACTCGAGTACCTGTCACCAGGCCATCAGAGTACCCGAGTACCTGTCACCAGGCCATCAGAGTACCCGAGTACCTGTTCCAGTCCATCTGAGTACCCGAGTACCTGTCACAGTCCATCTGAGTACCTGAGTACCTGTCACAGTTCATCTGAGTACCCGAGTACCTGTCACAGTCCATATGAGTACCTGTCACCGCCCTTCAGAGTACCCAAATACCAGTCACCAAACCATCAGAGTACCTGTCACCAGGCCATCAGAGTAGTGATGGCCGAACGGTTCGCCCGGCGGTCGTTTCGCGGCGAATTTCCGACTTTCGCCGTCCGCGGGTTCGAACGCCTTTTTCCGTCGTTCGCCCCGGCGGACTTACGTGTTTAATGTATACAAGAACTTTAACCTTTCGTGACACGTTTATCATGTGTTACAGGACAACCAATTGAGACATGACAGCTCATGGACACTTGGACATTCCCCCTAACCTATAAATACACCCGATCCGGTGGCCATTTTACATTCTTTCTTCTGTCACTGTAGGGAAAGGATCCTGTGTGGAGTAGGGACAGAGAAAACGCTAGCTATTTGGTACACAAAAGTTCTTTTCAGGACTGGTATAGGTGTTAGGTCAGCAGCCTGAGTTTCTTTTGTCAGTTTAGATAAAGGGACAGAGCGCTGTATGCTGCTATTTTAGGGACAGCTCAGCCAGATTAGTCTTTCTTCATCATCATCATCATCATCATCATTAGCTGTTACTATCAGGTCCACAAAAGAGCTGTTCCAGCTAATCGTTCCAGCCTACTCTTTTTTGCCAATTTGTATAGGGACAGGCAGGAAGCAGTGTGTCAGGCAGTGAGGATAATTTTAAAGACTTGCTGTTACTATTAGTTCCACAAAGGTTCTTTTCAGGACTGGTATCAGTGGTACGGTAATAGGCTTGTACACGTATAATATTCTTTCTTCCAAATATAGAAAGAATATTATACTTGACTGCTGCCCTTCTGCTGCAGTCTGCTAATCATTCACAACTCACTTGTTCCACAAAAGTTCTTATAAGGACTGGTAACTTGGTCTGTCTAGGGTGCTACGGTACATAGGCTTGGGTGCGGTACAGTCTGCTGTTCTGTAAGGACCGCTATCGGTCCACAATAGATAGGGTTGCCGTGCACTACTGCTGACCGCTGCCCTATACTGCAGCAGTCCTTCAGCGGTATAGGGACTGACGCACAGTCTGCTAAACACTAATACACAACCTGCTTGGTCCACAAAAGTTCTTATAAGGACTGGTAACTTGGTATAGGGTGCTACGGTACATAGGCCTGAGTGCGTTACAGTCTGCTGTTCTGTAAGGACCGCTATCGGTCCACAATACATAGGGTTGACGTGCACTACTGCTGACCGCTGCCCTATACTGCAGCAGTCCTTCAGCGGTATAGGGACTGACGCACAGTCTGCTAAACACTAACACACAACCTGCTTGGTCCACAAAAGTTCTTATAAGGACTGGTAACTTGGTATAGGGTGCTACGGTACATAGGCCTGAGTGCAGTACAGTCTGCTGTTCTGTAAGGACCGCTATCGGTCCACAATACATAGGGTTGCCGTGCACTACTGCTGACCGCTGCCCTATACTGCAGCAGTCCTTCATTGGTATAGGGACTGACGTACAGTCTGCTAATCACTAACACACAACCTGCTTGGTCCACAAAAGTTCTTATAAGGACTGGTAACTTGGTATAGGGTGCTACGGTACATAGGCCTGAGTGCGTTACAGTCTGCTGTTCTGTAAGGACCGCTATCGGTCCACAATACATAGGGTTGCCGTGCACTACTGCTGACCGCTGCCCTATACTGCAGCAGTCCTTCAGCGGTATAGGGACTGACGCACAGTCTGCTAAACACTAACACACAACCTGCTTGGTCCACAAAAGTTCTTATAAGGACTGGTAACTTGGTATAGGGTGCTACGGTACATAGGCCTGAGTGCAGTACAGTCTGCTGTTCTGTAAGGACCGCTATCGGTCCACAATACATAGGGTTGCCGTGCACTACTGCTGACCGCTGCCCTATACTGCAGCAGTCCTTCAGCGGTATAGGGACTGACGCACAGTCTGCTAAACACTAACACACAACCTGCTTGGTCCACAAAAGTTCTTATAAGGACTGGTAACTTGGTATAGGGTGCTACGGTACATAGGCCTGAGTGCGTTACAGTCTGCTGTTCTGTAAGGACCGCTATCGGTCCACAATACATAGGGTTGCCGTGCACTACTGCTGACCGCTGCCCTATACTGCAGCAGTCCTTCATTGGTATAGGGACTGACGTACAGTCTGCTAATCACTAACACACAACCTGCTTGGTCCACAAAAGTTCTTATAAGGACTGGTAACTTGGTATAGGGTGCTACGGTACATAGGCCTGAGTGCGTTACAGTCTGCTGTTCTGTAAGGACCGCTATCGGTCCACAATACATAGGGTTGCCGTGCACTACTGCTGACCGCTGCCCTATACTGCAGCAGTCCTTCATTGGTATAGGGACTGACGTACAGTCTGCTAATCACTAACACACAACCTGCTTGGTCCACAAAAGTTCTTATAAGGACTGGTAACTTGGTATAGGGTGCTACGGTACATAGGCCTGAGTGCGTTACAGTCTGCTGTTCTGTAAGGACCGCTATCGGTCCACAATACATAGGGTTGCCGTGCACTACTGCTGACCGCTGCCCTATACTGCAGCAGTCCTTCAGCGGTATAGGGACTGACGCACAGTCTGCTAAACACTAACACACAACCTGCTTGGTCCACAAAAGTTCTTATAAGGACTGGTAACTTGGTATAGGGTGCTACGGTACATAGGCCTGAGTGCAGTACAGTCTGCTGTTCTGTAAGGACCGCTATCGGTCCACAATACATAGGGTTGCCGTGCACTACTGCTGACCGCTGCCCTATACTGCAGCAGTCCTTCAGCGGTATAGGGACTGACGCACAGTCTGCTAAACACTAACACACAACCTGCTTGGTCCACAAAAGTTCTTATAAGGACTGGTAACTTGGTATAGGGTGCTACGGTACATAGGCCTGAGTGCGTTACAGTCTGCTGTTCTGTAAGGACCGCTATCGGTCCACAATACATAGGGTTGCCGTGCACTACTGCTGACCGCTGCCCTATACTGCAGCAGTCCTTCATTGGTATAGGGACTGACGTACAGTCTGCTAATCACTAACACACAACCTGCTTGGTCCACAAAAGTTCTTATAAGGACTGGTAACTTGGTATAGGGTGCTACGGTACATAGGCCTGAGTGCGTTACAGTCTGCTGTTCTGTAAGGACCGCTATCGGTCCACAATACATAGGGTTGCCGTGCACTACTGCTGACCGCTGCCCTATACTGCAGCAGTCCTTCATTGGTATAGGGACTGACGTACAGTCTGCTAATCACTAACACACAACCTGCTTGGTCCACAAAAGTTCTTATAAGGACTGGTAACTTGGTATAGGGTGCTACGGTACATAGGCCTGAGTGCGTTACAGTCTGCTGTTCTGTAAGGACCGCTATCGGTCCACAATACATAGGGTTGCCGTGCACTACTGCTGACCGCTGCCCTATACTGCAGCAGTCCTTCAGCGGTATAGGGACTGACGCACAGTCTGCTAAACACTAACACACAACCTGCTTGGTCCACAAAAGTTCTTATAAGGACTGGTAACTTGGTATAGGGTGCTACGGTACATAGGCCTGAGTGCAGTACAGTCTGCTGTTCTGTAAGGACCGCTATCGGTCCACAATACATAGGGTTGCCGTGCACTACTGCTGACCGCTGCCCTATACTGCAGCAGTCCTTCATTGGTATAGGGACTGACGTACAGTCTGCTAATCACTAACACACAACCTGCTTGGTCCACAAAAGTTTTTATAAGGACTGGTAACTTGGTATAGGGTGCTACGGTACATAGGCCTGAGTGCAGTACAGTCTGCTGTTCTGTAAGGACCGCTATCGGTCCACAATACATAGGGTTGACGTGCACTACTGCTGACCGCTGCCCTATACTGCAGCAGTCCTTCAGCGGTATAGGGACTAAGAGTTTTGTCACAGGGTGATTTAAAAAATGACAGGCAGAGGAAGAGGCAGGCCCTTCCGCAGGGGTGGTAGGGGTAGGGCAGGAGCAACAGCCTTGAGCCAAAGTGGGAAGTTGCAGAAGGTGCGTTCAATTACTTTAAAGGACGCACCAGACTTGGTTGAGTGGCTCACTCAGCCTTATTCTTCTGCACCCTCCTCATCCTCTCGATCTGCACCCTCTTCTTCACTCTCTGCTATGTGCACCCCCAAAGACACTACCACCAACAACACCACCACCACCACATACCTTCCGCTTGAGTGCAAATGGGGGCCTTCATGCTCCAGTGTTTTAATAGGGACCCCCGTATAAAAAGCATGAGGGTCAAGGACCAGTACTGGGTGGCAACGTACTTAGATCCCCGGTACAAACACAAAATGGCGGAAATGTTACCGCCGTCGCAGAGGGCTGTCAGAATGCAGCACTTCCAGGCCTTGCTTCGAGAAATGCTGCATTCTGCTTTTGCGTGCGCTGGCAGAGGAGCAATTCCCACTCCCAGAGAAGGATTTGCGGGTACCAATCCAACAGCGCCTGCAAGAAGAGGCCGGTTTGAAGATGTGTTGGTGACTTCGGATATGAGGTCATTCTTTCAGCCGACCCATCGACAGGTGTCATCCGGATCCAGCATCAGGGAACGCCTAGACCGTCAGGTGTCCGACTACATTGGGTTAACGGCCGATGTGGACGCTCTGAGGAGTGATGAACCCCTAGACTACTGGGTGGGCAGGCTTGACCTCTGGCCAGAGCTTGCCCAATTTGCAATCGAACTGTTGGCTTGCCCCTCATCCAGTGTCCTGTCCGAAAGGACGTTCAGCGCAGCAGGGGGGATTGTGACCGATAAGCGTACTCGCCTAGCTCACGACAGTGTTAACTACCTCACATTTCTAAAAATGAATGAGGCATGGATCTCGGAGGAATTCAACACATGTGATCAGTAGACCATGTATATGTCTATAAACAATTTTTGGAATCAAGCACACAGACCTTCTTAATTCATTTGGCTCACTTCCCTGACCCAAAAAAGCACACCGTACTATATGCCCCTACCCTCCTCTTTGAAGAGGTTGAGCGGTGTCATATTTCTACTGGGGCTGCTTATTATGAGGGGTTCCCACCATCCCTGTGCTGTGCTGACTTCCTCCTGGGTGTTCTTATTATGAGGGGCTCCCACCATCCCTGTGCTGTGCTGACTTCCTCCTGGGGGTTCTTATTATGAGGGGCTCCCACCATCCCTGTGCTGTGCTGACTTCCTCCTGGGGGTTCTTATTATGAGGGGATCACACCATCCCTGTGCTGTGCTGACTTCCTCCTGGGGCTGCTTACGGTGCTGCTGTCAGCGCTGTATGTCACGGAGCTGCTGTCAGCGCTGTATGTCACGGAGCTGCTGTCAGCGCTGTATGTCACGGAGCTGCTGTCAGCGCTGTATGTCACGGAGCTGCTGTCAGCGCTGTATGTCACGGAGCTGCTGTCAGCGCTGTATGTCACGGAGCTGCTGTCAGCGCTGTATGTCACGGAGCTGCTGTCAGCGCTGTATGTCACGGAGCTGCTGTCAGCGCTGTATGTCACGGTGCTGCTGTCAGCGCTGTATGTCACGGAGCTGCTGTCAGCGCTGTATGTCACGGAGCTGCTGTCAGTGCTGTATGTCACGGAGCTGCTGTCAGCGCTGTATGTCACGGAGCTGCTGTCAGCGCTGTATGTCACGGAGCTGCTGTCAGCGCTGTATGTCACGGTGCTGCTGTCAGCGCTGTATGTCACGGAGCTGCTGTCAGCGCTGTATGTCACGGAGCTGCTGTCAGTGCTGTATGTCACGGAGCTGCTGTCAGCGCTGTATGTCACGGAGCTGCTGTCAGCGCTGTATGTCACGGAGCTGCTGTCAGCGCTGTATGTCACGGTGCTGCTGTCAGCGCTGTATGTCACGGAGCTGCTGTCAGCGCTGTATGTCACGGAGCTGCTGTCAGCGCTGTATGTCACGGAGCTGCTGTCAGCGCTGTATGTCACGGAGCTGCTGTCAGCGCTGTATGTCACGGAGCTGCTGTCAGCGCTGTATGTCACGGTGCTGATGTCAGTGCTCTGTATTACGGTGCTGCTGTCAGTGCTCTGTATCTCCTGCACCCTCTTGTTTGCCTACCCTGGTCCCTGACCTTCCCTCTCCTCCATTGCCTTCATTAGCTCCATAGTCCTGAATTGTCAGAACAATTTCCCAAATAAAAAAAAAATGCTTGTAGTTATCGATCCCAAATTCACCTCATACATGTATTATGCTATTGTCCAGGTGGTGGGACTACGTGCTACCCCCTAATAATTACCCCGTGGCCGCAAATTCGACCTAAAGGTTTGCGAAATTCGCCTCCCATTGAAGTCAATGGAGCCCGCGGCGAACGGTCGTTTTCGCGAACGTTTGTGCCCGTTCGCGTTTCGCGTTCGCGAAACGTCCCGTCGGAAGTTCGTCCATCACTACATCAGAGTACCTGAGTACTTGTCACCAGGCCATCAGTGTACCTGAGTACTTGTCACCAGGCCATCAGAGTACCTGAGTACTTGTCACCAGGCCATCAGAGTACCCGAGTACCTGTCACCAGGCCATCAGAGTACCCGAGTACCTGTCACCAGGCCATCAGAGTACCCGAGTACCTGTCACCAGGCCATCAGAGTACCCGAGTACCTGTCACCAGGCCATCAGAGTACCCGAGTACCTGTCACCAGGCCATCAGAGTACCCGAGTACCTGTCACCAGGCCATCAGAGTACCCGAGTACCTGTCACCAGGCCATCAGAGTACCCGAGTACCTGTCACCCGGCCATCAGAGTACCCGAGTACCTATCTCCAGCCCATCAGAGTACCCGAGTACCTATTTGCAGCCCATGTCTCATAGAATATACGTTGGGGTGTTTACTTTCCAAAATGGGGTTATTTTGTGGGTAATTTCACTGTACTGGTGCTCCAGGACCTTCAAAAGTGTGATGGGTAGGAATGAAATGAGATGTGTGATTTATGCTCCTAGAACGCCTGAACGTACTACTTCAATGTTCGGCCTCTCTATGTGGCCAGGCTGTGTAAAAGTCCTACACATGTGGTATCGCCATACTCGGGAGGAGTAGCAGAATGTATTTTGGGGTGTAATTTTTGCTATATACATGTTATGTGTTAGAAATATCTTATAAATTGACAATTTTGTGTAAAAAAAAATGCGTTTTAATTTTTTTCCACATATTCCAAAAACTTCTGGAAAAAAATGAACCGTTCAAAAGACTCATTATGCCTCACAGATTATACGTTGGGGTGTTTGCTTTCCAAAATGGGGTAATTTTATGGGAAATTCCATTGTGCTGGTACTCCAGGGCCTTCAAAAGTGTAATAGGTGGTTGAGAAATGAGATGCGTAATTTTTGCTCATAGAACGTCTGAAGGTACTACATCAATGTTAGTGCTCTGTATGTGGCCAGGCTGTGTAAAAGTCTCACACACGTGGTATCGCCGTACTCGGGAAGAGTAGCAGAATGTATTTTGGGGTGTAATTTTTGCTATATACATGCTATGTGTTAGAAATATCTTATAAATTGACAATTTTGTGTAAAAAAAAAATGCGTTTTAATTTTTTTCCACATATTCCAAAAACTTCTGGAAAAAAATTAACCATTCAAAAGACTCATTATGCCTCACAGATTATACGTTGGGGTGTTTGCTTTCCAAAATGGGGTCATTTTATGGGAAATTCCATTGTCCTGGTACTCCAGGGACTTCAAAAGTGTAATAGGTGGTTGAGAAATGAGATGCGTCATTTTTGCTCGTAGAACGTCTGAAGGTACTACATCAATGTTGGTGCTCTGTATGTGGCCAGGCTGTGTAAAAGTCTCACACATGTGGTATCACCGTACTCGGGAAGAGTAGCAGAATGTATTTTGGGGTGTAATTTGTTGTATGCATATGCTGTGTGTGAGAAATAACCTGATAATATGACAATTTAGTAAAAAAAAAATAAAAAAAAATAAAAAATCTTCATTTTGCAAAGAATTGTGGGAAAAAATTACAACTTAAAAAAACTCACCATGCTACTTACTTAATACCTTGGGATGTCTACTTTGTAAAAAGGGGTCATTTGGGGGGTATTTTGTACTTTCCTGACTAGTTAGAGTCTCAAGAAATTAGGTACACCTGATGTACTGAAGGCCTGATCAGAAGTGATCAATTTTCAGTGATTGGCACCATAGATTGTAGACTCTATAACTTTCACAAAGACCAAATAATATATACTAATGTGGGTTATTTTTACCAAAGATATGTAGCAGTATAAATTTTGGCCAAAATTTATGAAGAAAAATTACTAATTAGCAAAAATTTATGACAGAAACGAAGAAAAAGGCATTTTTTTCACAAAATTTACATTTTATTTTATTTATAGCACAAAAAATAAAAAACCCACTAGTGATTAAATACCACTAAAAGAAAGCTCTATTTGTGTGAAAAAAAGGACGCAAGTTTCATATGGATACAGTGTTGGATGACTGAGTAATTGTCATTCAAAGTGTGAGAGCGCTGAAAGCTGAAAATTGGTCTGGTCAGGAAGGGGGTGTAACTGCACTGTATTGAGGTGGTTAAACAATAGTCAAGGACAACACAAGTAAACACAAAATGCAATTTGTAAATGAAGGTGTTTATTATTAAAGGTGAAAAAAAATCCAAACCATCATGGCCCTGTGTGAAAAAGTGATTGCCCCCTTGTTAAAACATACTATAACTGTGGTTGTCCACACCTGAGTTCAATTTCTCTAGCCACACCCAGGCCTGATTATTGCCACACCTGTTCACAATCAAGGCATCACTTAAATAGGAGCTGCTTGACACAGTAAGGTCCACCAGAAGATCCTTAAAAGCTACACATCATGCCGAGACCCAAAGATATTCAGGAACAATTGAGAAAGAAAGTAATTGAGATCTATCAGTCTGGAAAGGGTTATAAAGCCATTTCCAAAGCTTTGGGAATCCAGCGAACCACAGTGAGAGCCATTATCCACAAATGGCGAAGACATGGAACAGTGGTGAACCTTCCCAGGAGTGGCCGGCCGCCCAAAATTACCCCAAGAGCGCAGCGACGACTCATCCAAGAATCCAAGAAATCACAAAAGACCCCACAACAACGTCCAAGGAACTGCAGGCCTCACTTGCCTCAGTTAAGGTCAGCGTTCATGCCTCCACCATCAGGAAAAGACTGGGCAAAAATGGCCTGCATAGCAGAGTTCCAAGGAGAAAACCACTGCTGAGCAAAAAGAACATCAAAGCTCGTCTCAATTTCTCCACAACACATCTTGATGATCCCCAAGACTTTTGGGACAACATTCTGTGGACCGATGAGACAAAAGTGGAACTCTTTGGAAGGTGTGTGTCCAAGTATATCTGGCGTAGAAGGAACACTGCATTTCATAAAAAGAACATTATACCAACAGTAAAATATGGTGGTGGTAGTGTAATGGTCTGGGGCTGTTTTGCTGCTTCAGAACCTGGAAGACTTGCCGTGATAAAAGGAACTATGAATTCTGCTTTCTACCAAGAGATCCTGAAGGAGAATGTCCGACCATCTGTTCGTGTACTCAAGCTGAAACGAACTTGGGTTCTGCAGCAGGACAATGATCCTAAACACACCAGCAAGTCCACCACCGAATGGCTGAAGAAAAACAAAATGAAGACTTTGGAGTGGCCTAGCCAAAGTCCTGACCTGAATTCTATTGAGATGTTGTGGTATGACCTTAAAAAGGCCGTTCATGCTCGAAAACCCTCTAATGTAACTGAATTAGGACAATTCTGCAAAGATGAGTGGGCCAAAATTCCTCCAGGACGCTGTAAAAGCCTCATTGCACGTTATCGCAAACGCTTGGTTGCAGTTGTTGCTGCTAAGGGTGGCCCAACCAGTTATTAGGTTTAGGGGGCAATCACTTTTTCACACAGGGCCATGATGGTTTGGATTTTTTTTCACCTTTAATAATAAACACCTTCATTTACAAATTGCATTTTGTGTTTACTTGTGTTGTCCTTGACTATTGTTTAAATTGGTTTGATGTTCCGAAACACTTAAGTGTGACAAACATGCAAAGGAACAGGGAATGAGGAAGGGGGCAAACACTTTTTCACACCACTGTATGTCCTACTGAATCCACGTTTTCCGGTAAGCCTCAGTGTTATTGGTGGCGGTGCTCCACTCCCCCCCCCCTTTTTTCATGCACGTTTAGCGGTGGCTTGATAATTACCATTTGGGGCATCAAGATACATATGTTTTGGACATTTCCATTTTCACCAAACACTTTTTTCTCACTCAGTGGACTCTTTCTTTATTCATTACTTTTTTCTATTATTGCTTTTGAGTTTATAATAAGTTGTTCATTGTATTTTATGTGTATGGTATATATTGGTTTAATCACCGGACATCACTACATTTATATGTATGGTATACATTTGTTTAATCACCTGATATCACTGCATTTTATATACTTGTTATACATCGGTTTAATCACCTGTTATCATTATTTCAATATTGCACATGTATACTTCACAATTATTCTAATTTTGATATATTTTAGATGTGTATTAGGTCATCTATGCACTTTAGACTATCCATTTAAATTTCAAATTGTCACTAGTGTTGCACCATCACTTTCCTATTTTACTTTTTGCAATTGTCATTTGTGGTGCTGGCAGCCCCCCCTTCTATGGACAGCACGGTATTAAGCAGATTTTTTTCACTCAATACAGCACATGGCTATGTTCAATTCCTTTGTTCCCTCCCCCTACTTCCTGCCAACATCACTTCCTGTTGCATGAGCTCCATGAACCAGCCTAACAGGTTAATTAGCTTACGGCTAGGGGTAGCCTACCTTCTAAAAACAAATGTTGTTACATATATTTATGCTATAAGAATCACAAAAATAGCCATAGCAACACAATAATATACATTGGAAACCATGTGTAAACTGAAGATAGTTATATCATATATAGGAACCTGGAGAGATTTGTGAAAAACGTACTTAGCTATGAGAGTTCTATACTTATCAGCCAAGGATGAATAAAAACAATTCAGCGTAAGGACCTTTGGAAGACGCACAGGGACATGGACACATGCACATGCAAATTAAGTGGCTGTAACATAGTTTAATAGTATCACATACTGTATAACAATGTAGGCAATAGGACAAAACCAAACATAGCATGTGGATGCATACCTGTCAGGGAAATCGTATACATGTTCATGCACAAAGACACGCGTGAAGATGTGCACATGCTCATAATAATTCTCGAGTGACAACTAGATGTCTCCTAACTCGCACGCATGCTCATATTTATTCTCAAATAACAATTAGATGTGCATTAGCGTGCGTTCATGTGAATACTTTGCCCTCATTTGCAAATTTAAAGCTGCTCCAAAGACCAGAGGATTGCTGAGTGGTTGTCAGCTTCTACTGCCTGTGACCTGATCCTGTGTCTGTTCCTGTGTCTACCTGGCCTGTTTGACTCTGCTCGTTTCTGACCTTTCTTACCTTGTTGCTGACCCGGCTTGTGACCTCACTCTGTATTTTGCCTACCATTCCGGTGCCTTCTCTGCCAACCTGATACCAACCCTAGCTTGTCCCTGACTGTACTCTGGATCCAATTCCGTACCTCTGCTGCTTGACCGCTACTGACTCCTGCCTGCCTGACCATCCGAAATTCTGCATCTGCCTGCTCGCCAGCTTTTTGGCTACCTGCTGTTCTGCACCTATCGTGTACCCGCACCTGCCAATCCACCAGTCTGCCTGCTGCTAATATTATCTACAGTATATTTCTGTGGACTTTTCAGTGTTACATTTTAATAAACGCCTACTCCAGAGGTTTCCAAACTTACTTGGCCTATTGCCCCCCTTTCAGAAAAATAAAATACTCAGCACCCCCTGGATATCTACCTTCTTTATGCAAACAAATAGAAAGACGCAATGACAAATTTGTGTTATTTTATATAGCTAAAGGTCTTCCTACATCCTAGGGGAAAGATGAAAGCAGATATACTTGACCAATCCTCCGCTCCTCTCCACAAAGGTCCGATCAATGTAGCTTCTGCATCCTTGCACTCTAATGGTCTTGAGTACAGACATTATTAAGCCTAGAACAGCATCCACAGCCCTGCTCTGGATGTGAGGATGGCAGGAACAGTCCAACGCTGGATCATGATGGAGCACCGAGCACTGTGACACTGATCTGACTTTGCCCTCTACGACCTCTGTCTGACTTCCATGTGACTTTCATAAGACTTTAATGAACAGGATCTGACTTTGATCCGACTTTGAGATGAGGGTGACTTTTCCTTTGACTATTAAAAACAATTCCTGTGGTTCTGGTATGGTTAAAAACCTCACGGCAGAAACTATAAAAAAAATGGCGTGGGGTCCTCCCCAAATCCATACCAGGCCCTTTGGCAAAGGCAAAGGATGAGCGAGCAACTCCCTTCCTGAACCATACCAGGCCACATGCCCTCAACATGGGGTCTGGGTGCTTTGAGTGCATGGCTCTGCCATGTTAATGGGGACAAGGGCTTCTTCCCCACAACCCTGGGCTGTGGTTGTGGGGGTCTGCTGGTGGGGGGTGGCTTATCGGAATGTGGAAGCCCCTTCTAACAAGGGGGCCTCCAGATCCCGCCCGTCCATGTGAATGAGTATGGGGTACAGAATACCCATACCCGTTCACCCAAAAAAACAAAACTGTGTAGTGCAATAAGAACATGAGACGGTTTTTGACAAGTGCTTTATTAAAAATGACTAATGTCCCCTGTGGTAGCTCCAACATCAATCACAACGATAATTTTGGTGTGGGGTTTCCCCTCAAATCCATACCAAACCTAAATAGCCTGGTATGGATTGGGGAGGGACCCCCGTGCCTTTTTTCCCCTAAGACATATTGCATTGCTAACATTGCATCTGAGCACAGTTAAGATGTTGATCCGACTTGGATGTGACTTCAATTAAATAAAAAATCGGACCCAATTTTGACCAAAGTAGTGCAGGGACCTTTACAAAAGTCAGACTGATACAAGTCGGACCTGTTAAGACAGTTCTTATAGGGAAACATTCATTTTTACATGTCATGCAACTTGTACTAAAAAAGTTGGACCGATTGTCACACCAGTGTGAACCAGGCCTAAAGGTTTCTCTTCTCCTCTGGACAAAACAAGCACTGAACCCTTGCAATGCAGGTGCATCCCGACAGAAAGGGATCATTTTTTTTGTGCCCAGAAGTAGGCTTTTAGCCCTTGTACACACGGTTGGACATTCCGAAAACAAAATCCGTTCGATTTTGTCCGACGGATTTTGTCCAAAACTTGTGTTGCATACACACGGTTGGACAAAGTTGTCGGAAAATCCAATCGTTCGTAACATGATGACGTTATTTAGTTACGACGGGACTATGTTCAGGTTAGTAGCCAATAGCTTTGGTCTAGGAATTTGATCTGAGCATGCGTGGCACTTTGTCCAATCAGAATTCTCTACAAACGATTGGATCATGTTGTCGGAAAATTTTTATATCCAGCTCTCAAACTTTGTTGGTTGGACATTCCGACAGAAAAAGTCAGATGAAGCCCACACGCAGTCGGATTATCCGACAAAACGGTCCGATCGGACATTTTGCGTCGGAATGTCTGACTGTGTGTACAAGGGCCTGTCAGTGGACTTGGCCATTAAATTGTTAAAACTTAAATTTTGTGTGTTTATTTGTAAAATAAAGTAAATACTATGACTTTAATTCTCTGCTACACAGCAGATGAAATATATACGAGCGATTTTTAAAAACTCTTCCCTTCCTTTCCCTTCCATTCCCTTCCCTTCCCTTCCACCACCTCCTTATTGTAATTCAATGTCCCCCAATTGTACTCAAGGTTACTGCTGCCCCCCTGTATCATTCCAGTGCCCCCAAGGGGAGGTATTACCCACTTTGGGAAACACTGGTCTAAACTAACTACCCACTCAACACTGGGGAGACTCAAGAGGGATTTTTACCCAATTCATTTTTTTTCCTAATCATTTTTTTACATTTCCTTTGCATTTCAGTTCAATTGGAAAGTCACTCACTTCTAAGATTCAGTTACAGTTACATTGCTTGATCTAATTATGTATTGCCTATATCTAATGTAGATAGAATTATTTTGACAGGGATGTTTTAGTTTTGATGGCTACCACTAAAAAAGCTGTTGAGGTTAAATTTGTTTATTGGTTCTGTCTCTACTCCACTATGTATTCATAATCTATACTGGATCTGTGCCATGTCTTATAAGATATCACATTAAAACTAGAAACACACATCATACCTCCCAACTTTTTGGGATGGGAATGAGGGACACCTATCAGCAAAAGTATGCAGGTATAGGACACACCCCGGTACACCCCCTTTAAAGGAGAATTATACAAAAAAATGATTAGTTAAACCCACAAGTGCTTTTTTACCCCTACTATTCCTTTATATTGGCTTTTGAAATTTACAAATGCAACGATTTAGAAATTTAGAACACTTCTTGAAAGATAAAAAGTGCATTTAATATACAACTATATAGATCAGACCAAAATGAGGGATAAATGAGGAGGAAAGAGGGAAAGCGGGACATTGTTCCAAATCAGGGACAGTCCCTCCAAATCAGGGACAGTTGGGAGCTATGCACACATTAAAGCAGAACATATGTGTTAGTGCTAGTTCACACCAGATGCCGTACCATGCACTTTTTTCTGAACTAAAAATGTATACACAGTTTTTTTTTTTTCCATGTATTCCAATTGCTCTAGGTCACACCAGTTCAGTCAGTTCCTGGTCAGTTTCTGCACTGGAAACTGACGTGGAACTGACTGCATTGGTGTGAACTAGAGCCATTGGACTACATGGAAAACACTGTGCATGCATTTCTATTGCAGAAATAAACCGCACTGAACTGCATCTGGTGTGAACTTGCCCTAAAATGAATTGCATGTTTTTTTTTTACTGTATGACTGTTTATACTAAGCCCAAAATATCTATGAAATTATAATTTCTCATCTCAAGAACAGCAAGGAGATACAGCAGACCTTGAAAGAGACACAATTCTACATCTATCACAAATGCAGGATGCAGTTTATTCAGTAGATGGTGAAAAGATCCACCAGCTAACGATTTTCTTGTTTATTTAAAAGTGTTAAACCCTCATTGAGTTCTCGATTAGCTTGTGACCTAGCTGCAGAAAAACAACTCCTAGCATAAATGGCTTACAGTCCCTTCCATGGAAAAACATAAACTAGTTAGCTAAAAAGGCCTCAAGAGGTGCATTAAGAACCTCGGCTTGCTGGTAAATTGTAAATACATTTGTCTGCTACCATTATAATAGCAATTCTCTGTTTACAGTGGAATTTTATGGTCACCAGCAGCTAAATCACACTTATCTAAGTCTAATCCTAAAATCTTTAAGTCTTTAAAATCTTTACGTAAAACCTTTAAAGGCTAAATTCACTTTTTTTTGGGTCAAAATTCCAGCTTACCTATGTACCAATATACCAAATATGTACCCCCTATTACAGGTACATAAGCAATCATCTGGTCTCTGGAGCCACTTTAAATAGGCAAGCGAGCGCCAAGTATTCATAAGATCTCGGGATCTCCACCCGGTCAATGTTAATACATCATCCCGTGTTGCAGTGCTTGCAGAGCCTGTGGAACTCTTCCTCTACGTACTCACTCTGCTTAGCAAAGCTCCACATGTGTTCTGGCACAAGTATCTTCTCTCACACGGATCTACTATATATTTTGGGTCTTTCTTCTTCAAATTGTAAGAATGATTGTTCAGGGACATAAAGAAATGTTTTTCTCATATTGGGTACTCAAATATTTTTCCATGTATCTCTGCAACTTAGCGGGATGGGTAATACAAGTCTTGTAGTGAAGAAACCCTTGTGGCAGATAGGCCTTGGGTAGCCGGAAATACTTGTACCCCATGAGCTCCATCAGGGCCAAGACAGCAGTCTGTGGTACTCGTGGGAGAGGGAAACATGGATGAGGGCCCTTGGGTTCCGGGGAAAATGGAAACTCCTCGTCTACGTCAAAGATCAAAAAAGATTGTATTGCACACATTTACTTCATGGGAGAACTGAAAGGACTCCTCCTATAACACTGGTGGACAATAATAAGAGGTAATAAAGGGGTGATGGGGTGCTTCGGCCCAAGGAACCTGGTCAGGGTCTATACAATATACAAACAAAAGACTTGGGGGGCACACCCTAAAAATGTGTTTACATTCAAGATGGTGCTGCTATAAGACCGCAAACAGAAAAAAATTGATTATAGCGCACACGTACAAAAATTACATTTAAATCCTGCAAGGCTATTTAAAAACACCTGAACAGATTCAAAAATATGGAAATTTGGTCACTTTATATGGTCATATAATGCTAAGCCCACTTACTGCGTCAAAGTACCCCATTATCAGTGGGTCCTACACTATTCATAGAATGAAAGATCCTGCGTCTCAACCATGGAAGACAAACTCCTCTTTATGGGAGAACTGAAAGGACTCGTCCTATAACACTGGTGGGCACTAATAAGACCCTGACCATGTTCCTTGGGCCGGAGCACCCCATCCACCCTTCATTACCTCTTGTTAATGTCCACCAGTGTTATAGGAGGAGTTCTTTCAGTTCTAAGCATAATCTATCTAGCTTTGTAACAAAAAAAAATTCTATACTTAACTATTCGGAAGTCACTCTGGTCCGGTCTCCAGCCACACCCTCTGTATGTAGGAGAAAGCTGACAATGGCTAGGTAATGCTTGGGAAGTGATGCCACCCATAGACTTATAATGGGACTTCCGTTGTCAGCTGCCTTTCCTACACGCTGAAGCCACTGCTGACAAATCAGCCTGGGACAGGAGCGACTGTGGTAAATATAGCAATTTTTAATAAAATGTAAATGAAAATTTTTTTTATTTTTTATTTTAGTGTAATTATAAGATCTGAGGTCTTTTTGACCCCAGATCTGATATTTAAGAGGTCCTGTCATGCTTTTTTTTCTATTACAAGGGATGTTTACATTCCTGGTAATAGGAATAAAAGTGACACTTTTTTTAAAACAGTGTAAAAATAAAAAGTAAAAGGTAAAATGAATAAGAAAAAAAAAACAATTTAAACGTGCCCTGTCCCATCGAGCTTGCGAGCAGAAGCGAGCACATACGTGCGTAGCGCCCGCATATGAACCACACATGTGAGTTATCACTGTGATCGGTAGAGTGAGAGCAATAATAGACCTCCTCTGTAAAGCAAAACATGCAACCGGTACAATTTTTTTAAATGTCGTCTATAGAGATTTTTAACGGTAAAAGTTTGTCGCCATTCCACATGCAGGTGCAATTTGGAAGCATGACATGTTGGGTATCAATTTACTCATAGCATAACATTATCTTTCACAATACAAAAAAAAATTGGGCTAACTGTACTGTTGTCTTGTTTTTTAATTTAAAAAAGTAGATTTAAAAAAAAAAAGTGCGCTTGTAAGATTGCTGCGCAAATACGGTGTGACAGAAAGTATTGTAACGACCATCATTTTATTCTGTAGGATGTTAGAAAAAAATGTATAATGTTTGGGGGTTCTAAGTAATTTTCTAGCAAAAAAAAAACAGTTTTTAACTTGTAAACACCACATCTAAAAAAGAGGCCTTAAAGTGGTTAAAGGCTAGATAGATTGGGCTTAGAATGTGTCTGAGAGTATGTTTAGAGTTAGTTAGGTTTTGCCTTTACTTCCACTGTAAAGTGGTTATAAATGTTCATTTTTAACCACTTGCCTACTGGGCACTTAAACCCCGTCCTGCCCAGGCCAATTTTCAGCTTTTGGTGCTCTCACACTTTGAATGACAATTACTCAGTAATACTGTATCAAAATAAATTATTTTTCCATTTTTTCATACAAATAGAGCTTTCTTTTGGTAGTATTTGATCACCTCTGTTTTTTTTATTTTTTTTGCGCTATAAATGAAAAAAGACCGAAAATTTTGAAAAAAAAAACAAATTTTTCTAACAGTTTGCAAATTATTATTTTTTCTTCATACATTTTGACCACAATTTATACTGCTACAAATCTTTGGTAAAAATAACCCAAATTAATGGATATTATTTGGTCTTTGTGAAAGTTAGAGAGTCTACAAGCTGTGGTGCAAATCATAAAAAATTTATCAAACCTGATGTCAACCCTAACAAGCCAGGAAAGTACAAATACCCCCCAAATGACCCCTTTTTTGAAAGTAAACATTCCAAGATATTTAGTAAGATGCATGGTGAGGTTTTTCATTTTGTAATTTTTTCCCACAATTCTTTGCAAAATCAAGATTTTTTTTTCTCCACAAAAATTGTCATTGTAATAGGTTATTTCTCTCACATGGCATTTGTGGTATACACATGACACCCCAAAATAAATTCTGCTACTTCTCCTGAGTATTACGATACCACATGTGTGTGACTTTTCCACAGCCTAGCCACGTAGAGAGGCCCAACGTGCAGAAAGCCAACATCACGTATTCTAGGAGCATAAATTACACATCTAACTTGCTGACTACCTATTACACCTTTGAAGGCCCTGGAGCCCTGGAGCACCAGGACAATGACACGTGATACTGATGTGGCATTGATGACAGATGGCACTAATACGTGGCACTGGTGACACGTGACACTGATGACAGATGGCATTAATATGTGGCACTGATGACACGTGGCACTCATGACAGATGGCACTAATACATGGCACTGATGACATGTGACACTAAAACATGGCATTGATGACACATGACACTGACACTGATGACAGATGGCACTGATACGTGGCACTGATGACACGTGACACTGATAACAGATGGCACATGACACTGACAGGTGGCACTGATGACAGATGGCACTGATACGTTGTACGTGGCACTAGGGATAGGTGGCACTGGGGGCAGGTGGCACTGGAGACAGGTGGCACTGGGGACAGATGGCACGGATAGGTGGCACTGGGCATAGATGGCGCTGATGGGTGGCACTAGGGACAATTGGCACTTGATGGGTAGCACTGGGGACAGATGGCACTGAAAGGTGGCACTGGGGATAGATTGCACTGACAGGTGGCACTGAGGACAGGTGGCAATGGGGACAGATGGCACTGTGGGCACTGTGTTGTGTATTTTCTTTTACTCACACTGCAGCAGGAAGCTCTCCCTCCTCACAAGCGGTCTCTGTGTGAGGAGGGAGAGTCGGCGATGAGAGATGATCTAATATGTTTGCATATGAGATCATCTCTCATTGGAAGCTCCGATCGAGTGCTAAATGGCCGCTGTGATTGACCATTTAGCACGATCTGTGTTTGACTGTATCCAAGGGACACGGCCAACACAGAATTTTCCCAATGCTGGCGGCAGTGTGCAGAGGGGAAGAAAACAGGAGGATGTCCAGGGACACCTGCCCGGCAATTGAGCGCTGCACTATAGCCTTCTTTCACAGCCAGAGAGCCAATGAGGAGAGAACAGGGGGTGGGGCCGAGTCGTGGCTCTATGTGTCTTATGAACGCATAGAGCAGGGCTTGGGAGCGAGCACTCAACAGTGCCACCATAGCAAGCGGCTTGCTATTGGGGCCACTGGTCAAGGAGGAGGAGCCAGGAGAGACTGAGGGACTGAGAAGAAGAGGATCTAAAGCTGCCTATAGCTGTCTTTCAGCTATAGCGCTGGCGCAAAGTGGTTAAAAATATTAAAAAGTGACAAAAAAATAACAAACATGTCATACCTACCTGCTCTGTGCAATAGTTTTGCACAAAGTAGCCCAGATCCTCTTCTTCTCAATCCCTCAGTCGCTCCTGGCTCCTCCTCCTTGACCAATAGCAAGCCGCTTGCTATGGTGGCACTGTTGCGTGCTCGCTTCCAAGCCCTGCTCTATGCTTCCATAAGACACATAGAGCCATGGCTTGGCCGGCCCCCTGTTCTCTCCTCATTGGCTCACTGGCTGTGATTGACAGCAGTGGGAGCCAATGGCTCCCACTTTTGTCTCAGGCAATGAGGAGAGGGGATCCAGGGACAGCCGATGCTCTTGTACACATCGCTGGATCCAGAGGAGGCTCAGGTAAGTATTAGAGGGGGCTGTGGGGGGAGCAGCATCCAGACGTTTTTTTTTTTGACTTCATGCATAGAATGCATGAAAGTAAAAAACCTTCAGTCTTTACAACCACTTTAATTTTCAATATATATATATATATATATATATATATATATATATATATATATATATATATATATACCATAGTTTGGATGCTATAACTTTCACATAGACTAAATAATATACACTGATTTGGGCTATTTTTAGCAAAGAAATGTAGCAGAATTACTTTTGGCATAAATTTATCAACAAATATTTTTTATCTGCAAAATTTTATAAACAGGAACTAAAAAAAAAAAACATGTTTTATTTGCAACATTTTTAGTATTTTTTTTCATTTGTATAGCAAAAAGTAAAACACTTAATGGTGATTAAACATTACTAAACGATACTAATACTAATACTACCATACTAAAAGAAAGGTCTGTCTCAAAAAAATGATACACATTTGATTTCGGTACAGTGTTGCATGACTGAGTAATTGTCATTCAAAGTGTGAAAAAAGGGCTGAAAACTTAAATGTGGCCTGGGCAGGAAGGGGGTGAAAGCCCCCCGGTATTGAAGGGGTTACAAAAGATTAAAAAATACTTTTGAAATTTTAGTGATTGGGTTTACATAAACATTAAAAATTTCAGTAATATAATATAAATCGTTATCCTTGGTCAGTTGTGCGCTGTAAAATGTATTTTCTAATGGCTATAAATCAGTCCTAGCAGGTTGCCAATTAGACAATTGTTTAGAAAAGGTAGGACGTGCCTTTGAATGTTGTCGGTGTTTACACAGGTGCCTTTTTTCCTCATTTCGGATCTATTTGCATTCCCTTCTTGCTTTAAGTGGTAAGGAGATTGACTTTCGCTGCATGTCTACCTTTTTATCCACAAGAATTTACATTTTATTATCCATAAGAATTATATTTTCTTACCTTGCTTTCTTTGCAGTCTTGGTCCCACCGGCTTCAGTAGTCAACAAAAAACAGAAGAGAAATCCAACGTCTTTTTTTATTATTCCTTTTTAATTAATTCCTATTTTCAATTTTTGTTCAATGACCATTTACAAAGCAACTAGAAAAAGAAAGACTGGAAATAAAATAAATTCTATAAGAATGTTTAAAGTTATAGTAAAAGCTCATACTTTTTTTTTTTTTTTTTAATGATAAACATGTCATACTTATTTGTCATACTTACACATAGCAACCCTTATCCTCCTCTTCTCATGTCTGCCGCCGACTCTCCTGGCCCCTCCCCCTTGCCCCAAGTGGCCCCATTGCAAACTACTTGCTATGCGGCACGTGTGCGTGCTCACTCCCAAGCCACCTCTGTGTGTCTATAAGACACACAGAGCATGGCTCAGCCCTGCCCCCGCTCTCTCTTCACTAGTTGTGTCTCAGCCAATGAGGAGACAGAAACCCAGTATTGCCACTGCTCTCATACACATTGCTGGATCGTGATAGAGCTTGGATAAATATTGGGGGAGGGGCTGCACATAGAACAGGGATATGCAATCAGCGGACCTCCAGCTGTTGCAAAACTACAAGTCCCATCATGACTCTGTCTGTGGATATCATGCTTGTGGCTGTCAGAGTCTTGTTAAGGATGATGGGATTTGTAGTTCTGCAACAGCTGGAGGTCCGGTAATTGCATATCCATGACATAGAAGGTCGTTTTAACCTTCATGCAGAGAATGTGTGAAGGTAAAAGCCTTCAGCCTTTCCAACCACAGTAAACGTGAACATGCCACTAATCTAACAGTCTAACTTAAAAATGAGTAAAAAGAGTAAAAATAGTGTGCTAAACCCAACATGATAATAAAGTGTCCAAAATGTGAAAAGCAGCTGCACCCGAACAAAGTCCAAAGTATAGTAAAAAGTGAAAATGTAGCGCTAAACAGTGATAATAGATTGAAATACCCGTCAAACCACCTCACCTGGTCAAGTAAAAAGGTATGTGAAAAACATAACCAAAACAATAAATTAATACTAGTGAACCATAATAGTCCAAATAACCAAAAATGTCCACAAGTAAAATGTCCTTAAATGGAGAACTTTCCCTTCAATCTAAAACTGGAATGAAGGACAATGCAGTAATAATGGATAAATCAAAGATATAGGTGGATCAAATGTGCAACAGTATATATCTTGAAAATATTAAAAATTTGAAGATGGGTACTCTTACCACACCAGATGGACGCACATACCTTACGGCAGTGCATCTAATGCGCTTAACGTACTGGATCCCCAGTGATGGAACCTTGCCAGGAGTGATGCTGATGTCACGGCTGTAATTTCAATCCACTCGCGGTTGGATGACCGTCCAAAACAGGTAGTTCCAGGTAGGCATCAAAAAGATCGATCCACACAATGGATAGCAGTGGGAGGATGACCATCAATACATGAATATGGAGGAAAAAGAAAAAAGGGAGCGCCACATGACACATGGCCGCACCCCCCTGCTCCCCATATTGCTTTTATGACTATAACGTTTTTGTGATCACTTTTTTATCTCATTTATGGCCTTTTGTATGACATTTTTTACTTTATTAAACCATTTTGGTTGACCTGCGCCATGTTCGTGTATTGATGGTTATACTTCCACAGCCTCACTATCTTTACCATTCAGTCAACCATGTGATTATTAATTCACCTCAATCACCTTTCACTTTCTCACAGAGATGCCTTATAGTCCCATGTCCGCCCTGACTGATGCCTGCCTGGGCGCCTCCGTTGGGTTGTCTGCCACGACTCCCGACTGGAGGTGCTTTCCAATGTTTGTGGCACCCCGCTATTACACCAGTAACCGACGGACCTTACCTAGTAAGTACACACTTTGGTGTTACTTGGGGTTTCACCCCACCCCTTTATACATCATCAATGATTGATTATTTTTATATTATTTTTATTTTAGATCACCACATGCATGCTCCAGATGAGTGGCGTTTCAGCCATGAAACGCGTAGAACTTCTTGATGCCATGTTTCTATTTACATATATTCAGATCTTCAAGTTATGATGTAATTCTTACCCCTAACAGGTTTAGTGAGGCCTTAGGTCCTGCAAGTATTATTTTGCAACTACTACTTTACCCAATTCTGTCTTGGCGAAACTATGGAATTTTATTATAGTCTTATTCATGACAATTTTGTTATCAACTTATTTATTGTTTTGTTACCATGTATAACTCTCTACCATTGACATCAGTTGTCACACCTTGGGACAATTGTGCTATTATTATGGGTATTGTTCTCACTGTGTCTACTATTTATCTTGATAAGAACAGTATGTGTATGTTTATAAGAATAAAATTCCCTTGTTCAGCTCAATTATCTTTTCGCTATCATGTGCTTCATATAAAGTCCTAATTTCTTTGCTCCCCTCTTTTTTATATAATAGGGATGGAAATACATGACCTTACCGGGTCATGATTTAGTTTAAAGTCCCATAGGGATGGAAATACTGACCTTACCAGGTCTAGGCTTCCTAAAAGTCCCTAAACTCCTTCTCTCTCTTTTTTAGAAAGTATCCAAGGAGGACACCTGTTCCAGTGACCTGCCTAAGATAGGGATTATCATCCTTATTTACAGATACTCTATTGTGTCCCCTGGACAGGAAGTAAAGGTAAATCTCCCCAACAGCATAGCTCCCAACTGACCTTGATTTCGAGGGACTGTCCCTAATTTGGAACAAAATCCCTCTGTCCATTTCCCCCCTCATTTGTCCCTCATTTTGGTCTGATCTATGTAGTTGGGTATACAATGCACTTTTTGTCTTTTAAAAGGTGTTCCCCAGTGCTAAACCTTTCATCCAATTTCTAAATGGCTGCATTTGTAAATTTTAAAAACTAACATAAAGCAATAATAGTGGTAAAAAAAATAATCTTTATTTTAGTATAATTCTCCTTTAAAGGGGTGTGGCAGGGGGCGTGTCCTATGCTTACATACTTTTGGTAATAGGTGTCCCTCGTTCCCATCTCAAAAAGTTGTGTGGTATGCAACAGCTATACATACACTTTAAAGGACCCCCACAACTCCTAATGGGACCATATTCCATTTGGAACCCCCCCCCCCCCCATGCAGTTTGTTTTTCTATAACTGCATAAATCCGCCCACAGACACTCAAAGCACACCAATTCTAACAACAAATTGCCAGGTCGTTGCTACTTTTCTTAATATGAAACATCAGGAAGAAGCTTTAGTGCCACAAAGGGCCCCCCTCAATCCTTAAGCGGACCAACCACCTTTTTTGATGTGGGTGTTGGGAAAGACAGCAGTCCTACTGTGATATACTGTAGATGAATGGTCAGGGCTGCTAAGGCAGTACTGCCAGCCCTCCTGTACTGGGCCTGGGCCCCATCAGTTCAAAAGGGGGGCCCAGGAGGGCTGGCTGTACTGTCTTATTGCAGACACCAATTCTCTTCTGCCTTCCCCTGCAATGCTGCCAGCTTCTTCCTCAGGCTGCACTGCAGGGGAGTAGTTTTAGCACATGCAACCCTTCCATCTGCTGTTTGGGGCCCTCCGTGCCCGTTTCCTCTGCAGTGCTTCCCTCTTCTCCTCTCCTGCAAGCAGCTACTTCAGGCACATAGGGGAAATTTATTGACTCTCATGAATGAACACAGTGAGTGATTGGTACCCGGGAAGACCGTTGACCGTTTTCCGATTGGAAATTCCGCCAGCAAAAATAGGATGTGAGCTTTTGTGTGTATGTGTGTGTGTGTGTGCGTGTGTGTATGCGTGTGTATGTTCCATCAGACTTTTGCTGGTGGAATTCCCGCCAGCAAAAGATTGAGAGCAGGTTCTCAATTTTTCGGTAAGAAAAAGTGCTGATCAGAAATTCCGATCGTCTGTTCCAATTTCCGACGAGCAAAATTCCTACGCATGCTTGAAAACAATTCAACGCATGCTCTAAAGCAGGGGTCTCAAACTGGTGGCCCTCCAGCTGTTGCGAAACTACAAGTCCCATCATGCCTTGGCCTGTGGGAGTCATGCTTGTAACTGTCAGCCTTGCAATGCCTCATGGGACTTGTAGTTTTGCAACAGCTGGAGGGCCACCAGTTTGAGACCCCTGCTCTAAAGCATTGAACTTCATTTTCTCGACTCGTCGTAGTGTTGTACGTCCCCGCGTTCTTGGCGGTTGAAAGTTCAGAGAACTTTTGTGTGACCGTGTGCATGCAAGCCAAGCTTGAGCGGAATTCCATCGGAAAAACCATCCACATTTTTTCCGACGGAAAATCCGCTCGTGTGTACGGGGCATTAGAATATGTTTTTTATGGGAAAGAGTAGTTCTCTGCTTTTTTAATGCATTGTGCATTTTACGGGGGGGGGGGGGGGTTCTCTTAAACCTTGTACAGCTGGTTGTTAGGGAACAGGCTGGGAAGCTGGCCACCATTTTCAACGGTCTTCCCGACGGACTTTCGGCGGAGTTTCAACAGACTTTCTGAACGAACGGACTTGGCCACATACAAGCACACCAAAGTCTGACAGATTCAAACGTGATGACGTATGACCGGACTAGAATAAGGAAGTTCATAGCCAGTAGCCAATAGCTGCCCTAGGGTCGGTTTTCGTCCGTCGGACTAGCATACAGACAAACGGATTTTTCGACCAGACTGGAGTCCATCGGAAAGATTTGAAACAAGTTTTATTTCTAGGTCAGTCAGACTTTCGGGAAAAAAAAGTCCGCTGTAGCCCATTTGCACAATCGTAATATCCAACAAATTCCTTCCGTCATACCTAGTCCATCGAAAAGTCCGATCATGTGTACACGGCATTAGGGTAATTTCCAGCACAGTTTAGAAACAAAGCATAGGATTTCTGACAAATTGGTATAATTGTAGCAGTATTTGGTGGGTATTGACGGTAATATTCATTAAAGGAAGTTATAATCAGAACATTAGTGAGGGATCATTATACATAAACTGTGCTTTTTTTACAGGCAAAGAGAAGGAATTGTTACTATCGGTACAATACAATAATGGTAAGATCATATATATGAGAACATGTGTAAAATAATACAAAAGTTTTTTGATACATAACACATGGCAAAAAAGTCAGTTACAGGTTAAACCTAGTTACCAGAATTTCTGCCACAATGGACCAATATCTGTTCTGTTTCATGGAGATGCTTAAATACACAAGATAAATCCTTGATTTCAAGAAATATTATTACTTTTTTTTCCTGATCTTTACACAAACAGACTTTTATTTATGACTTCAGCCCAGCAATATTGCTTTATTTTATTGCTTAGAATGGTTGCTGTGTTTTCTCAATTACTGAATAGCCCGGTAGGCTTTTTTCATACGGGCATATGCATGTTTTCTACACAGAATGCAGGTTCTTTCTGCCAATGATAGAAAAAGATCTTGTGCAAAATACGCGACTCAATTATTAAGTGTTCTTGCATAGCAAGACCACTTACTGTTATCTCACATATATATTATTATTATAGCCAAATTTACTACCGTAACTCCTCCCACAGCTTTTACACTACATAGACAGTAATATACCGAAACGTGCCGATTGTTCCCGATTGGTGTGCTATTACTTTGTGGAACGTTTCGCCGAATTGTTCACGAAATATCGTCATTTTTGTGGCAAAATTGGTCCCATAGGAATGAATGGCGAAATGTTCACAACTAGAGTGGGAGGTGACAAAAGCTGACAACCCCATGATCAGCTAAAACATTATGACCCCCCATGATCAGCCAAAACATTATGACCCCCCCCATGATCAGCCAAAACATTATGACCCCCCCGTGATCAGTCAAAACATTATGACCCCCCCATGATCAGCCAAAACATTATGCCCCCCCCCCGTGATCAGCCAAAACATTATGACCCCCCCATGATCAGCCAAAACATTATGACCACCCCATGAGCACCCCACAATCAGACAAAAAAAATTTTAGAAATTTTTTTTTTGAAAAAAAATGTGAAAATTTTTTTTTTTTTTTTTTTAAACATTTTTAAAAATAAATGTTCAGCTCTTTCAGCCAAAACATGATGGGACTTCTTCAACTTTTTTACTACCATTTATACTTTTTAAAATATTAAGCTTTTTTTTATTTATTTATTTATTTTTTTTATTCATGTGTCAGTAGGCAGCTGATCTGTTATATTGGTTACCCCAGTTAAGGCATACATGCCCAGGGTTAGCCACCTGTTCATTATCCTACTCGCCTCAAATTAACTGGGCTGCTCAACCATCATATGCATATACTTTTCCTCCTTTCCTTTTCTTTTCTTGCTTTCTTTTTCCTTTATATATTTTCTTTTATTATACTTATATTCTTTCAATTTATTGTTGTTTATTCACAATAAAAGTTTCCCCTTCTCATACACAGAACCCTCATTACGCTTATATCAACCCCCCCTCCCTCTCCCCCCCCCCCCCCGACTCTTTTGATCCTTTACCCTTTTTCTCTTTTCTTTCTCTTTCCTTTTCCTTTTCCTTTTTTCCTTCTCTCTTTTCCCTTTCCCCTCTACCTAGCCCTCCACCATCTCCAGACGTTTTGCTGTCTTTTTGAACTGCATCCACCCTCCCCATATACTATAGAAAACTTCCGCCAGATCTTCACTTCTTTATATAGTTTCTTCTATCCTTCCTATCCAGTCTTTAATTAATGGTGGGTTAGGGGTTCTCCAAACTTTTGGTATTAAACGCTTGGCTGCGTTTAACAGGTGAGGTACCAACGTTTTTTTATATTGCGCTAGTGTTTTGTCCGTGTCATAGAACAGACAAGCCCATGGCTCCTTCTTTACTTGTTCTCCTGTTATCTGGTGTATGTTATCTATAATCTTTTCCCAGTATGGCTGGATCTTTGCACAATCCCACCATATGTGTGCAAAGGTTCCCGGGGTATTGCAACCCCTTCAGCACAATGCTGAGATCTCTGCTCTGATCTTTTGTGCTCTTTGTGGGACAATATACCATCTTACCAACAATTTATAAGACATTTCCACTGTCCTAATATCTCTAGAGGTAGTACATGCAGTTCTCAAGATCCTACTTCTATGATCCTCGTCCCGTAAGGCTCCCAATTCTTCCTCCCACTTTTCTTTTTGCGCTTTTCATTTAGCGCTTTTCAATTCTCGTTTTTCAATTCGTGCTTTTCAGTTTGTTTCTGAACGGCCGTTTGTCAACCAGACATTTTGCGGAATCGGAAGAGATAACGTGTTATTTATTATTGGCCTTGGAGTTATTGCTTTGACATTATATTTTTGGTTGAATAATGATTTGATTTGTTATATTTTCTAGATTTTTGGATACATAGAATGCACTTTTTGGTTAAGTTCTATTGGCAGATAGCATGTCTAATTTTATTTGTTTTCTTTTTTTAATGCACAATAAAAAAAATTGTGTAGAATAATACTTTGTGTTTTACTTCAAATGACAGTTTGGGAGTAGGCAGTTACTTTTAAAAAAATACTAAAATGTAAAATTGACAAGGGACACCAACATATTTGTATCTTTGATCTAAAAAACTAGGGTATAATGGTGTTGTGGTAACTTGCCCAAATAAAAAAAAAAAGCATAATAATATTATTCTTGATATCACTAGAAAAAAAAGCCTTTGAAAATACATTTGCAATAACTCCATCAGTATCACCAGCAAAGCAGCTTCATTATTATCCCATTAAAGAAGAAGAGAATTGTGCGCTGTATTTGGAGATTTCATAATATGCCACGTCACGAATGTTAATTCTCCATTACGAACGCTAGTTTACAAGACCGACCGCTTCTGGCTCGTCCTTGCTTCTGAGCATGCGTGTTTGTAATTTGGACTTTTGTCTGACGGACTTGTGTACACATGCTCGGAAAATTCGACAACACACATTTGTCCGCGGAAAATTTTAAAACCTGCCAGCCAACATTTGTTTGCGGAAAATCCGACAAAAATTGTCCGATGCAGTGTACTATTTATTTTCAAAAGCCTATGTGCACAAGGCCTAAATAATTCTTTAATGACCCTTTTGATATGATAGAAAGGAACATTTCCAGCGTGACTTTAAAGTGTTACTAAACCCACAACAGTAAAATCAGTCTGTATATGCAGTAAAGCATTCTTGTTATACTCAATGTGGAACCTAAGGGGTTAACCCTGCGCATTGTGTAAAAAGGCTATTTGATCCTGTCTTCTGTGATCCTCCCCTTATTCCACTGTCCCCAATCCATATCCTGATAGGACAGTGTCTTTGGAGTCACTCTGCACATGCTCAGTTTGGTGTGTATTGCTAGAGAGTTTTTTTTCTTTTCTTGGGAGTGTGCATGTGATCAGCACAGGGCCAATCAGCACTATCCAGACAGAGGGTCAGGGGACCTGCAGCCTCATAGGACAACCAAAGGAGAATGAAAACTCCTCCTACAAGCTTTAACCAGACACTGATAGAAGTCACAAGACTGTTATTTACTGCTGATGAGAAAAGGTATTTAGCCTTTTATATTTACAAAAATAATTGCATTTCCATGTTTGTGTACTGTGGGAGACCAAATATAGTATATAGTAGATAGTATATAGTATATAGTAGATATTTTGGGCTCTGGGCGGCTTTCAGCCGTCTTCGGCCCTTCTCGTGACTTTCGGCCGCCTTCGGCCCTTCTCGGAGGCTTTCGGCCGCCTCGGCCCTTCTCGGCGGCTTTCAGCCGCTCTCAGACCTTCTCTGCGAAAGCCGCTGAGAAGGACCGAGGCGGCCGAAAGCCGCCGAGAAGGGCCGAGGCGGCCGAAAGGCGCAGAGAAGGTCCGAGGTGGCCGAAAGCCCCCGAGAAGGTCCAAGAGCGGCCGAAAGCCGCCAAGAACTTCTGGGCGCCGATGAGATACACAGGACATCTCGACGGCGCCATTTTAAAAAAAATAAGCGGACATCACTAATGTACTAAGGCTACAACGACGGACAAGCTGCATGACAAGGTTGCATGACAAGGCTGCAATGAGGACAGGCTGCGTGACAAGGCTGCAAATGACGCTGACAAGGCTTCAGATGGACACTGATAAGGCTGCATTGATGGGCATTTAAATGTAAGTTTTTTTTCCTTAAATTTCCCTCCTAAAAGTTTTTTCCCACAAAATTCCCTCCTAAACTTGGGTGCGTGTTATACGCCGATAAATACGGTACTTTATAAAGTGTGCACTTTTGTGCATTCATTATAGAAACAGCAAAATGAGTCAGAAAAGAGTGAACTGCAGGACTATAGATTCTTTCTTCAGTACTAGTGCAAAAAAGTCATCAGGAGAAACGCCAATAGTAGAAAGCACTTCACGTATGGAAATTGACACTACCCTCCCACCCTGTTCTGGTACATTTGTAGAGCCACTCTCTGTCGATACCCCGCCTCAAACAAGCAGTATCTTAATTAATGACATTGGCACACATCTTGGAAAAAACAATCAATGAATACACCAAATGCTATTGGAAAATCCATGGCAACCTCCTCCTGGATATGAACTACCTTTCTCTGTTCAGAACATGACTTCCAAAAATGAAGAAACTTGGGACGCAAAGAGATACTTGTCAAAACAACATATTGACAGTTTTCTTTAGCTAGTGTATTCACCTGCCAAAAAGGGATTGTTTTGCAAGTACTGTGCATTGTTTGCGCAACATCGGAAAGGTGGTTATAACAAAGGCACAGCCATTGGAAAATTGGTACTGGAGCCCCTTAATAATTTTAAAAAGCTTAAGGGCAAGGATGGAGATTTGGAAGTCCATGCAAGGCTTGTTTATCACTAGGAGAGTGTATTTTGAAGGAAATGCATTTTTAAAAACATACCATGCACCAGAAAATGAAATTGTTAGCCCTTGTACACACGGTCAGACATTCCGATGGAAAATGTCCTATCGGACCGTGTTGTCGGATAATCCGACCGCTTGTGGGCTCCGACTGTTTCGTCTGAATATCCAACCGACAGAGTTTTAGAGCTGGGCTATAAAATTTTCTGACAACATGATCCGATCAGACAAAGTCCGATCGTTTGTAGAGAATTCCGATCGGGCAAAGTGCCACGCATGCTCAGATCAAATTCCTAGACCAAAGCTATTGGCTACTAGCCTGAACGTAGTCCCGTCGTAACTAAATTACGTCATCACGTTACGAGCGATCGGATTTTCCGACAACTTTGTCCGACCGTGTGTATGCAACACCAGTTTGGGACAAAATCCGTGAGACAAAATCCGACGGATTTTGTTGTCGGAATGTCCGACCGTGTGTACAAGGGCTTAATCAAATAAACTTGCATCATCTTCAGAAAGTGAAAGAGAACCGAGAGCGAATTCGTCCTATCGTGGAGTCAGTTATATTCTTTGGTAGACAAAATATACCTCTGTGTGGGCACTGAGATGATGGTGCTTTAATGGATGACTCCACCCTGGAGGTTAATTGGGAAATGCTGAGATACCGTGTTATATCTGGAGACAAAATATTAGCGAAGCACCTCCTTACTGCATCTTCTCGCGCTACATACATTTCAAAATCCACACAAAATTATTTAATTGGGTGTTGTGGTGATGAAATCAGCAATGTCATCATAGCTAAAATTAAAGAGGCTTTCTGTTTTAGTATAATATTTGATGAAACTACAGACATTTCCCATACAGAACAACTTACACTCAACTTTAGATATGTCTACAATGGATCTATTCGTGAGGATTTTATAAAATTTGTAGATGCTTATGAATTTGCAACCCAGAAAGAATCGTGAATTGACAGTTCAGGTTCAGAACCAAGGCTCACAGGAAAGGTTTTAGGCCAGATGGTTATCCAACTAATTAACGACCTCTCCCTGGATATCACTCATTGTGTTGGCATTGGAACAGACAGTTGCAGTCTTATGTCTTCAGAGGTGGCTGGTGCTGTATAAGAGATTCTCCGTATAGCACCCAACCATTTCATTCTTCAACCAATCAGCAAAGGTTCATTTTATTTTAAAGCAGGAGTTATGTTCTTAGCTTACCAGTCTTTGTGAAACTAGATGGGTGGAGCGCCAGGATTCTCTCATAAGATTTCGAGATGGACTTGTAAAAGTGGTGAGTGCGCCACTCTGCAATATCTCAATGGAAATGCTCAAGCACTAGCTCAAAAGCATCTACTCTCATCCATTCTCTGTGCAGTGCAGAATTCATATTTTCCTTGGTTTCACCCTACCTCTGAGTCGCTTCCTTCAATCCCCAACAATTGATTTAACAAGTGCATCTGACTGTTTGACTGATACCATGGCAACCCTTAACCCTGGAGAATATGCAATGTAACGCTGATGGCACTTTTTCCACTTTGCATATTGAGGCTACAAAATTGGCATCAGAACTTGGAATGGAACTAAAATTGCCATATCTTGTAGGCAGACAAGTGCACAGATTCAATTACAATGTAGAATCAACTGAAGAATACTCCAGGAAATCATTGTATATTCCCTTGCTGGACAACAATATTAATGATTTAAAAACTAGTTTTCCAGAAAATTCGATGCAGTGTTTTCAGATTCAAATCTTGATGCCAGCAGTACTTTTTGGGAAAAATGGAAACCATGGTTCTTGAGGCTCTGCAATCATCATCAAAGCATTTCCACCCTCTTTTATCTGATGGTAAGCAGAAGATAATGGAGACATTGCTGCAGGGAGAACTAAAGCCCCATACACACTATCAGTTTTTCTGCTGAGTTTTTCCTTCAGATTTACCAAAACCATGTAGTAGAAGGGCCTGCCTGATTGCATACAAATGGAAACTCCTAAGGTTTGACCTCATATTATATGGTTTTGGTAAATCTGAAGGAAAAAGTCATCAGAAAAACTGATAGTGTGTATGAGGCGTTAGTCTCTGGCTTACAAAGTGGAAACGAGAGTTATCACAACATAAGGAAATTCCAAAAACAATTCTTGAAGTGTTGGCCCTTGTACACACAGTCGGAGAATCTGTCGGAATGAGTCTTATCGGACCGTGTCATCAGATAATCCGACTGTGTGTGGTATGCATCGGACTGATTCCGTCCAAATCTCCGTCTGACCCAATTTTCCAACAACTGGGCCGGTCGGACCTAATCCGATCATGTGTAGCGAATTTTGATCAAACCAAGTGCCACGCATGCTCAGATCAAATTCCTACATCAAAGCTATTGGCTACTAGCCTGAATGTAGTCCCATCGTAACGAAATTACGTCACCGCGTTCTTGGCAACCGCTAAATCACACAACTTGGCCCGACCGTGTGTATGCAACAGTTTCAGGCACAATCCGTCGGACTAAATCCGACAGACGAAATCCGACGGATTTGGTTGCCAAAATCTCCGACCGTGTGTACGTGGGCTTGGACTTGTGTGACCAGGACCTCTTCCCAACCATCAGAAGTTTACTTCTGATCTTAGGAACTCTCCCTGTAAGTGGGGCCTCAGCAGAGAGATCTTTCTCAACCCTCCGTTGTGTTAAAAAATGGCTTCGGTCACGAATGGTGGAGGACCAGTTAAATGACTTGTGTTTACTTTACATTTATAGAGATATTCCTGTGAATAATGACCGAGTTATCGAGCTATTTGCCAAACAAAGAAAAGGAAGACTTGAGCTAATTCTGTGAATTTTTCATGTTATTTAACTTACAAATAAAATGTTTCTGTTGTAGTGTGTGTTTGGAGACAATGGAGAGTGATTATGTTTGGGTTCTGCTATATGTTTTTTTTTACACATAATTTTATATTGTTTGTGAATATTTTGTCTGGGAATATTCTGTTAGGCCGCGTACACACGCGCGGACTGTTTGCCCAACCTTGTTCGTCAAACAGTTTCGGCAAACAGTCCGCTCAAAATTTGCATGAGCGGACTTGCCCACACACGAGCGGACTGTTTGACGAACAAGGTTGGGCAAACAGTTCGCTCAACTTTTCAAATGAACGGACTCGCCCACGTAAGGAGGCAAATCCGCCCATTTCGAGCGCGTGTACAGGTAGGCGGGGCCCGCGAAGGAGACGTCGCGGGCTCCGCCGCCTGGAATGGGCTTAAAGGGGAACCCCAACGCCGAAAAAAATCGGCGTGGGGGTTCCCCCAAAGTCCACACCAGACCCTTGTCCGAGCACGCTACCCGGCCGGCCAGGAAAGGGGGGCGAGCGAGCGCGCCCCCCCTCCTGAGCCGTACCAGGCGTGGGGGTTCCCCCGCCGCCTGGAATGGGCTTAAAGGGGAACCCCAACGCCGAAAAAAATCGGCGTGGGGGTTCCCCCAAAGTCCACACCAGCCCATGTGACATATACCATGTGACACCGCCCCATTGTCACTATATAAGTGACCGCACAGCGCGGCTCTGGCATTCCGGCCGGAGAGCTCGTCGAGTCAACATCTCCAGGAGAAGAAGAAGAACAACAAGAAGAAGAACAAGAACGGAAGGCGGCGGCGGCGGCGGCGACAGCGACAGCGGCGACAGAAGACCGGGCCACCGCCTGTAAAAGAGCTACAAGAAGGCGCGGTGGCCCGGCAGAAGAACCGAAGGCGGCGACAGAAGAACGGAAGGCAGCGGCGACAGAAGAACGGAAGGCAGCGGCGACAGAAGACGGGGCCACCGCCTGTAAAAGAGCTACAAGAAGGCGCGGTGGCCCGGCAGAAGAACCGAAGAGGGGGACAAGACCCCCGAAGTCGGGAGAAGAGGCCGGCGGCGGGGAGGAAGAAAGCCGGACTCCTCCGCTAGTAAAAGAGCTACACACAGATAGCGGAGGAGTCCGGCGAGAAGACCCCCAAGACTGAAGACCCCCGGAGCTGTGCAATAAAATATTTTTTCCCTGTGTTGTGTTTTTTTTTGTACTTTATTTCACAGGTGAATGGGTAGGGGTACATTGTACCCCATACTCATTCACATAGGGTGGGGGGCCGGTATCCGGGGGCCCCCTTCTTAAAGGGGGCTCCCGGATTCCGATAAGCTCCCCGCCCGCAGACCCCGACAACCAACGGCCAGGGTTGTCGGGAAGAGGCCCTTGTCCTCATCAACATGGGGACAAGGTGCTTTGGGGTGGGGGGGCCGCGCGGCCCCCCCTTCCCCAAGGCACCCCCCATGTTGAGGGCACGCGGCCTGGTACGGCTCAGGAGGGGGGGCGCGCTCGCTCGCCCCCCTTTCCTGGCCGGCCGGGTAGCGTGCTCGGACAAGGGTCTGGTGTGGACTTTGGGGGAACCCCCACGCGGATTTTTTTCGGCGTTGGGGTTCCCCTTTAAGCCCATTCCAGGCGGCGGAGCCCGCGACGTCTCCTTCGCGGGCCCCGCCTACCTGTACACGCGCTCGAAATGGGCGGACTTTCCGAGCGGGAACAGTCCGCTCATTTCGAAAGTACAGCGGACAGGCCCACACACGGGCGGACTGTTCGCTCAAACACAGTTTCAGCGGACAGTTTTTCGGAATTTCCTAAAGACTTTGTCCGTCCAACTGTCCGCTGAAACTGTCCGCTGAAAGCCCACACACGAGCGGACTGTCCGCCCAAACACTGTTCAGCGGACAAGGTTGGGCGAACAGTCCGCCCGTGTGTACGCGGCCTCATAAGTATACAAACTGCTTATGATCTTTGTAATAATAAAGTTATAAGTGGTTATACCTATCCTGTCTGTTTGTAATGTAATAATCTAATCTGGAATAATAAACTTGTCACTGTTTTAAACAAGGTTAGGACTTTACTATACGTTAAATACAGTTCTGTAAGCAACACCTTATTTTCTGGCAGTGCCCCTCCCGAGACTAGACTCTGGATCCCCCTTTGATCACACATATGCCTCCCCTCCTGGCACGTCCCATGTACTGTAGCCCATGTGATGGTGATTCTGGCTGTGATGGGGTTGAAGTCCTAAAGATGCCAGCACTAGTGTGCTGCTGAGCAGCTGCGAGAGCCACACATGTGCACGGACCAGCTGGCGTCGCTTGACGCCAGTTTAAGCCACAAAGGAAGACAAGAACAAATGGAGCAGTGTGGCTGTGTGAGTTCCCAGGTTGCTATGACAACATGTTTCGGGGACACAGCCTCCTTCTTCAGGTCTAACTAATAGAAGTGTGTGAAACTGAAACATGTACAGATGTCCTGCAGGGCTTACTTGGGACCCCGAAGCTCTGCACAGGTTTGAGCATGTGCAGTGGGGCTGGAAAAAAAACAAACTAGAAATAAGGAAACCCCGGGGGGGAATTTACTAGAACTGGAGAACTCAGAATATGATGCAGCTGTGCATGGTAGCCAATCAGCTTATAACTTCAGCTTGTTCAATTAAGCTTTAACAAAAACAAAAAAACCTGGAAGCTCATTGGTTTCTATGCAGAGCTGCAGCACATTTTGTATTCTTTAGTTTTAGTAAATCTCCCCCACTGTTTTGCAGCACAAATACATGGCACCAGTTAAAAAAAATGCATAGTGGGAAACCCCCTGTGAATCAATAAGGAGTCACAGCCAGCTGCCCACACTAAACATGCCAGCATCAGGGATCTGAAGACCGGCAAAAATCTGGCCTGGGTGAGGACGGGGCTGGATCCCAGGACAGGTCATGGCCCTTGTATTAATAGTCAACATCTACAGGATTTGCAGCTGCTGACTTTCACAAGGAAACCACTTTAGGCCTCTTTCACAAGGGCATCCATTGACGGATGAAAAACGGACATACATGTATCTCTATGGGATAGCGGACCTTAGCGGAAGATCATTCACTGACATTCGATAACATGCGTCTTTGGACGACGGAAGAAACCCCTATTTTTTCTTCCGTAAATAAATGGAAAGGACGAAAAACAGATGTTAGCGTACTATTCACATACATCCTATCTGCTGACATCCATTTTTAAACCGTATATAGCTGGTTAAACTATATAGCTGGTTGCTAAGGAGGGGCCCGGGAAGCTGGCCTCGGCATCCTTAACAAACGATGAGTCATCAGCTGTCAGCGGCTTTCCCTGCTGACAGCTGAATGTTTAAACAAAAATATTGCCGGCAAAAAAAGAAAATTGCGAAAAAAACAGTGTAGGGTCCTCCCCCAGATCCATATCAGGCCCTTCAGGTCTAGTATGGATTTGCCCCCCCTCACCATGCCAAAATGAAAGAAAAATAATGGTGTGGGGTCCCCTCAAAATCCATATCAGACCCTTATATGAACATGCAGCCCGGCAGGTCAGGAAAGGGAGGGGACGAGCAAGTGAGAGCGCCCCCCCCCCTCCTAAACCATAGCAGGCCGCATGCCCTCAACATGAGGGGCTGTGTGCTTTGCGCCCCCCACCCCAAAGCACCTTGTCTCCATGTCCCTGGAACAACAGAATTTAAAGTAAATGTACGGGGATCTTCACAGAGTAAATTTACAAACTTCAAGATTGCTCAGATTAATAGGAGTAGGCTAGAAATAATTAAAACATGTGGAAATAATAATGTGATTTTACATTTTGACGATAGATACACTTTAAAAATGAATACACTGAAATTTGATTCCAATAAATATACTGTATTGTAAAAATGTAATTTCTTTTCTAGTTTAAGGAATGATACTAAAGTATCTGATCATGTATTATCTTTGCAAAGAGTAAAAACAAAGTTGTGACAAAGGATTGCATTTCACGGTCTGCCCTTTGGTGAGCCACCTTGTCACTTGGATACCTGGCAACTGCAATTCAGCCCACACTGATTTATATAATAAATCCGAGAGCAAAGTGTGATAATCCGAGCAATCAAATTCTCATCTCTTACTGTTGCAAATTAACATCTGATTGACTGGTATGGATTATTGCACTTTGCACATCATGATTCCATTTTGCATTGTCTTATTATTGTAAATTAAGTCATGACAAAAGTATATGGATACCATTGCTGGCCTTGTTCCTAAAATGCTAATTGCCTGGTTGTGTCTGGCTTTAGTGCTTTTGAGTTACAGACCGAGAACAAAACATTCTGTAATAAATATCAGAATCCCTGAAAACTCATTTATCCCAAACCCAGCTAACAACTGTCCCCGAGCCACCCCCAACAAATCATTCTCTGCAGCTATTACCTTTTGTACCACCACCCTCTCCCTTTAGAATGTAAGCTCTATGAGCATGGCCCTCCTCTACCTTTTGTATTGAACTGTACTGTAATTGTGTTGTCCCCCCTATACATTGTAAAGTGCTGCGTAAACTGTTGGCGCTATATAAATCGTGTATAATAATGTATAATAATAATTTCTTTTCTCTGTATTTTTTCTGAGGCAGTCACTCAAAAATACGTTGAAGCCAATGCATCGGCATGACAGCCAGGCAACATGCCCAACAAGCCCAAGGCCTCATGCACACCGAGCTTAAAAAGGAGTTCCAGTCTCCTGTGAAAAAAATAAAAGTCAGCAGCTACAAAAACTCCACCTCGGGCTTTCTCCCCTGCGTGTCTCCTCTTCCTCCAAAGCGTTAGGCATCCAATAGGATTGCCTGGCGCTTTGGCCAATCAGGAAGCAGGTCTCACAGACCTGCCTCCTGATTGGCGGGGAGGAACTGTGGTGTGACCATAGCGAATATTAATCCTAATTCACTCTGCGCTTCGAGCCCACCCTATTTTAAAGCCTATTAGAGATTCTCGCTCTAACCACGTGCTTTAAAATACACACCCCCGCCTATCCCTGCCGCAGTAATTCATGTTTCCGGCGTCCTGAAAGGGGGCAGGTGCATGCATAGGAGGGTGGCGAAGGTGTTGCAGGGACTGGTGCCTGTGCACCCACAATGCACGGTCCGCCACTGCCTGTACGTGATTTTGTACACTGGGCGTGGGGTACAGCCGCGCCTCCGACGACCCGCTCCTGCTGGGATTGGACATTTCTGAAGCCAATCAACGGGTCATCCAACGGGACATGACGATCGTCCTCAGGAGAGGCAGAACGGCGGTAAACAAGACAGAGAGGGGAAGATGGATATCTTGTGTTTCTGCTAAGCAGGGACACGGATCTCTGTCTTCCCCCAGTCAAAGCACCTCCCCCACACAGTTAGTAAGTACTCCCTAGGAGCACATTTAACCCTTTGATCCCCCCTGATGTTAACCCCTTCCCTGTCATTCTGGCAGAACAAATGCTGTTTATTTTCAGAAGTCGGTGTGCATGAGGCCTGAATAGTTCTTTAAGGGCCCTTTTACACATTTTTCCCTGCTAGAAGGCACAGCTCTAGTGTAACAAAAGCACATCAAAATGATTCCCCTTTAAATCCTATGTAACTTTTCACATTGATGTGCTGCGTCCTGCATGCAGAATCTTTAGTGCAAATTTCATGGGGTGACATGGACTGTCTACTTTACAAAAAAAGGGGTCATTTTGGGGTATTTGTACTGTCCTGACATTTTAGGGCCTCAAGAAATAACATAGGCAGCCAGCACATCAGGATTAATCAATTTTCAAATATATTTATATACTATAGTTCGTAGTCCAAAGAAATGTAGTGGAGTACAGTTTGGCCTAAATTTATGAAGAATACTTACAGTAAAACCTTGGTTTGAGAGTAACTTGGTCTAAGAGCGTTTTATAAGACAAGCAAAAATGTTGAATACATTTTGACTTGATAATTGAGCGATGTGTTGATATTCAAGTAACGTCACGTCACAACTGGGTATAAAAGAGAAGAGAGACGCCTCTAAGTGTAGCAATATGGTTACATTTAATGAAGGTACAACATTTAGTAACTCACATAGTTGATGATTAAAACAGACACATCTAAGTATGCCGGCATCCGGGGGGGAAAGATGTCCACATAGACCGTCCTCTGCACCGCCATCAACATCATCCCTTCCACGCTGCGCTCCACGAGCGCATCAAGCCTCATTTTCAGATCGCTCTCCTGCAGGGTAGTCTTTCCTTAGATTTTCCTTAGATTTGCCTCTTTTAATCATCAACCATGTGAGTTGCTAAATGTTGTACCTTCATTAAATGTAACCATACTGCTATACTAACAGGCGCCTCTCTTCTCTTTTATACTCTGCAGCTCCTGATGGATTTTACTTCTAATCCCCTTGTGGAGGCTTCCATTTGTGGATGGACATTTTATGACTACACAACCTATCACATTGCTATAATCTTTTTATATGGACTATAAACTGAAGGACTTATGAATAAATGGTTGTGGAATGAATCATCTGAGTTTCCCTTGTTTCTTATGGGGAAATTTTCTTTGATATACGAGTGCTTTGGATTACAACCATGTTTCCGGAACAAATTAAGCTTGCAATCCAAGATTTTACTGTATTTGTTTGCAAAATTGTATAATAGAAACTTAGAAAAATCTGGACTTTTTTTCCAACATTTCAGTATTTTTTTGTTAAAAAAGCAAAAAAAAAAACCCAGTGGTAACTGAATATTTGTGTGAAAAAATTATATGTACTTCCTTTGGCCACAGCATTGCATGACTGACTGAGCAATTGCCAGTTAAAGTAGCACAGTGCTAAGTAGCAATTAAGTGCCCCGGTCATGAAGGCTTGCTTGTAGGCAAAAAAAACCCCAAATTTTTCTACGTTTCTGTTATACAATTCTGCAAACATAGTCCGCCGGACCTAGTCCCCCGGAAAAGACACGTGTGTGGGCAGGTCTGCTCGTTCAAACAGTCCGGCGGACTTTTCAGCGGCTTGTCCGCTAGACTAAGTCCGCCGGATAGTCTGATCGCGTGTACGTGGCATTAGGCTTACTTGTAGGTATTGTAAATATATCCTAAACTTACACAGTTTAGGAGATATTCAGAGTGCATGCAGCTGGCGACGTTGCGGTCGCATGTGCTCTGAAGGTGCAGTGGTTTTAAACGATTAAACCAGTTTTTTATGAAAGCTTGAGCATATGCAAACTAATTCATACCAAAGGAAACTTTATGGACTGATGCATTGTTTGTTTTACTTTGTTAATGTTATATATGCCAAAAACGAACGTATACACTTACATAAAAGACTTTAAAAACAGGTTCAAAACAGAGGCGTGCACCGGCCGGACACACGCCAACGCAGAGACCAACCCGTCCTTCCTGGTCTGAAAAGAACGAACACGACTGGGGTGACGTCGACACGTTCGCACCGCCCTACGCGTTTCCTAATAATTTACGTCGTCTAGGGCCCCTGGACGACGTAAATTATTACGAAACGTGTAGGGCGGTGCGAACGTGTCGACGTCACCCCAGTCGTGTTCGTTCTTTTCAGACCAGGAAGGACAGGTTGGTCTCTGCGTTGGCGTGTGTCCGGCCGGTGCACGCCTCTGTTTTGAACCTGTTTTTAAAGTCTTTTATGTAAGTGTATACGTTCGTTTTTGGCAAATTAAAATCATTGGTTTTACACTATCTGGAGCCTATGTTTTTCCCTATGTGATACTACGTTGAATTGGGAGTGACATTTGGAGCAACAGCCACAGCCCTATTGCGTGAGGGATTCGGGATCGCCTGAGGGGGAACCGTCACCCGGACATCCTTTGATTGTTTTTGCCTGTGGTGACCCTCTGTAACGGGGGGTCACTTGGATCTGGTAAGGAGCCAATTCATTTATTCGGTAATGGGAAAAGCACATTATATTTCTGGAGAAGATTTCTAATTTGTGCACTTCTAATTCAGCTCTTACATGAAGTTTTTCTTCACCGGTGTTATGTACCATATGGACATTTTATAATATTTTGGTTCACAACTATATGGACATTATATAGAGTGTCTCAGAGAATATATATTTTTTGACAATTAATTTCATGTAAAAAAATTGGAAACAAAATAATAATTTTTCACTTTAGGGGTATATGCACAGAGATTTACACAATCTGTATTGCGTTTGGGTAATTCACATTATTGACACGTATTTGTGTCCCATTTTTGTATTTAATTTTATTTATTTGTACATATAATAGTATGCATTATATTTTTGAGGTGGTCTTAGAGACAATAAGACACTAAGACTCATATCGTGGGTTTGGCACATACACATACCCCATTCACTTTGGGCATTTGAGGTTAGCGCAGTTCTCTTTTTTTCTTTTTTTTTTTGTTCAGTGTATTTTTGGTGTACATTTGAATTGCTGCTTCCGACCAATATCATTCTTATTCCGTAGCGCAGTTTCTTCTTCTTTGCTTTTTTAATGTTATATATGGTTTGATATAATATGCTGATTTAGAAAATTGCTATGCAAACAGATTTAAAGGGACACCAGCACATCAGCATTTAGGAGCGCGGCACCACTTATCAGTTTTCTCATTGATACATGTTTAGAGAGCGTGTATAGATGTAAGCGTTCCACTTAGTATGTTTTGGAGTCTTATAGCACAACATAGCAACGTGCAAGTACACCAGTTTTAAATTTTGACTTATCAAAGATAATGTCAGACGTATGCTGACGAAACACGTAGGGCAAAAACCTCTGGGATACGTCCGCTAGTTAGAGCGTTCCCATTGCTTTTAATGCTGGATCTATATATACTTGAATGTAAGTGCATTACCATTGTTTTGGAATAAAAAAAAAGGCGAAAATACTACACTATGAGAGTTTTCTCCTCTCTCTCTCTCTCTGAAATATTAAATCCCTACTGAGTTTCCGTTAGGGTGCGGGAGCGCTGTGTTGTATATCTCTAGAAGACCTCCTCCACCAGAATAACCAGGTAGATGTTGCTATCGACCTGAGTTTGGATGTGTGGTAAGCAGCTTGTGATGCTAGGAAAGATCTTATTGCCGTGTCTGACTCCCTGTAATAGGGGTAATCAAAGTATGGTGAGTGTGCTGTGCATCTATTTGTTGGTGGAAAAGACAACACTCTGTTTACAGGTTTGGTGGATGAAGATCACATTTTCACTTAACTTTAGATTGGACTTTATGAACTTTATGAACTTTTTTGGCACTGATTGCTCAATTGGGTTCTATTGTCACTACCCATAACACTTTGGTGTTAATTTCATGTTCACAATTTTTTACCTAATTTATTTGTGATTATGTGTTGTATAGTTTGTTGATTTTCACATCATAATTGGGAGTGTGATTTCTAATGAATTCTGGTTAAAACTTATCAAAGAGTGTATGGCTACCATTAGTTGTGAACAGGCTATTTGGAGAATATAGTCTCTAGGGTAGGTAGACAATACAAATATATGGTAAATATCTATTCTCTCACTACGCCACTTTTTTATTAAAAATCAAAAACTTTTTTATTAAGTGTATCTTTTATTTACAATTCCACTGAAATGATCATATTGTCTACTCTTATATTATACTATATTATACGCCATGGTTATGACAGTACATATGTCTATATTAATAAATTTAAAGGCTGCCCTTAAACTCTTCATGTACGTACGTCACGTTCGTTCTGTACATTTTCTCACTTTTGTGTAAAACAAAACTATGAAAACGCTGAAGAACTTTATTCTTTACAAATAATGATGAAAAAAAAAAATGAGCTGCAGGAAGATGTTATAAGCTTTGTTTCATAGAGAGGTGCCTTTGATGGCATAGACCTCAGTTTACTAAGTTGGCTGTGTTCATTTAACTGCGTTTGTTATTCTATCCAGTGTTAAAATGCCCATCAAAACATCCATTTCACTTCCCAAGCAGTGCGTAGGTTGGAGATTTTCTTTCTGTAGCATACAGTACAAAACAACTTAAAAGAGAACCTATCCGCTAGGCACTGTGTATCATGCCAGCTTGGAGCAAGAAAGGTGGGGTGGTGACCCCTTTTTACATCCCTTGCTCTATTATCAGGTAAAGCATTACTAAACCCACAACAGTAAAATCAGTCTGTATATGCAGTAAAACATGCTTGTTAGACTCACTGTGGAACCTAAGGGGTTAATCCTCTGCATTGTGTAAAAAGGCTGTTTGATCCTGTATGCCCAGATCCTCCCCTTCCACAGTCCCCAAACCATCTCCTGATAGAACAGAGCCTTGAGGGCACTCTGCACATGCTCAGTTTGATGTGTAGTGTTGGAAAGTTTTTTTTTTCCCTTGGGAAGGTGCATGGGATCATCCCAGGGCCAATCAGCACTGTCCAGACGAGAGGGTCTGGGGTCCTGCAGCATCATGGGACAATCAGAGGAGAATGAAAACTCCTCCTACAAGCTTTAACCAGACGCTAACAATAGTCACAAGAATGCTATATACTGCTGATCAAGGATGGGCCGAATGGACCCCTGTACGGTTCGTCCCAGAACCTTCTAACACCGCGACAGTTCAGACCCAAATAACGAACCCCATTAAAGTCAATGGGACCCGAACGTCAAAAATCAAAAGTGTCCATTTTGAAGGCTTATATGCAAGTTATTGGGTATACAATGGTTATAGAGGTCAGGGTCCTGCCCTGGGATTAATTTATCAATAAAAAAAAGCTTGTGAAAAATGTAATTTTTAAATGAGCAGTGAGTTTTTGATTTTTAAAGTGAAAGCATAAAAATGAAAAATTTCTTCCAATATAGTGCCTGGGGGGGGGGGGGGTCCCCCTAGTCAACATGTAAAGTTGCAGATCTGTACCATGTCTAGAATTTGCTGCAGCAATAAATGGAAGGCTGACCGCAGTCAGCCTGATTTTGCAGGAGGAGTCGGGATGTATTTAAACCCGCCCTCCTTCCTCCTTGCCTGTCGACGGTGTCTCTTTTATACAGGCACTACTTCCGGTTTGTGACATCAGAGCGTCGACAGGGGCCGCAGTGCGGGAGGTCTCTTCCATCAGGTCGCAGCAGGGCGGGAGATGCACCCTCCCACTTTCGATTCTGGGTTTGATTCACCCGCAGGTTACGTTGTCTGGGCTTTGCTTAAGGGTACACGTGACCATGCTCTGTGGACAGGGCTCACGGATGAGATGGCTTCTTTGTTTTTTTCTGGTGATATGTTTGCGGGTCTCTGTAGTTTGTTCCTGACATGTCGCAGTCACTTTGCTTTGGGGTGATGGTCGCTTTGTCATGTTGGTGGCAGCATGTCTTATTTTGAGCTGATGGTGTTGTAGTGCTCTGTATTGTCAGATCAGCAGTGGGCAGCAGTCTGCATTCAAGCTGTGGAATTACAAGTCCCAGGATGCAAAGCAAGATTCACAGGGGGTTCCCCATGGCTTGAGTGCTAACATTGCCTACCTTGGTAGCTGGGGGGCTGGTTTGAGTGGTTGTGTGGGAGGAGTACAGCCGGGGGAGGGGAAATTTCAGGTGCCATTTTCTAGATGTGACTGGGGGGGGGGGCAGAGGAAGGTCTGCTCCGCATGTTGCTGGCAGGATGCAGACGGCAGCTGCCAGGTTTTTGTCATTGTGACCTTATACGCATGAAAAGTCTCCCCATCTGTTCTTATGCAGCATTCGGATCTGGTGCACACTCACGTTTTCTCATGCAATTTACATTTCTTGTGCAATTCACGATTCTCATGCAATTTACATTTTCTCATGCAATTTACGTTTCTCATGCAACTTGCGTTTCTCATGCAACTTGCGTTTCTCATGTAGTTCACGTTTCTCATGCAATTTACATTTCTCGTGCAATTTACGTTTCTCATGCAATTTACGTTTCTCATGCAACTTGCGTTTCTCATGTAGTTCACGTTTCTCATGCAATTTAAGTTTTCTCATGAAATTTATATTTCCTCATGCCAACTCACCTTTTCCCATGTTACTTACGTTGTCCCATGTTACTCACGTTTTACCCATGTTACTCATGTTTTCCTGCATCGTTCACGTTTTCCTGCGTCGTTCACGTTTTTCCGTGTTTCTCTCATCTCCAATTATCTCATGTTGCTTATACAGTTTTACGTGCTCGTTCAACCTACGTTTCACATACAGCCTCGGTTTCTCATGCTGCTCATGCTACTCACAGTTCTTGTTCAGATACGTTTCTTCACGCAGCTTACATTTCTGTCGCAGGTTACGTTTCTCAGTCTGCTCGCAGTTCTCAAGCAGTTTATGTTCCTCACCCAGTTGCGTGTTTTTTTCACTCAGTTTGTGGTTGTTATTTTCATCATTTGGGTATCATTCATATGTTTTCATCATTTTTAGTTTACATCTTTACAGTTAATCATGATATCTCCACTGCAGTTACCTGTCTCGTTTTCAGGTTCGCACGGATTGAGTTGGTCATTTTTAATTGGCTTGTGCAGTGGCAAGTCTCCTCATCCGTGTTACATACGTTACACCTCGGTTTCTGTTTAATAAGTTATCACTTGCCTGACACTTTTCAGGTTCATAGGCCAGAGTTTACTTTTTTAATTTGCCTGATGTGCCTCAGGTAACTCGGCCTTGCTAGTTTCCTGAGACTGGTTCATTTCAGTCCGGCACAATGTACATTTCTTTATTTTTCATCTCGTTCATGAGTCAGGTTCATCTACACTTTAGGTCTCTCAGCAACACTCCACTGCAGGGTTACCAATCACGTTATGGGTGCCAAAGGATTGAGTTGATTGTTTCTAATTGGCTTGTACAGAGGCAAGCATCCTCATCCATTTCTGTTATGACCACGTCACGAGTTCATACGTCATGACATATCACTACTTGCATCACTTACCTGACACGTCTTCAGGTTGCATAGGCTTGAGTTAACATTTTTAATTTGCCTGATGTGCCTCAGGTAGCTTGGCTTGGCTAGTTTCTTGAGACTGGTATGTTTTCAGTCCGGCGCAACGTACATTTCTTTTTATTGTAATTTTGTACACAAGTCAGGTTCATATCTACACGTTTAGATCTCACGGCAACGCTCCTCTGCAGGGTTTACTTATTTCGTTCATGGGTTCCAGAGGTTTTTGTTTTTTTGTTTTAAATACTTTTTATTTCGTTTTCCACATTTACAAAAGACAGTAAAAAAATATTTCTTATACATACTATTTCAGATCACTTTGTTTAGGATTCATAATATTTCAGTGTTTTCAACATTCATATAAAAACAAAAAGAAAATACATATTGGGTACCCGACCGGATCGATCCTTAATGTATCAGATACACATATATATACATATATATATATATATATATACACATATGCATCTATGTATATTTAAAAGAGGATATTCAAAAAAAAAAAAAAAAAAAAAAAAAGGGAAAAAAGAGAAAAAAGGGGGGAAGGGGAGGGGGGGAGAGGAGGGGGGAATCCAACCCTCCACACCTCAGTGTTCAAAATTATCCTCTTGTGATTTTATCTTACCCTTACTATTGCTCTCTCCCGTGGTTCCTTTTCTCAATTCAATTTGTGATATATATAAGGTGGGGGTTTCTTTCTCTCAATCCCCACCTTCTTCTACCATTAAAAAAAAAAGGGGGGGAAGGTCCCCCCATCCCCTCTCCCCATCCCCTCCCCCCCCCCAAAAAAAAAAAAAAAAAAAAAAAAAAACCCCGGAACAAAATAATTAATAAAAAAATAAAATTAAAGTAAAGGGGAGGGAGAGACACTCCCGTGGGTTATGGAGTATAACCTCCAGCTACACGCCCCTAGACTCCCACTCCATCCCCCATAGTTCCAAGATACGTTGAGGACTTTCTGAATTCCATCCAGTTCCTCCAAGTATCCTGGAATCTCATTCCTACTCCCCTTTGAAGGCATATTAATTCTTCCATAATCCTCATTCTGTCTATTTCCCTAAACCAGTCTCCTATCCCTGGTATTTCCTTTACTTTCCAATATCTCGGGATCACTGCTTTCGCTGCATTCAGCAGAAATGGAGTTAATGCTATTCTATATTTTTCCCTAGGGTCCTCAGTCGCATGAAACAAACATTTCCAGGGGTCCAGTTCTATTTCCGTCCCGTCAATCTCTTTAATTAGGCCCACCACTTTTTCCCAATATAACTGAATTGCACTACATTGCCACCATATATGGGCATGAGTTCCCTCCTTCCCACATTCTCTCCAACATAGGGGTGATAAAACTTGATTAATTTTATGCATTTTAGATGGGACATAATACCACCTAACCAATAATTTATAGTTCATTTCTTGTATCTTTGTATCCATTGAAGTGGAATGGGTGTAGTCTATCACTTTTCCTTTCAGTTTTTCTGTAATTGATTGATTCAGTTCACCTTCCCATCTCCCCAAGGAGGGCATCGTCTCATCCTCCATTGAAGTTATTAGGGTCCTGTATATTTTAGAGATCCCCTGTCTGCCTATACCTCCTCGGTCAATCAGTTTCTCCCAGGGATTTAAACTGTTGCCTGAGCGGAGAGGTTTAGGGAGGGACTCTACAAAGTGTTGGAGTTGTCTATATCTCCATCCATCCCATGGTGTTCTGCCATATTTCTCTCGTAGCTCCACTAGTGAGCATAAGCTATTTGCTTTTGTCACATCCCTTAATCTCAATCTATCACTATGTGTCCACTTCAAGAACATTTTATTTTCCTTCCCCAGGGGGAAGTAGTTATTTCCTGACAGGGGCATTAAGGGGCTATTATTTTGTCCTACTGTACCTTTAAGTACCCCATCCCATGTTCTTAATGTTTCCATTGTAATCGGGGATATTTCTCTAGGGAGACCCCTAAACTTCATTGGAATCCAGATGGTCTGGCTCAGCGCAACTTTACTCATATTATCTTCCAGTAGTACCCATTTTTTATATGGGGCGTTATAAACCCAGTCTAGAATTCTCCTCATTACCGCTGCCGAATGGTATTTTTGAAAATCTGGAAGGGATATCCCTCCCTAATCCTTAGGTCTATTCATTATCTTATAGGGAACGCGACTTCCTCTTTTATTCCATATGAATTTCTGGATCAGGGATTTAATAATTTTAAAGTAGGCCCCTGGGACCTTTATCGGGAGACTCTGGAAAATATATAATGCCTTAGGTAGGGTCATCATTTTAATTACATTTATCCTGCCGAACCATGACAGTCTATGTGCGGGGTATCCTTTAAGGTCTTGTTTAATTCTATTTAGGAGAGGGAGATAGTTGTCTTCATATAAATCTGTAACTGATATTGATAGATATACTCCCAAATACTTCAGGCCCCTCTCTTTCCACAAAAAGGGGAATAGAGCTCTCAGTTCCCTTCTCTCCTTTGGGGAGGTATAGACATTTAGTATCTCAGTTTTCTCCCTATTAATCTTAAAATTCGAAACTCTCCCATAGGCCTCCAACTCCTGCAAGATCCTAGGGATGGACTGTTTAGGATTCGTTATATATAGCATAATATCATCTGCGAATGCAGATATCTTATGCTCATTCCCTGAAACCTTTATTCCCTCGATTTCATGATTCGCTCTTATAGATGCCAAAAGAGGTTCCAGAGAGAATACAAAAAGTAAGGGGGACAGTGGGCATCCTTGACGTGTACCGTTATAAAGCCCAAAAGTATTTGAAAGAGTCCCATTCACCTGAATCTGAGCTGTGGGGTTAGAGTATAAAGCTTCTATCCATCTTAACATTCTTGGGCCTAAACCAAATTTATATAATGTCTGCAGCATATATTCCCATTCTAGCCTATCAAAGGCTTTTTCCGCATCTACCGATAGGGAAAGGGAAGACTGCTTCCTCTTCCTAGCTTCCTGCATTAAGAGGGTTGTCCTCAATATATTATCCCTCGCCTCCCTCCCAGGTACAAAACCTGCTTGATCTCCTTCTATGCAATCTGGCATGTGCTGTTTCAGTCTCTCAGCTAGGATCCTTGCATAGATTTTTACGTCCTCATTAATCAGAGAGATAGGTCTGAAGCTGGAGCATAATGTTGGGTCTTTCCCTTCCTTTGCTAGTATAGTTATAAAGGCCCCCAAGGCTTCCTTACGTATCTCCCTCCCTTCCCCAATTGAATTCATATACTGATGGAAATAGGGTGTCAGAGGTCCCATAAACTTTTTATAATATATTGATGTATACCCATCGGGCCCTGGACTCTTCCCATTCTTACTATCCTTTATTGCTCTCTCTATTTCCTCCATAGAGATATCTCTATCGAGTATGCCAGCCTCCTCCTCTGCTATCCTCGGTAGATCTACCTTCTGGAGATATTGTTCAATTTTTTCCTTTCTATTTTGTTTGTCCTTGAGGTCCTGGCTATCGTTTACCTTATATAATAGCTGATAGTATTCTGAGAAGATGTTGCTAATATCTCTTGTTGAGTATTTCATTACTCCCTTCTTATCTTTAATTTTTGCAATATAATTAAAATTTCTTCTAGGTTTAATTACCCCTGCCAAGATTCTCCCCGGTTTATTACCGAATTCATATTGCTTTTTAGCTGACTTTAAAAAGGCCTGTCTGGTTTCCTGCTCCAGTAGATCTCTCAGTGCTTCCCGTTTTCCCATAAGTTCGGCCATTATTTTATGATCATTTATCCCTTTATGTAACTGTTCCAACTCCTGGATTTCCTGTAGGATCATTAACTTTCGTGCTGACCTTATTTTCCTTCTCTTGGCTGCTTCTGCTATCAATCTCCCTCTCATATACACCTTATGGATCTCCCACAAAACAGTTGATGTAATATTCTCTACATTATTTTCCTTAAAGAATAGATTCATCTCCCTTTCCAAAGCTTCAAATATTTTATGATCATGTAAAAGGGATTCATCTAACCTCCATACTCTTTGCCTGACCGGTATGTCCTCCAGATCCATAACAGCCATAACGGGGGCGTGATCTGAGAGGGTTATTGATTTCACTTCTACTTCCCTTAGTCCCTCCAGGAGCTGATGATCTAAGAAGATATAGTCAATTCTTGAGTAAGAGTGATGCACCTGAGAATAGTAAGTAAAATCCTTTCCCCCAGGATGCGCAATTCTCCACACCTCCACTAGTTGCTGCCGATGTAATTTTTGTTTAATTATCTTAAGGTATTTACCTTCTGAGCGTAGGGATGGGGGTTGGGCATCCAGGGTAGGATCAAATACAAAGTTAAGATCCCCTGCCATAATCACCCCTCCTTCCTTAAAACATTCTAATTTATTCAGTACTTTCCCAAAGAAGGGACAGGGGTGGTAGTTAGGGCAGTAAACATTAACCAACGTATACATTTTATTAAAAATAGAACCTTTGATAAATAGATACCTCCCTTCAGAGTCTGATTCCATAGCCTTTAAAATAAAAGGGGTATTTCTGTCAAACCCTATAGCAATTCCTCTTGCCCTTTTACTAGAGGAGTATCCATGAAACCAAGTTGGATAGTTTTTAGACTTCAGACCACTATTATGAGACCATTTAAAGTGAGTTTCCTGTAGGAAAACAATATTTGATGACCATTTTTTCAATTCTTGCAAAATCTGATATCTCTTATTGGGACTATTTAGCCCTCTAACATTATATGTAACAATCTTCAAAGGGGCCATCTTTCATGGAGATCGGTTATGACTAGCCATAGACATTCCATCATGAAAAAAAAACAGCGAAAAACAGAAAACATATATTTTTTACCTAGATCGATCCAGTCGGTACACCCTACATTAATCAATGTGAAAAAACATATTCTCCCCCACCGATATTCTCCTCCCTCCCTTCCCACCCCCCCACCCTTTACACATTGAATATCAATGTTACCGTCCTCCAGGCTAGTGCCTATTTACCAGACCCCAGCCCTGGTTGGACCTTCCTTGAGGGAGTATAAGTGCCCGCGTGGGCCCCCGAGCCTCACCCCCTTTCGGAGGTGGTCTCGGGGGAGCACGCGGGCACCGCCCAGCCCCCGGCACATACCTCCCCTCTTAGCGAGCCTACTCAAATTCATCCTTACCCAAAACCTTTATTCTTTTTACTTATCCTCCCTTATTCCTGCCCGCCAACCTGTTATTTATTATTATTTACCTAAATTTTTCCTCTTCCACCCCCCTCTCCTCCCCCTTCATAAAAAAAGAGAAAAAAAAAAGGAAAGAAAAGAGACCCTACACTCTATTCCAAGGCTGGTCTCTTAATTTCGTCCAGTCTAGGGGTTTTTTCTCCCAATTTTCTAAGTTAACACATGGCATATTCAGTTTATTGCAGAATTCTTTCAAGTCCTCTGGGAATCTCAAGGTAGCTGATATCCCTTGGTTTTTAGCTATCAGACATGCGGGGAAGCCCCATCTATAAGTGATCTTCTTCTCTTGTAGTTGATTTATTAGGGGTTTCAATGCCCTTCTACGGCTCAGTGTCTCCTGTGAGAGGTCAGAAAAGATAAGCAGCGTAGCTCCCTCGTATTTAATGGTTTCAGAGCTTCTTGCATCTTGCTGAATTTGTTGTTTTGTTTCATATTGGGTAAATCTCACAATTACATCTCTCTCCGTCTCGGGTCTTGGCTTCTCTTTTGTTTGAATTCTATGTATTCTATCAAAAGCTATATGAGATGTTATTTCTTTTTTCATTATTTTATTAAAGACTTCTCGTAGCACAGTCTCTAACTCAGTGTTTTTCACGGATTCTGGAAGGCCACAAATTCTTAAATTATTTCGCCTATTCCTATTTTCCTGGTCCTCTAATTTATATCTGATATTTCTCATTTCTTTCCAGTCCATATCCGCCCTTTTTTGTAATTCCGAAATAGCTTTTTTATGTTCTTCTAATTGTATTTCCGATTCTTCTACCCTTTTTAATACATTTTGAATATCTGCACGAGTTGCCTTTAATTCGCCCTTAATCATCCCTTCCAGATGTGACATCATTTCTGCCATGTCCTGTTTAGTGGGGAGTGATTGGGGGTTAATTCCTTCTTTTTCTGGATCCCACATCTTTCCTGACACTTTTTGTTGGTATCGTTCTTTCGAGCTTTTCTGTGGAGTTACACCTTCTTCTATATTAGGTTCTTTGCTTGTCTGTCCTTCACGGGCAGGTGATATTCCTTCTCCCCTTTCTACTTCCTTTTCCTCCCTCTGGTCTACTCTGCCCTGGGCCATATAAGTTTTTATAGAATTCCCTTTTCCGCTTTCTGTTTGCCCAGCTTTGGCTCCCCTCCTTACCATTATCCTTTCTTCCCCCTTCCCCTTCAGTTTAATCTTTCAAGTTTACGTTAATAAGCGTTGATATTATTTAGCTCTATCACCAACCTAGTCTCCCCCAGATTATAATTCCTTCTGAGAAGCAGGTACTTTTTCCCTATCTAATCCCTTCTTCTTTTCCCCTTCCCTCTCCACTTCCCCCAGTATACCAATGTGCAAATCCGTTTTCAATTACAGTACAATCTCAATATTATACAGTTATTATATAATTTTTCCAAAACTATATATTATATATATTGTGTGTCCCAATTCTTAAAAAAAAAAGAGAGAGAAAAGGGGGATTTCTTTTCCTTTCCTTTTCTCAAGATAAGTGCAAATAATGCAAAAAGTGCAAAAAGGCGCACAAAGTGCAAAAAGTGCTAGAGATTCAAAAATTGCAGAAAGTGCCAAAAGTGTAAAAATACTAAAAAAAAAAAAAAAAAAAAAAAAATTGGGGGAAGATACAGAAACAAAAAAGTGCAAAGAGTGCAGGAATAGAAAAAAAGTACACACAATGCTAAGGTTGCAAAAAATAAATAAATAAATAAAAAAAAATTTAATAGTACAAAAATAAATAAATAAATAATGCAGAAAAGTGCAAAAAAAATGCAAAAAGTGCTAGGGGTACAAAAATTGCAAAAAGTGCTAAAGGTGCAAAAAATGCTAAAAAAAAAAAAAAAAAAAAATGCTAAAAAAAAAGGAGGGGGTCCAAATACAAAAAAAGTGCAAAGAGTGCAAGGGTAAAGAAAAGTGCATAGAATGCTAAGATTGCAGAATATTGCAAAAAGAAAAAAAAAAAGGGGGGGTTGAGATGGGATACACCCAGCAACAGGGATAGGGGAGAGGGGAGGCACTTACAGGGGGTATTATTTCCTAAAAAAAAAGAAAATAAAAGAAGGGGGGGGTGTAGGTGACAACGTGGGAAGGGGGAGACAAGCGGGCTGTTGTATCGGGTATACAAATACAGATGTCTACCCTAATCCTAATCTTTTAATCACTGCAGAGAGAGAAACAATGTCCGACAACTTTTAACTTCAGCTGTATCAGAGGAGAGAGGGGATTCCAGCACATATGTCTTAATATCCATTCAATATCCAATCAAAAAAAAAACAGTCCAATAACTCCTCCTGGGCCTCACTCTCACTGTTTATAATTGATTTGATAGCAGATATTCAAAAATTTGTCTAAATTACTCGCTGTTTGTTATTTATAATTCCTATATTCATATAGAATCCATATTTCCTGTTCCCCCAAAGCTCTATCGTATTTTCTGAAATATCCTCTAAACCATCGTCCAGTCTGCTAATAGGAATGTTTTATTTAGAGCAGTCCACTTTTACCTCTACAATCCAATCCGAGTCATCACTCCCTTAGCATCAATTCACAAGCCAAACAGCAGATCTTTCATCCGATTTGATATTTAGGAGGGCTGAGTATATAAGCTTAAGCCGGTTTTAACAACTATTACAGCTATTACAACCCACGGTATTTTTCAGATGGATTGATTTACTATAGCAGACTTCTCATAGTGGTCAACGGGATAGGGGGGATAGTAGTCTCGGTTTAACAGCTTATACAGCCATACGACTATAGCCGTTCTCTCTCCTCCTTACCCCCTCGAAACCCTCTCACCCTCAGCCGCACCGGCGTCCGCTCTCTCTGGATGTTCAGGGTCCACTGCACGCCGCTCTCTCTCTCTCTAGGGGGAGGTTTCTACAAACAGTCGTTTCCGTTGATCAAAGAACCATGTCCCAGACCTGGAGCTCCCGGATCAGACCTCCCTCCTCTGGCCTCACTCTCAGCTTCTCCTCCGTTCGTCCGTGTCTGGCAAGCTCCTACAGCGTGAGGGATAGGAGGATTCCTGTGTCTGTGTCTGGCTCCACTGACGGTAGGATACTTAGGCTCCAGGAGATCGCTGCTTCAGTAGCATAGTATAGGCAATGTCAGTAGTTAACACATGCTTTCAGCTCGCCTTCAGGGGAGGTGCGCCTCTGGCCACGGCGTTCAGCTGGTGTGTGGCGCCATCTTCTGTAGCTCCACCTCCCTCCGGTTTTTGTTTTTAATTGGCAGGTGTAGTGGCAAGTTTCCTCATCCGTTTCTCACATGTGTCGTCACAAATTCATACGTCATGACATCGCATTCCTCATATCACTTGCCTGACATGTATTCAGGTTGTATAGGCCTGAGTTTATGTTTCTAATTTGCCTCACATGCCTCAGGTAACTCGGCCTTGCTAGTTTCTGGAGACTGACACATTTTCAGTCCTGCACAACGTTTACTTTGTCATTTATTCACGGTCACCTTTATATGAGTAGCGCATGGGCGTCCGCAGCAGGGGGCAAGGGGGGTCAAGTGCCCCCCCCTGGAATCCCCAAGGTGTTGCAGCCGCCGCCATGCTGCATTTTTTTTTTACTGAGTCCGCTGGCGGCTGCATCCTCCGCTCTCTCCTGCGGATCACAGCGCTGGCTGGCTCTGTGTTCGGCGGCCGCTCTGTAACACAGTCCCGCCCCCTCCCAGACCAGCTCGTGTGATAGTAGAGAGAATCAACGTTCCGCCTATCACACGTGCCAGTCTGGGGGGGGGGCAGGACTGCGTTACAGAGAGGCCGCCGAACAGAGCCAGCCAGCGTTGTGATCCAGAGGAGTAGATGCCTATCTGTACAGCCCGCCCTGTGTGCCACAGTGCCTGGATAGGAGGATCGAGGGGGGCTGCAGTGCTCTCCTCCACCACCACACTCTCCTGCCCCCCCAGTGCTCTCTTCCACCACCATACTCTCCTGCCCCCCCCCAGTGCTCTCCTCCACCACCACACTCTCCTGCCCCCCCCAGTGCTCTCCTCCACCACCACACTCTCCTTCCCCCCCCAGTGCTCTCCTCCACCACCACACTCTCCTGCCCCCCAGTGCTCGCCTCCACCACCATACTCTCCTGCCCCCCCCAGTGCTCTCCTCCAACACCACACTCCCCTGCCCCCCCCCCAGTGCTCTCCTCCACCACCACACTCTCCTGCCCCCCCCAGTGCTCTCCTCCACCACCACCACACTCTCTTGCCCCCCCCCAGTGCTCTCCACCACCACAATCTCCTGCCCCCCCAGTGCTCTCCTCCACCACCACACTCTCCTGCCCCCCCCAGTGCTCTCCTCCACCACCGCACTCTCCTGCCCCCCCCAGTGCTCTCCTCCACCACCACACTCTCCTGCCCCCCAGTGCTCTCCTCCACCACCACACTCTCCTGCCCCCCCAGTGCTCTCCTCCACCACCACACTCTCCTGCCCCCCCCACAGTTCTCTCCTCCCCTGTTCTTGCTGCCCTCCCTGCTCTCCAGCTCCCCCCATCCTTCTCTAGCCACCATCCCAGTGCTCTCCCCCTGCCCCCCCCCCCCAGTGCTCTCCCCCCATTCCCCCCAGTGCTCTCTACTCCGCCCAGTGCTCTCACCCCGTTCTCCTCCCCAGTGCTCTCCCTCCTGTTCTCCCCCCAGTGCTCTCTCCCCTGTTCTTTCCCCTCCAGTGCTCTCCACTCCCTCCAGTGCTCTCCCCCCCTGTTCTTTCCCCCCCCGTGCTCTCCTCTTCCCCCCCCAGTGCTCTCCCCCCTGTTCTTTCTCCCCCCCAGTGCTCTTCAGCTCTCCCCATCACTCTCCAGCCCCCACCACAGTGCTCTCCAGCCCCCCATTCTCCCCACCCCTGTTCTTTCGGCCCCCCTGGTGCTCTCCAGCCCTCCCAATGCTCTCTACCCTCCGTGCTCTCTGCACCTGTTCTTTTTGGCTCCCCCCAGCACTCTCCACTCCCCACCCATGTTCTCTCCACTCCCCCTGCATTTTTCCCCCACCCATGTGCTCTCCACCCCCCATAGTGCTCTCCAGTCCCCCATGCTTTCTACCCCTGTTCTTTCTGGCCCCCACTGGTGCTCTCAAGCTCCCCCAATTGCTCTCCACTCCCCCCTGCTCTTTCTACCCCCCAGTACTCTCCAGCCCCCGTGCTCTCCACCCCTGTTTTCTGCCCCCCAGTGCTCTTCACTACCCCACACTCTTAGCCTCCCCAGTGCTCTAAGCCTACTGTGCACTCTCTACCCCTGTTCTGCAGTCTCTGACCATCTCCTGTAGCATGTCTGCAGTCTCTGACCATCTCCTGTAGCATGTCTTCAGTCTCTGAGGGAGTCTGGAGAGGAGTCAAGAGTGGGAGCACCACCGGGATAGGGGTCATGGGAGAAGTCAGACTTGTGTGGACTGTGGACAGGAGACTATAGGATAAAACCAGAGCCACCAAGCTGGAGCCGACTGACTGAGCCCTGCACAGTGCACCTGAGAGGAGGTCAGTGAAAGCACCGCCAGGCCAGTCGGGGGTCACTGATGTAAGGGGGGAGTAAATACGATAATGTAAGGGGCACTGATATAAAGGGTTTCCTCCTTATATTAGTAACCCACCCCCCCTTACCTTAGAGTATTCTTTCTGCAGTTTCTGGGGTCCCCCTTGATGATTGATCACTTACCACTATTAACTGGAATTTGAATATATATATATAAAGCAAGCCCTATGTGATTTCATATCTATATCTAATACTCTCTTCATCAAATGTGCTTTAAAATGTATGGTTTTCCCTTTCATGAACAAGAAAATAATGCCGTTATGCCGTTGGGCTGGTATAATAATGCTGTGAGGCTGGTATGAAATTTTTTCCAGGGCTGGTTTTTGAAAGCATGGGTGTCCGCAAGGTTACTCAGGTGGCTGCGTACCATGCCCATATAGCCTAGAGAATGTACATCTTTTTACATTGCAATACATCTGTTGTTGCCATATTTTTATCTTAATGAAAACAGCTATACAGTGACAGTATGAGATCAAAATATGGCCACAACAGATGTATTGCAATGTAAAAAGATGTACATTCTCTAGGCTATATGGGCATGGAACACAGCCGCCAGAGTAACTTCCAATACAAAGTGAAGATGAATTATCTGTTATATAACACATGTATTTCCAGTGGAAAGATTTTCATGAGATTGTCGAAAAGGGGCGGAGCATGAGTGGCTTTAAAATGATGCCCCCCCTTGGAAAAAGTTCTGCGGATGCCCATGGAATAGCGGTAAGGGAAGTAAGAGATTTTCCTTTTTCTTAATGTAGGTTGGGGTTCATTTGGTTAACTCTTGTTTATGACAGTGTTTGTTCTCATTTGCATAGGTCACCTCACTGGCAGCAGATATTGAAGACTTTGCCTCCATCCATCCGGCTCCGGTTGGGGGTTCTGTACATGGTAGCACGGTCTCCTTGTAACCTCCAGGTTCAGCCATCACTCTGGCAGTGGTATAGGCTCAGGTGGAGGGGTCTGTAATATTGCTACTAAACTTTCCTTAGGGGTCCTTAAGTAGCCGTTGATCTTTGGGGTACTTTCGCACTAGCACTCAGCTGGATACTCTCTCATGTAGTAGGCTGTCATGTAGTCGTCCACTATCTGGACGTTTTCCTCCTCATCAAAGTTTCCTAAAAGGGTCCCGCCAATCTACGGCAACTAACGTCACTTTTCTCTGTGCTTACATCCCTCTAACGGCAAGGCAAATGATAGGCTCGGTGATTGCATGGAGAATCAGTCTACCGCAGATGTTGTTCAAAGCAGATCCAGGTCTTTACTCTTTGTTGTATGCAGGCTGATTTGGCTGGCCTTTCAGTTCCTTTTTTACATTCACTATAGGTTCATCAGTTTAGTGGAGCTTACAGTAGCAGATGCTCTGTCCCGTTTTAGTTACCTGCCTTTTTTGCAGCAGGTCCCAGTCCCAGTTTTCCTGCTACTGATGAAGTTTGATCAACAAGCCATTGTCAGTTTAAGCCTAGGAAGGCTGGTGACATGGCCAGGGATACCTTCCAGGCTTTTCCGTATCGGTAGCCTAGATTCTATTGTCACAAACATTCAATATCTACTTGCTTTCGTTGCCTTTTTTTGCCACTTACAGCTCAAGCTTTCCGCAAGCTGGTGCCCGGTCCCAGTCCTAGACCGATTCATGGTGGCAACAGTGGAAGTACCTAGGGACAGGCCAGTTTGCCTTTCCCTTGGGCTCCCTTCTTCACTAGCGCAGTGCATGAAACATATCTATACCCAACTGTCATACCTAGGTTTAGCCATTCTTTTAGGTTAGGTGCAGTTTCTGCTGCTTCTCACCAAGGGGTCAGTGTTTCACATTGTGGAGTAGTTAGGTAGGTGAAATTCAGCATGTATTTCTGGATAGATGCAGGATCCACTTGTTGAGATGTCATGGGCTTTCATGCGTTTGGCTGCTCAATGTCACACAAGGTTACTTTTCATCAATCTTTTTCTAGCTCATCCTACTGTCTTATTTTTGCTCCCTTTTGGCATATTGACCATGTGACTTTTGGCACAGCCCAGGTCACTTTTCCCATTTTCCCCCCTTTCCTAATACGATTACATGAGACTCAGAGTACAAATGGAAGGCTGATTTTGTAGGAGTCGGGATGTATTTAAACCCGCCCTCTTTCCTCGTTGCCTGTCAACGGTGTCTCTCATATCCCACCTACCCTTCCCCTTTTTTCTTGCTATTTCTTCTCTTTTACTTCTACTTGGGTATTCCCCCTTTTACGCATACTGACCATGTGACTTTTGGCACACCCCAGATCACTTTTTCCGTTTTCCCCTCAAACCTTTCCTAATACGATTACATGAGACTCCGAGTACAATTGCATTTATAAAGCCAAAAAATACATTTTCCCTGCAAGCTGCCTTTATTTTGCTCAGCAACAGCTGAGGAGCGAGTGTGTATGATGAGACCACAATGTAGTGCACTGGGAACAAGATTAGAGATTTTTTGGATACATTCTGGTGTCACTTTGACTTTGGATAGAAGTAACAGGTGCGTAAAAATTGGTCTTTGGGTGTCAGTGGTGCCTTCCCACTGTAACCCTATAGAGGTACTCTTGATGAAAGCAAGAATTGGCCTTGCTGTAAAAATTGCAATTATATGCACCTGTCAAACAGGTGCAGAAATATTGGTCTTTGGGTGTCAGTGGCGCTTTCCCATCATAACCCTATAGAGGTGCTCTTGAGGAAGGCGAAAAAATTGCAATGATATGCACAGGTGCTGAAAAATTTGTCTTTCAAATGTTAGCTGGAAAACTCTCCATCTCTGTTTTGGCCCCCGAGGTAATCATCCAGCATGTGATGCAGACGCTGCTGATCGGATGTGGAGACTGACTGTGGCCTGAACTTATGCTTGGGCCAAACAGTTCGCCCATCCCTACTGCTGATAAGAAAAGCAGTTTATATTTACTAAAACTATTGCATTTCAATGTTCTGTGTAATGTGGTAGACCAGATATAGTGAATGTAGAGTCCTGGGTTTAGTAACACTTTAATCAGTCTGCCTTTCAAATATAGGGAGGACCAGGGATGAGCCAAACTGGCTTGGGTTTGGTTCAAGCGGGGTTCAACAAACTTCAAAGAAGTTCAAATGCTGAACTCGAACCCTAATGGAATCAGTGGGAGCTGAATCCATCAAATCAATGCAAAGGGCTATCAAAAAAAACAAGTGGAAGGGGCATTGCCTTTAGAAACGTGTATCAGGGCAAAATGTTTTCTTTTTTAATACCCCATTTGATCATGAGCAGTGCATTTTTTTAAAGCGATGACATTTACAAAGGAAAATTGTTTTAAATTGCTGGCAAATTACATTTCTCTGGCTTCTTAAAAAAAAAAAAAAAACACACACACATAAAAACAGCACACAAAGGTTCCAGGAGTGGCAGGTACACGGGGAGTGCTGTATGGCTGTTGCTTTTGAAGGTGATGGTGTGAAAACATAGATAAATAAAGTACTTGTAAACAGCACTAGTCTCAAAACTTTTTGATACCATCTCGTATGCTGCTACTATTATCAGCTTACAGTGATCAAGTAAGTGATTTAACAGAGTGGGCCAGGGGTCTACAAACTTTCTAAACAAAGGACCAGTTTGCTGTCCTTCAGACTTTGGGGGGGGGGGGGATTGTGAGACTGTGGCCAGTGGGAGAAAACAATGCCTCATGCTTCGTGGTCAGTAGGATTAAAAGAATAAGCCCCCATACACACGGTCGGACGTTCTGCCAACCAAATCCGTCGGATTTTGTCCGTCGGATTGTGTCCGAAACTGTTGCATACACACGGTCGGACAAAGTTGTCGAAAAATCCGATCTTTCAGAACGTGATGACGTAATTTCGTTACGATGGGACTACGTTCAGGCTAGTAGCCAATAGCTTTGATGTAGGAATTTGATCTGAGCATGAGCATGAGCACTTTGTCCGATCCGAATTCTCTACACATGATCGGAGTATGTCCTATCAGACCAGTTTGTCGGAAAATATTTCCAACAAGTTGGAAAATGTGGTCCGACGGATATTCCGGCGGAAACAGTCCGATGCATACCACACACAGTCGGATTATCCGACAACACGGTCCGATAGGACACATTCCGACGGATTCTCCGACCGTGTGTACAGGGGCTTACTCAGAGCCTGTGGTCAGTAGGAGGAGTATTTCCTGATCTCCTGAGTATTGGTATTAGTGGGAGGAGTATTTCCTGATCATTGGTATTTGTGGGAGGAATAGATTCTGATCTTTCGTATTTGTGGGAGGAATAGATTCTGATCATTGGTATTAGTGGGAGGAAATATGCCCGATCATTGGCATTAGGGGGAGGAACAATGCCTGATCATTGGTATTAGTGGAATAATGAATGATCATTGGTATTAGAGGGAAAAATAATTCCCAATCATTGGTATTAGTTGGAGGAATAATTGCTGATCATTGATATTAGTGGAAGGAAAAATGCCCGATCATTGGCATTAGTGGGAGGAACAATGCCTGATCATTGGTATTTTTCGATTGAAAATCTTGTGGTGTGCAAAACACACCCAAAAACTTCCACCTGGTGCCAAAAAAAGTGCACACACATCAAGAGTGAACACAAAAACGTGCAACGGGTGTCTGCTATCCTCCACAAGGAAGGACCTTACCCTGATCCCCCGGGGCGTTAGGCTCCAGACGGGGACTGAGGTACCAATACATGGCCCATCCAGCCAAAGCCGGACGACCGCCTTTCTCCGGAAGGTCTGTCGAAACAGACCCACCCAGGTACTAGGGTAGGGGCTCCCCCGAAGGGAGACCCCCCAAAGAGAGGGTGAACCAAGCCAGAAGGCCGATGTCCACCCTCCCACACAACTTTCAGGGTTGGCCCGAGGACCGACACCCTACTCGTCAAACATGAAGTGACAACATAAAACGTGACACACAACACACAAATAAAATAAATAAATAAAGTGGGGAAGGGATAGTGAAGAGGGAGAGTGAAAAGGTGGCCATTGTGAATACATTGACCAGGCCCTCCGGCAGGGAATCAAAAATTCCTCTGGTCCTAGCCAAAAGGCCCGGCCCTAGAGGCAGGTGTGAAAAAGCGTGTATACAGTGAAGTGACCATGGTGCCAGACATCAGTGTGACAAAGCACAGTGAACGTAAGGCACCCCTAAACTGCCACTTCAGGGGCACATCACCATAGGCTTTTCAACAGAAGCATCCCCGACCCCTCCAGACCACAGCAGCCCCCACCCCAGCCAGAAAGGCATGGAGATCCAGGAGCTTAGTGAGAGCCCTTTGCCATCAGGCTTCACCATCGCTCCCATCACTCCTACCTAATTACATTCGGGAAGTACTAGCCGTTCCCCTGGTGGGAGAAAGGGGAACCAACGTTCCCTCCCGAAAAACTGACCGGAGCTAAAGCTGCCCCAATCCAGGCCAGAAGGCCAGGGTCCCCTCCGCTGGCGCCGACCAGTGGTTCTCCATCCTCATCAGAAGGATTCCCTTTCGGCTACGAACTGCTCCGGGTTACCTTCACACCAGCAGGTTTTGCATAGCAACCGCCACCCCTGCTCCACCTCGCCATAGAACAGGAACGGAAGCACGCGCCACCTCCTGGTAACGGATAAGAACAGATTCTACACTTGATCTTAACCAAAAGGCCTGATCATTGGTATTAGTGGAATAATGAGTGATCATTAGTATTAGACTGAGAAATAATCCCCAATAATTGGTATTAGTGGGAGGAATAATTGCTGATCATTGGTATTAGTGGGAGGAATAATGCCTGATCATTGGTATTAATGGGAGCAATAATGCCTGATCATTGGTATTAGTGGGAGGAATAATCCCCAATCATTGTGTCAGAGCTGGCTTAGCCCTTCCTTCTCTGGGCTGGCTGCTCAACTGTAGGCTAATTGTCAGCTCTCATCTCTCTCCACAGTTACCCAGCTGTTCCTGATCCTGTTCGTCTGACCTGCCTGCTTAAAGCTGTCCAGCTCACTTCATCTCTGCCTTCACCTTGGTCACGTCACAAGAAACCATCTCCTGCCTTCCTGTTTAAAGACTGGCTTGCTAACATCCCTTCTGGCTCCTCATCCTGCTTGCTGTTCCTCTACTTGGATCCTTGACTTCTGGCCTGGCTGATTGAACGGTTTGGTTACTGAACTCTGGCCTGGCTGACTACTCGATCCGGTTACTGGACTTTGGCTATGCTTTGACTATGCTTACTCTATTTACCTTTTTATTTTTTATTAATAAACAAGTGTAATTTAATTGTACTTCTGTCTCGGTCTGGTTCATGGTTTCTGACACATTGGTATTAGTGAGAGGAATAATTGCTGATCATTGGTATTAGTGGTAGGAATAATTCCAGGATCATTGATATTAGTGGGAGGAATAATGCCTGATCATTGGCATTAGTGGGAGTAACAATGCCTGATCATTGGTATTAGTGGAATAATGAATGATCATTGGTATTAGAGGGAGAAATAATCCCCAATCACTGGTATTAGTGGGAGGAATAATGTCTGATCATTGGTATTAGTGGGAGGAATAATCCCTAATCATTGGTATTAGTGGGAGGAATAATTGCTGATCATTGGTATTAGTGGTAGGAATAATTCCAGGATCATTGATATTAGTGGGAGGAATAATGCCTGATCATTGGTATTAGTGGGAGGAATAATGTCTGATCATTGGTGTTAGTGGGAGGAATAATGTCTGATCATTGGTGTTAGTGGGAGGAATAATGTCTGATCATTGGTGTTAGTGGGAGGAATTATGATCCTATTGTAGGTGTCAGCGAGAGAAATTATGCTCCATCATTGGTGTCAGTGGAAGGCATGGTGGCACATCATTGGTGTCAGAGGGAGGAAAAATTCCTTTAATAAGTGGGAGTAATAGTGCCCCATTGTCAGTATCAGTGGGAGGAATTATGCCCCATCCTTGTTGTCACTGAGAAGAATTATACCCCATTGTTGGTGTCAGTGGGAAGTAATGGTGACACATCATTGTTGTCAGTGGAATCAATTGTGCCTTGTATTAGAGGGAGTTATAGTGCCCCAAGTGCCAGATAAAGGAAAATAAAAGGCCACATCCAGCCCGTGGGCCGCAGTTTGGAGACCACCAGTGTAGGTTGCAAAATCATGCCTCTTTCTAAGCCACAGTAGCAAAATTTATCAGTGCCCTCCCTTTATTTGTATCGCCAGGCACTTTCAACTTCCCCTTTGTAAGACTTCTGCGTATAAATATGGCACTAACCGCACATGGGTTTCCTCTGGGTACTCCGGTTTCCTTCCGCACGCCAAAGACATGCTGGTAGGTTAATGTCTCCTGTCTAAATGGGTGCTAGTATGTGTATGTATGAATGTGAGTTGAAGTGGTTGTATAGTCAGAAGGTTTTTGATCTTAATGCATTATATGCATTAAGATCAAAAACCTTCTGTATGCAGCAGCCCCCTAGCACCCCCTAATACTTACCTGATCCCCATCTCTCTCCAGCGATGTCCACAAGTTCCTTGGCCATCCATCATCTTCTGCTGATTAGCTGAGACACAGCAGTGGTGCCATTGGCTACCGCTGCTGTCAATCACTACCTCTGCCAATACATGCATTATACTTGCATTCTACGTCATTATAATGTACTGGTTTACACACCATTCAATGTAAGGCTCATATCCCCACCCATTTGATGTGTTGCCTCTTGCTGCTTTGTTTCTGCTTTGGGAGCTGCGATGAGTATAAAGGGGGATTTCTTGTCCCCTGCTGCCCCCATCTGCTCTTTTGTGCGGATGGGGCCACCTACACATCGGCATGCACCAGCTGCTCAATGTCTGCGATTTTGCGGCGTTGTTACGGCTGCACGCATTGTACCATCTGGTTGACCTATAGGAGTGCTTGTGCACCTTCCTATCATCGACACATGACTTTGGGGGCGGAGCCTCTTGAGCCCTTCCTGGATACAACTTGGAGGTTTAGCACTGCATGGATTCATTTGCAGCTTTTTCTTTCACTGAACACTCATGCTTGTGGATGCCCCTTATTGGATTCTACTACTGATGCAATTATACACCTATCTCACTCAGGTATACTCATTGGTTTTCCTCAAGTGCTCACCTGTAGCTTGTCTTTGACCACATTGACTTTCCCCCATATTTGCACTCCATTTCTTTTTCAATGCTTTTTGCTCATCTTCTTTACTTCCACTCATGCCATTCTCTGGTGTTTCTCCACCACATTTCCCTATAGTCCTTTGTCCATGCCATTCATGGCTCTAGTCTTATATATTATATATAGAATTGTCCATGTTATTACTCTTATATTTTACCTATTACTTCAGATTATCTGATATACCCCTTTATGTTTACAGTCAATACTTACCATGGACATAGTGAGACCAATAGGGATACACATTTCCCATCCATGCGATGCTTTCCCTCCAATCTGCCCTGTGTGGGGTTTCTTCTGGCTCTGCCCCCTCAGCTCCCTGGCGATACATTTGCTGCCACTGTCTGAAGGCTTCACACTTGTTGGCCTGGCTATGTGTAGTGGTGAGTATGGGGCCTCCTTTTATTAGGCCCCTCTTACCCTCTGCCTTTAAAATACCAAGTATTTACCATATACCAAACTGTATCCTTTCACCTTAGGTACAATTCATACACATCTACCCCTGAAGAGCGAGCTGGGACTCGCAAAACATGTCGGGTACACCTGATGTTTGTATGTTATGTGATTGTTCATACACAATTGTGCTACTACTACTACCAATTTTATTCAATCCAGTTTTATGTACCTTGTACTAAGTGGCTTTCTTTGACGACAAAATGCTTGTAATATTTTTACTGAATAAAAACATATACTGTACTTACTCTTGTTACTTTTATTGGCTTAGTGGTGCTCACCTCATCTAAAGTCCCAGAGCGAATTTCTCTTTTTTTTGTTTAATTAGCCGATCAAGAGAGAGAGGAGGTGGGGCCCGAACCGGGGCTCCATGTCTGAATAGACAGACTCGGCTCAGGTGCCCCCATAGCAAGCTGCTTTCTGTGGGGGCACTCGACAGGTGGGAGGGGCCAGGAGAGCCGAAGAGGGACTGAGAAGAGGAGAATCCGGGCTGCTCTGTGCAAATACACTTCAAAAGAACAGGTAAGTATAACATGTTTATTATTTTTAGAGAGAAAAAAAAATAGACTTTACAATCACTTTAAGGACCTTAGACTGTAAGCGCCTTGAGGGCCGGTACTGATTTGAATGTACAATATATATGTAAAGTGCTGTGTAAATTGACAGCACTATATACATAAGTAAATTCTACATTTTAATTCTTGTTAAATACCTGTGCCGTTTTAAGATGTTATCTGACAATGTAAGGGATTGTTGTTTAAATATGAAGATTTTACAAAGTATTTCTACTTAAATTTTGAATTTTCTCATAAAAAAACTTCTACCCTATGCTTAACCCATCAACCTGTACATTTTGACGCCAGATTTTAATCATACGTGTAGCAGACACGGCTTACAGAAATGCAAAGTTCTCTTAATCCGTGCTCTCGCCCTGAGGTGTCCAATGCTGGTATTAGATTTGCACCAGCCCAATGAAATAGCAGGAATTAAAGCCTAAGAGTCACAAGTGGAAGATATCCAGACAAATCTGTTAGCTAGAATTACATCATCTGATTGTGGTTGACCTGCTGCTGAGAGTGAGGTGCCTAAGGGGATAACATTTTAATCAGCAAGGCACAAAATTACCCTTATTTCTACCTTTCTACCATAGGGTTGCTATTTTGGGTTTTATAGTTCAAAGCAATTGAAAGCATTTTGCGGAACATTACATATTTTTGTCACTATGGTAACAAGTAATGTAGGTACCTGTTCTCCGTTAAATTAAGTGTGATTTGCCATTATGGGAAATGTGATGCAATTGTGATCTATTTCTTTCGTAGCTGGAAAATAGCATTTTTTTTTTTAAAAGCCATTGATTTGGGGAAGTTACAGGATGATATGTTCTTCATAAATTTTCATTGTTGTAACATGATTGTGTCAGGTGTAGACACTTGACCTCATATTTGTCTCAAGGGAGAAGGTGCCTTGCTTGAAATGTTAATTTATGGGCCAGAAAAGGGACATTGTTGCATGTAGAATTGGCAGGTTACAAGAGCGGCTGAAAGCAAATTAGGAAATCCAAATAATATTGTATTATCCAGACACTTTTAAAAAACAAAGGGAATAATGAATATTGGAATGAAAAGTCTGTGCATCAAAGAACAAAAGCGCCTTCTCTCTTTTGTAATCAAATTGATCTTATAATACAGCAAAATGCCAAAATTCAGTTGGGAACAATTAAGATCAGTGTTTGCTAGGTTAGTGCTAGACTAGAGCAATTAAGAATTTTTTTTTTTAACTGCAAAAAAAGGGATTTTATGGCTGCTTTAGACGGTACCACTTCCCTTGTAATTTGTGCAAAAAGAGAAAAAACCTAACCAGATGGGACTTTACATGGATAAAAAGTTATATTTTATTACAAACATTTATAATAAAAAAAAACAGATAAAAACAGAGTCCACAGTATCCTGTGCCCTTGGACATATAACTCTGCCTGCCAAAAAAAGCGCAACATTGAAACACTGTCAGTATACTTTGTAGGCGTGATATAGGAGGTCGATATGTTTCACTCATAGCTTCATCAAGACCATGTCATCTTGACTGCAAAGGTAAAAAATAAAAATAAAAGGCCTGGCCAAGAAAAAGACACAGTAAGCAACCTGTAATATGTACTGGTGGCACAGTGGTGTAGTGAATAGCACTCTCATCTAGCAGTAAAAAGGGTCGCTGGTTTGAATCCCAACCATGACACTACCTATCTGGAGTTTGCATGTTCTCCCTGTGCCTGCGTGGGTTTCCTCCAGGTACTCCGGTTTTCTCCCACACTCCAAAGACATGCAGGTAGGTTAATTGGCTTCTATCCCAAATTGGCCCTAGTGTATGAATGGGGACCTTGGATTGTGGGCTCCTTGAGGGTAGGGACCAAAGTGAGTGTGCAATGCACAGGGATAGGGACAATTGTAGACACTCACTCAGGTTGAACTGGATGGACTGGTGTCTTTATTCAACCTTAGTAACTATGTACATAGCATAATATTGTATTCATAGCATTTTAATAACAATCCGTGTGAATTTACACACCCCTTTAGGCAATGTAGTCTGAGACCATTGTGTCAGTGTAGAATCGGATACTGGGAGGGTAACATATACAGATCAATTGGTATGTTTTTTGACTGGATGGCAGACTCAAACTAGACAAGAAATTCAAAAGTTTAATTTCCTCCAAATGTTTACATACTGGGATTGAGATACTAAAGGCAAAGGGGATTTTTATTTTGCAAGGAATGTTGCACTTTGCAAGGGATATTGCCCCAGAGTTTAATGAATGTTGTGAAGTTTCACAAACAATACCCAATCACATGCACAGAAAACAAAAAAACATTTTGCTGGCACATGAGTAGATGATGTTAGGTCCCTTAGCCTTGTTTCCGTGTCCTGTGCACAAACTTATTGGAACTGGTGTGCAGAAAATGGCAGTAGGTGCTCTGGACTGATGAGTCAAATTTTTAAATATTTGGCTGTAGCAGGATGCAGTTTGTTGGTGAAGAGCAGGAGATCAGCACAATAATGAGTGTCTGCAAGCAACAGTGAAGCATGGTGGAGCTTCCTTGCAAGTTTGGGGCTGCATTTCTGCAAACAGAGTTGGAGATTTGGTCAGGATCGATAGTGTCTTCAATGCTGAGAAATATTGGCAGATACTTATCCATCATGCCATACCATCAGGGAGGCGTGTGATTGGCCTCAAATTTTTTAATTCATTTTTTTTGTTGGGCTGACAACGCAGCATTTTTGCCGTTTGCGTGGTGTCAGCCCTGCCCATTTGTCTTTTGCTAAACTAATCATACCCTGCCAATGCTGCTCTGAATTCAGGAGCAGTGCAGTAGCATTGCCACCCCATCACAGGAAGCTGAAGTAGGTGGACTTCCCTGGTAGGATCAACAAGTATTTGTGAAACTTTGTAGGGGGAGTAAGGGATACTTTGAGTACAGATACACTGATAGCTTAATGCCGCAGGACATTCTTTTTATGGGAGGTTAAAAGTCTACTTGAAATATATTTTGAGATCAAGCTCCTCTTGTCCCCTGTATATGCAAAAGCTATACCCCTGTGAACTGATGTTCTTCCTTCTCAACTTGTAACAGCTTAACCACTTGTGGACCACCCATCTGCAAAGTCTACTTCAGGGTTTACAATTGTGATTGTACACAGCAGGAGTCTATCAGTAGATCCAGGGGTGGGACCTGCTGATGGTCTGTGTCCAATCACAGCCCAGCACCCTATGTTGACAGACAACACAGTGCTCTGTACAGAGGGAACAATCTTTCTCTGCAAAGCAGGGATAATAAGAGATCTTAAGTAAAAAGCAACACACATTAAACACATTACACATTGTTAGGCACACATTTAACCATTTGATTGCCCTAGATGTTAACCCCTTCCCAGCCAGTGTCATTAGTACAGTCACTGTTTATAGTATTATCTCTTATCACTGTATTAGTGTTACCAGTGATGTCAGGGTTAGTTAGTCAGTTTCCACCCTCACCATCAGTTAGGGGTTGGTTTACTAAAACTGGAGAGTGCAAAATCTGGTGCAGCTGTGCATGGCAGCCAATCAGTTTTTAAATTCAGATTGTTCATTTAAGCTATGACAATAAAACCTCTAAGCTGATTGGTTTCTATGCAGAGCTGCACCAGATTTTGCACCCTTTAATTTTAGTAAATCAACACCTTGGTGTCAGATTGCCTGCCGCAGTCCCATTACAGTATAAGGTGTCATTAGTAGTATAAATTAAAAAAAATTCAATGTACATGCCATAGTTTGTAGCGCTATAACTTTCACACAAACCAGTCAATACACTTTTTGTGTTTTGTTTTATACGAAAGACTTGTAGCAGAATACATTTTGGCCTAAATTTATGAGGAAAATTTGATATTTAAATTTTTTTTCAGTTCAATAAATTTTTATTGAGTTTTGACAAGAGAGAAAAGAACCATATTGCTAAATGGCTTGGCAAAAACAGAGTAACCAAAAGGTGTGTGAATAATATAATCAACTTATAACCAAGACTCCATTAGTATTGGCATTTAAATGTACAAGTATTGCCAATCTATGGAAAAGATCCTCACGATTTGCCCTGATGACCATTCAGAGGAATCAGAGTGAGAGAAAGAAGGAAAGGAGAAGGTAAGTCTAACAGAAGGGGAATTTGTACCAATTAAGTTTGTTTAGGACTGGAGTAGGATTGGCAAGGGCAACGGAGTGCATACCCATGCACCCATGGGGACCACATCTTTTGGGAGTGAATGTATGCTTCTCTATTTGGAGATAATATAGTTTCATATATGCAGTGGGTTTGAATCAATTGAACCATGTTCCCTAGAGATGGGGGAGTCATTGATTTTCAAAGCCTAACAATGGAAAGACTTACTGCTAGTAGTATGTGGGTTACTACTGTGCGTAGGGGTGTTGGAGTGAATTCTATAGAGAGGTTAAGCAAGGCTAGGCTGGGAGACCTAGGCATAGAGAGTTGGGCAGAGCATGAGAGAAGACTGAAGATTTCTATCCAAAGCTTAGTTAGGAGCGGACAGCTCCATAGGATATGGAGAATGGACCCTCCCCCTCCGCATCCACTCCAACAAAGAGAGGTTAGATGGGGGTTAAACATGGAGATCTTTAGAGGTGTTAGGTACCAGTGTTGTGTGATTTTGTTGGTCAGTTCCCAGAAAGAAGTGCAGTGAGTATTATAGTATACAGACTTTAGTGCTTGTTGCCATTGAGATGGTGTGAACTGTGATCCCAAGTTCTTTTCCCATTGAATAATCAGGGTGGACTCCACAAATGACTGCTATTCCTGAAGAAGACTGTAAAAGAGTGTAAAAGAGAGAGATTCCTTTTTTTGTTGAGTATATAGGACCTTAGGTATAACCATGCTTGGTTAGGGATCGCTCTAATAAGATAAGGATTTTTAGCCAAGCAATGGCTAATTTGCAAATATTGAAACAATTCTGGAGGGGCTAATATTTGGTTCTGCCATAATATGGAGAAGAATTTTAATTTTCCCTTATCAAAGAGATCGTTAAGGGATCTATGGAAGGTTGTGAGTAGGGATGAGCTTCGTGTTCGAGTCGAACATACGTTCGACTCGAACATTGACTGTTCGTCCGTTCGGCGAAGTCCGAACATTTTGGTCCGTTCGCGCCAAATTCGTGTGGCGCTCACGGCCCACAATGCACTGCGATGGCGCAGTGCATTGCTGGCTCATGATTGGCCAAGCATGCACTGTGACCCCGCATGCTTGGCCAATCGCAGCGCCAGCAGCGAGGAGAGCCATGATTGGCCACAGGCAGGATGCCTGTGGCCAATCATAGCTCAGGCTGTGTAGTGCACGCCCCACACTATATAAGGCCGCCAGCGCGGCGGCCTTGTGTAGTGTGTTGGCGTCTGAAGCAGTGGGTGTTCTGTGTACCTTCAACACAGTACACACCGATCGTTTTCGGACGATTTTCGATCTTGCTGTTGTGTAGTGGTTATTGTCTGCGTGCCCTGACCGCAGTATACACCGCTATATTCACCTCACCTATATAGCTAGTGATCTATCTTTTATAATAGAGCTTGCAGTCAGTAGTGTTAGGAGATAGTGCGTGCTGTCTGCGTGCTCTGTACCCAGTACATACCGCTATATCCACCTACATAGCTGTTCTCTATTTGAGCCCACTTGCCATCTGCAGGAGTTATTGGAAGTTGTGTGTGCTTCCAGCACAGCACAGTATACATCTGTATATACCCCTTTATCTCTGGTGTTCTATAATAAAGGCATCTGCAGGAGTTAGTGGGTGTTCTGTGTACCTTCAACACAGTACACACCGATCGTTTTCGGACGATTTTTGATCTTGCTGTTGTGTAGTGGTTGTTGTCTGCGTGCCCTGACCGCAGTATACACCGCTATATTCACCTCACCTATATAGCTAGTGATCTATCTTTTATAATAGAGCTTGCAGTCAGTAGTGTTAGGAGATAGTGCGTGCTGTCTGCGTGCTCTGTACCCAGTACATACCGCTATATCCACCTACATAGCTCTTCTCTATTTGAGACCACTTGCTATCTGCAGGAGTTATTGGAAGTTGTGTGTGCCTCCAGCACAGCACAGTATACATCTGTATATACCCCTTTATCTCTGGTGTTCTATAATAAAGGCATCTGCAGGAGTTAGTGGCTGTTGTGTGCCTCTAGCACAATATACACTACCCAACTGCTTTTTTACCCAACTCCCTTCAGGCCATTACCATGTCTGGAAGGCCAGCAAGGAGAGGCAGACAGGCGCGAGCCGATAAAAGAGGGCAAGCAGGCTCTGTGTCTAGAGACAACAGTGCTGGTCGTGGACGCGGTGCATTGTCATCAGCACGTGGCCATGGGACACGCTTGTCTTTCTTTTCGGCAGCTGGACATGTTGAACCGCAACATGCCAACGACTTGGTAGAGTGGATGACCAAGCCCTCTTCATCCTCCTCATCCTCTCTCACCCAGTCTCAGGGTACTAGCAAAGCAGCTGCCAACGCATCATCTTCCCTCCTCTCAATGTCATCATCAGTGACTCCTTCCCTAGACCCACCACGTCCTCCTGAGGAGTCTCCTGAACTCTTTGAGCACAGTGTTGGGTACATGCTCCAGGAGGATGCCCAGTGTTTTGTGGGCTCTGATGATGACACTCAGTTAGAGGAAGGCAGTAGCTTGAGCGCAGAGAGAGGGGATGCTCAAGAAGGACAGCAATCTGGCAGTCATGTTCCACAAGCTGCAGCATACTGCCAGGTTTGCTACAGCGATGAAGAGGGAGGGGATGATGAGGGCACTGACTCCACGTGGGTGCCTGGAAGGAGAGAGGAGGAGGAGGAGGAGGCACATGTCCAACGATGCAGGATGCCCTCCGGGGGCCAGCTTAGGGGCAGCACACCGACTGAATCACACCGCAGAGCTCCGCCTGTGCAGAGCACTGCCTCTGCGCGTTATTCTAAAAGTTCTTTGGTGTGGGCCTTTTTTGAGACGAGTGCATCAGATCGCACCGCTGCTATTTGCAGCATATGTCTCAAGTGTATCTCACGTGGCCAAAACATCAGCCGCTTGGGCACCACATGCTTGACCAGACATATGTTGACCTGCCATGCAGCTCGTTGGCAAGCGTACCTCAAAGACCCACACCAAAGAACAAAGCGGACCTCTCCTTGCTCCTCATCAGCTGGCATCTCCAACCCCACTAGACCTTCAGTCCTCTCTGAAACCTGCTCTGAGAGGAATGAAGGTGTAGAATTAGGTGTGTCACAGCCAAGTGCTTCCGGGAACTCTGCTAGCGGTACACCCACGTCCGATTATAGCAGGCAAACGTCCCTGCCCCAGCTGCTGGACCGGCGAAAGAAGTTCACTCCCAGCCAGCCACATGCCCAGCGGTTGAATGCTAGCTTGGCTAAATTGCTAGCACTTCAACTGCTGCCTTTTCAGTTGGTAGACTCGGCCCCCTTCCGTGAGTTTGTACAATGTGCGGTTCCTCAGTGGCAGGTCCCCAAACGGCACTTTTTCTCACGGAAGGCGATTCCGGCTCTCTACCGGCATGTGGAAGGCAATGTCCTTGCCTCGCTGGACAGGGCGGTCAGCGGTAAGGTGCATATTACCGCTGACTCATGGTCCACCAGGCATGGACAGGGACGTTACCTGTCTTTCACGGCCCATTGAGTCACTCTTCTGGCAGCTGGGAAGGATGCAGGACAAGGTGCAGTAGTGTTGGAGGTTGTTCCGCCACCACGCCTCCAAAATGCTACTATTGGTTGTGACACACCTCTCTCCTCTACCCCCTCCTCTTCTTCTTCCTCCATGGCCTCTTCCAGTGCTCTGTCCTCAGAACCAGCGGTGCTCCGTAGGCGTTCCAGGGGCTATGCAAGTACGCAGGCAAAACGATGCCATGCCGTGCTTGCGCTGGTTTGTTTGAGGGACAGGAGCCACACTGGGGCGGATGTTTTGTCAGCTCTGCAGGGGCAGGCCGAGAGGTGGTTGACGCCACGCCAGCTTAAGCCAGGAATGGTGGTTTGCGACAATGTCACCAACCTCCTCTCCGCCCTCCGACAGGGACAACTGACCCATGTGCCCTGTGTAGCTCACGTCCTTAACCTGGTGGTGCAGCGGTTCTTGGGCAGGTACCCCGGCTTACAGGATGTCCTGAAGCAGGCCAGGAAAGTCTGTGTGCATTTCCGCCGATCATTTAATGCCTGTGCTCGGCTGGCTGAGCTCCAAAAGGAGTTGAACCTGCCCAAGAACCGCCTTATATGTGACATGCCCACCAGATGGAACTCAACATTGGCCATGCTGCAGCGGCTGCACACGCAGCAGAGGGCCATCAATGAGTACCTGTGCGACTACGGCACCAGGACAGGGTCAGGGGAGCTTGGTTTTTTCTCACCACGCCAGTGGGGCATGATCAGGGATGCATGCACTGTCCTGTCACCGTTTGAGGAGGCCACAAGGATGGTGAGCAGTGACAGTGCATGCATCAGTGACACTGTACCTCTTGTCCACCTCTTGGAGCATACGCTGCGTGGAATAATGGACAGGGCACTTGAGGCAGAACAGAGGCAGGAAGAGGAGGACTTCCTTGCCTCTCAAGGCCCCCTTTATCCAGACAGTGTTCCTGCTGTGCCACCCATCACAGAGGAAGAGGATGAGGAGGAGGAAGAGGAGGAGGAGGATGATTGTGTCAGCATGGAGGTGGAGGCTGGCACTCAGCATCAGCATCAGCAGCAGCAGCAGCAGCAGCAGCAGCAGCAGCAGTCTTGTAGGGATGATTTACAGTCCCAAGAAACACGTGGACTTGTACGTGGCTGGGAGGAGGTAGCTGCGGATCATGTTGTCCTTAGTGACCCAGAGGACTCCGGACCGAATGCCTCAGCTAACCTACGCTGCATGGCCTCCCTGATCCTGCAAAGCCTGCGGAAGGATCCTCGTATTCTTCGGATCAAGGAGAGGGACCATTACTGGCTGGCCACTCTACTTGATCCACGGTACAAGGGTAAGGTTGCCGACCTTATCTTGCCATCGCAGAGGGAGCAGAGGATGAGACATCTCCAGGAGGCCTTGCAGAAAGGTCTGTGCAACGCGTTCCCAGAGACTGGGAGGTTACAAGCTCCTGGTCCTGGACAACGTGTTGCTGAGGCATCGGTCAGAAGGAGCGGTGGAGAAGGTGGCCGTCTGACTGATGCTTTCAGACAATTTTTTAGTCCGCAGCCCCAAGGTATGATCGGTTTCAGCACCCATCGCCAGCGTCTGATTTACATGGTGCAGGAATACCTAGGGGCAAGGTCAGACTTGGACACCTTTCCCACCGAAAATCCTCTGGCTTACTGGGTCTTGAGGATGGATCACTGGCCAGAGCTTGCACAGTATGCAATTGAGCTACTGGCCTGTCCTGCATCCAGCGTTCTTTCGGAACGCACCTTCAGTGCTGCTGGTGGCTTTGTTACCGATCACAGGGTGCACCTGTCCACCGAATCAGTTGATCGACTGACCTTCATCAAGATGAATCAGTCTTGGATCACCCACAGCTACCAAGCACCTGAAGCTGATGTAACAGAATAATTTTTTTTGAAATATCACATCCCTTCAAGACTGCCTATGCTGATGCTGAGTGACTGTCCTGTTATGTTGATTGTCTATCCTCTTCCTCCTCCGCTGATATGTTGGAAGAACATTTCTGGTTCTGGTTGATGCCATCAGCCCAATTTTTCTGCCCCTGTTTAACAGGGGCGTTTAAGTAAAATTTTTGATGCAATGCTTTGCAGCAGGGCTAATTCCTGCAATAAAACTAGAGTATATGGCAGAGGTTGCAGTGTGGTGGCACCAGCACCAGTGCCTAAGGCCCAATTTTTATGCCCCTGTTTAACAGGGGCGTTTAATTACAATTTTTGATGCAATGCTTTGCAGCAGGGCTAATTCCTGCAATAAAACTAGAGTATATGGCAGAGATTGCAGTGTGGTGGCACCAGTGCCTAAGGCCCAATTTTTCTGCCCCTGTTTAACAGTGGCGTTTAAGTACAATTTTTGATGCAATGCTTTGCAGCAGGGCTAATTCCTGCAATAAAACTAGAGTATATGGAAGAGGTTGCAGTGTGGTGGCACCAGCAGCAGTGCCTAAGGCCAAATTTTTCTGCCCCTGTTTAACAGGGACATGTAATTACAATTCTTGATATAATATTTCACAGGAGGGCCCCTTCCTGTGCCCACCCAGAGTAACGGTGAGGACTTATAGTGTTGTGGCACCAGCACCACAACCACCAAAGGTCAATTTTTCTACCACTGTTCAACAATGGCATGTAATTACAATTCTTGATATAATCGTTCACAGCAGGGCGCTCCACCACCCACCAAGAGTCACTTTGAGGGCTTACAATGTTGTGGCAAAACCAACACCTTGTTCCGCCATTTCTGCAGAGCATATAGGGCAGGCCCCTACTTTCAAATATCCAATTTACAAACATCTCCTACTTGCAAACGGAAGGAGACAACAGCAAGTGAGATGAAAAAAGATGGACGACAAAACAAATTATACAGGGGTGATAACCCTTCCCTATGTTTTCCAAAAAGCTTAAAAATAGTTTTTTTGACTGGAGCTACACTTTAAAAATGTACCAGTTGAAAATTACAAACAGATTCAACTTAACACAACCAACCTACACAGTCCCTGTCTTGTTTGCACCGCCTGTATACTGCTGTTCTGAGTATATAGGGCCTGGGGGCCACACGCATTTCCTTTTTTTAATATGGGTACAGGGTTCCCCTTAATATGCGTACAAGACCCAAATAGGCTGGTAATGGGCAGGGAGGGCTACCCATGCCATTTTTCTCAATGATTTTCAACCATATTGCAGGAACCAGATATAACATTAAAACCGCAAGCAGTTTTAAATGGTGTTATTTCCGTTTAATGTCATTTTGTGCAGGGACTGTTCTAAACACGGGAAACACGTGGCACTTCACAGGCATACTACAGACACCCCCCAGGCACCATATTTAAAGGAATATTTCACTTTAATCGTCATTAAAATCAGTGCTCCCGCCAAAACGGCCATTTTTAAAAACATTTTAGGCATTGACCCATGTCCCCTGGGGCAAGAGCCAGGCCCCCAAACCCTTTTTAGGACAGTATCTTGCATATTAGCCGTTAAAATTAGCACTTTTCATTTCGAACGTTCGAGTCCCATAGACTTCAATGGGGTTCTAAAGTTCGTTCGAATTTGGGGTCCGTTCGAAAGTTCTGGTGCGAACCGAACCGGGGGGTGTTCGGCTCATCCCTAGTTGTGAGCTTGGGTGGAAGGTGTAAATCTGGGATCAGTACTCTTAATAATAATAGGGGTAAGTTTAGTGGGACCATGGGGGTTTGCCTCCAGTGGTGGTCTAGAAACCTAGTAAAAAAGAGGAAAGGTGTAAGGTGGGCGTTAAACGGTCAACTCCAGACATATGTATTACAACACAGATATATATATAAAATGAGAATTGTTATTATAAACCACAACAGGTGTACCAAAAAAAAAAAAATATCAAACATATACATAAAAAGGGGAGAGCTAAGCCCCAAAAATACAAGACAGTGATACACATACAGTATATATTGCATACGAGCAAATGATGGCCGACATATTTCGCGGTGTAATCTATAGCCGCTTTATCAAGGCTTGGTTACTGTGTAGTTTGGTCAACATCTAAAACAAAAAATACACAAAATATAGAAAGTGCATACATGTATACATTACAATCTATGCTAAAGGCATACGTGCAACATACGTGCAACATCCCTTAAAAAAAGGTGGGGGCGTGGATTAGGGAACAGGGGGAGGAAAGATAAAAACAAATCAGAACAGCAAAAATAAATCTACCTAGTGGCCATCTGAGGCGTTCGGACTAAGGTGAGACCAAAACGCACAATACATGCCATGCTCATAGTCCGCACTTTGTGGACAATACCTTCAGGTAATAAGGCTGTTGGGCTCAGCCCTGAAAAGGATAGATCCAGAAAGCCAAAATATAATGACAATACTAATACAAATATGTAAATTGCAGGTATCCAGTAGTAGTAAAATATGCCAACCTTGACAGAAGGTAGTAGTCCGATACTGGCTTGCCAGAAATGATGAAATATAATGCCACACAATGTTCACGAGGATCTAACAGCCTCAAAACAGAGGTGAATCCTATAACATGAATAGGGCACACATAAACAAATACAAAAAAATGCATTGGAAAAACGCAGTTAAGGTTCAAAAGCCTAATCCTATATAACAGAAAGTCAGTACTTCCTGAAACCTCAACCAGGCTAGTGCGGTAGCCCTAATTATGGGGGATAAATGCTGGGGTATAATACCTTTTTTTCCCCGTACTATATAGCCATAGCTCCAGGTCATGACCTGCTACTGTTGATTGTTCTAGAGATCCCCCTTGAGTTAGTTTTAGGAGGTAACGTGAACCAATCTCTCGACTGTGCTAGTATTGTAGATAGGTAGTAATCTTTGATGTCTACTATTCCTGAGCCAAAAACCAACCTGTGTTTTATAAGGCTGTTGTGTGCGCTGTGGGGCTCATTTCCTTGCTATATGTAGGAATTGAGGAGTTTTTTTTAAGAGAAGAAATATAGGAGACAGGAACTAGGATTGGGAGAGTTCGAAAGAGGTACAGTAGCTTGGGGAGTACATTCATTTTGAATGCCGCTAGGTGTCCTGCCCAGGAGAATTCAAAACGTGCCAGTTATCAACCCAGTGGTAATCAAATAGCACCAAAAAAAGTTCTATTTGTGTCCACTGTGTTCACATAAAGACCAGTCACTGCTGCTCTCTCTCATATTGCAGGATGACTGGTCTTGTCTCCGTACCCTCCTGTGGTTTTCTGCAGACATCCTGTAGTGGGTGGAGCCTTCTGTGCCCCTCCCAAAGATCTTCTCTCTGCACTGGCTATGTAGAGCACAGCAATGATATCACCGATACTTTTCCAAGATAGTTAGTAACTGGGTTTGCAAAGGCATTTGATGAACACAAAGCAGATTTGGGTTGCAGATGCTGGAACATATTACTTGTCCCCCCCCAAAAAAATGAGTGGAGCATGTAACATTTTCTAAAAGTGAACTTATCCTTTAATGTATTCTCTGCATTAAGGTAAAACACCTTCTGCCTGCAGTTCACCACTCAGTCCCCCTATTATAGTCATGCGCAGGGGGTGTGCCAGGTGTTCCTGGGCATACCCTGATCACTACATGCGGTACCGATTGTCCTTGTGTCCGGAGTTCCCCGTGTTGCCTCCCCCCCCCCCCACGGTGCTGCTGGCTTCCCTCCTCTCCACTCCCCCCAGCTGCTGTGGGGGATGTTTCAGAATGGAGAGCAGAGGAAGGTGCTAGTAAATATGTAATTTACCAGCCCCTTCCTTTTCTAAATGAACACAGTGAACACACTTGCTCACTGTGTTGATCATATCCCCCCTTAATCTCCTCTTCTCAAGAGAGAATACATTCAGTTCCTCTAATCTTTCCTCAGCTGAACTCCTCCATGCCTCTTTTTCAGTTTAATTACCCTTCTCTGTACTTTCTCCAGTTCCCCCCGATATCCTTTTTGAGAACTGTTACCCAAAGCTGAACTGCATATTCCAGATGAGGTCTTACTAATGTTTTGTACAGGGTCAAAATTATATCCCTATCTCTGGAGTCTATACCTCTCTTCATACAAGAAAGGACTTTGCTCGCTTTAGAAACTGCAGCTTGGCATTGCATGCTATTATACTCATCTCGATCCAGCAATGTAAAGCTCTCTTCTTCCTTAATAGCCCAGAGACAGCAGTGGGAGCCATTGGCTCCTGTTGCTGTTAATCACAGCCAGCGAGGAGGGCAGGGCCAAGCCACGATCTGTGTGTCAATGGCTCAGGAGCAAGTCCGCACGAGTGCCTCCAGAGCAAGCGGCTTGCTATGAGGGGAAAAATACATGATCTGATGCAGGTGACCAATGTCTTTATTTGTTTTATTGGATTTATCTACATTTTATGTATGCATTTATATAGTTATTGGCCATTGGCCTCTGAGGAGTTGAGTATTGCAGCAAGGGTTGCTATTTTTTTTACTAAAGTACAGCATCCAAAGCCGATGGATAAAATATGACCAGAAACCCGTAAATTCACAATTTTTTAAAATTTGTCTCTATCTAGATAAAAAAAATATTTTGTAAAAAAATAAAATAAAATAAAGACAAGATCCGTTGCAGGAGAGCAATGTCTCTATTTGTTGTTATTGTATGTATCTACATTTTATGTATGCATTTATATAATTAATGGCCACTGGCCTCAGAGGAGTTGAGTATTGCAGCAAGGGTTGCTTTTTTTTTTTTTTTAACAAAAGTGCAGCATCCAAACAGAATGGATAAAATATAACCGGAAACATGTAAATTCATATATTTTTTAATAATTCATTGGTAAATAAAAATGTTTTTGTTAAAAAAAAGGATATCATCTTTAGCATATAAACGAAACAATATTTCTATTTGTCTTTAATAATGTATCTACATTTAATTTATTAATTTATATATGCATTGGCCATCTCAAAGCCAAAATTGAATGTTGTGTTTTCCTACATATTAGTTGTATCAGGGAAGAAGAGCAAGAAGAAAAAAAATGGGATATACAGGTAGACAAGAGCACGTTCCCTAATAAACAGGGAGAAGAAAAGAAGGATGGGAGCACGCTCGTACTTCCATTTACTGTCAGATGTCTCTTTCAATGGCTGATGTTTGAGTAGGTTGTTAAGCAGCCCCTAGAAGCAGGAGCAGCAGGCACTTTGGACTTCTCCATCAATTTGGAATGTAAGTGCTACAAATAAAAGCATGAAGAGAGCAAGAATTACTGATATATAGTAAGAGGAGGTAAAGTATGCTGCAGAAAACATTAGAGAGAATTTCTCCATCAAATTGATCATGGGATTGATTATGTACACACTTCAGGTGATACCACTTGTAGGGTTTGCCCTATATGACCCTTGCATCATGGAGATGGAAGGGACTATATCCTCGGCCTCTAGTAGAAAAATAATTTCTTTAAAACACAGGGAAAAAGAGAGAGACAGAAAATGTTAGAAGATTTTCATGGAACCGGTTTATCAACAACATAAAGAAAATAAGTAATTTGCCCAAAAATAAATCTGAATTTTTTTTGCCCAAAAATAATTTTTAGAAAGTCAAAATAGACGTAAACTCAATCACTTATTTGTTTTTTTAAATCTGCAGTGCTCATTAAATTCTTAGGCTGGATTCACACCTATGCCTTTTTAGTGCTTTTTGAATTTTGCAGATTTGCACTACAGAACATGTTAAATGGACTGTAGTGCAAATCTGCAAAAAGCGCTAAAAATGCATAGCTGTGAATCTAGCCTTATGCCCTGTACACACGGTCGGACTTTCCGACGGAAAGGGTCAGATCGGATTATGTTGTCGGAAAATCCGATCGTGTGTGGGCTCTATCTGACTTTTTCCGTTGGAAATCACGACGGAAAAAGTTTGAGAGCTGGATCTAAAATTTTCCGACAACAAAATCTGATCTGACTTTTTCCAATCGTTTGTAGAGAATTCCGAAGGACAAAGAGCCACGCATGCTCAGATTAAATTACGAAACCAAAGCTACTGGCTACTGGCCTCTACGTAGTCCCGTCGTACGTAACGAACGTCACCTCATTCCGAACGATCGGATTTTCTGACAACTTTGTGCGACCGTGTGTATGCAACACAAGTTTCGGACAAAATCCGTCAGAAAAAAATCCAATGGATTTTGTGGTCGGAATGTCCGACCGTGTGTACAGGGCTTTAGAGATGCTGCCATTAAAGAGTTACTCCACTTTAGTTGAAGGAAAAAAAAACCCTTTGGGTGATCACTGTACATTGCAAGAATTTTAGGAAGTTTTATTTCAGATTCGTACCTGTTTCACACTGGGATTGCACGGGAAAGCAAGCATTCTCCTGCGTTGAATTTTGACAGCCTATTGATTTGAATGGGCTGAAAAATGTACCGGACCATGCAAAATTTAGTGCTTGCTCTATTTTTAACCACTTCAATACCGGGCACTTTCACCCCCCCCCCCCCCCCCCGGCAATTTTCAGCTTTCAGCGCTGTTGCACTTTGAATGACAATTGTGCGGTCCTGCAACACTGTAACCAAATTAAATTTTTATAATTTTTTTTCACACACATAGAGCTTTATTTTGGTGGTATTTAACCACCACTGGGTTTTTTTATCTTTTGATAAATATAAGAAAAAATGCAGAAAATTTGGGAAAAAAAATGTTTTTCTTTATTTCTGTTATAAAACTTTGCAAATAAATAATCTTTCTTCATAAATTTAGGCCAAACTGTATTCTGCTACAGAAAATAACCCAAATTAGTGTATATTCTTTAGTCTGTAGGAACGTTATGAAGAAATAAAAAAAATGTTTTTTTTTACATACTGTCACCAGTACAGTATAGTGTCATCATATAGCTGGTGTGGTGGTGATTAGGGACTGGTGACCATATGTAAAAAATAAAATGTTAAGAATTTCTTTGATTTTTTTTTTAAATGTTTTTCTTTTTTATTACATTTTTCTTTTTTTTTTTAACACACTGTGACCAAAGCAATACATTGTTATCATAGTAAATTTGTACTACTCTTAGGAAGTGATCAGTATTTTTTTATTTTTATTTTTTTACACTTTATGGTGTACGTTTATTAAACTTAGAAGTTTTTTCTCAGTTCAGTTCTCGGCAGTTCTCAGAGGAAAATTATCTCCTCTGCAGCCGATTTATGAAGCTGAGAACTTCAGCTCTCGGAGGGAGAACAGAGGAGAAGTGTTTCCTCTGAAAACATCCGAGATCAGTGTAAGGCTTGATTCACACCTATGCATTTTTAGTGCTTTTTGCATTTTGCAGATTTGCTCTACAGAACGTGTTCCATAGGAAACCATTTTAAATGGGTTGTAGTGCAAATTGGCAAAATGCAAAAAGCGAAAAAAATGCATAGGTGTGAATCAAGCCTTAAAGTGGGTTGGCTGCCTGTAATCTCGTGAGATATTGTGAGATTACGATGCAGCCGTTTAGACATTAAAGTGGTTGTAAACCCTTACAAACCACTTTGACCTACAGGTAAGCCTAGATTAAGGCTTACCTGTAGGTCCAAGAAATATCTCCCAAACCTATACGGTTTAGGAGATATTTGCCCGAAGACGAGCACCGCTGTCTACGGCGCATGCGCCGTAGACAGCGGCGCGCAGGCGCACTGAGCGTGACATCCTCGATAACGAATATGTCGCGCAATGCTCCGGACTACAGGGGACAGCGGTGACATCGCTGGCTCCTGTGTCAGGTAAGTGACACATAATGGGCTATTATGCGATGCATAGTAGTCCATTATGCTTTGTTTTTGCAGGGAAATGAAAGAGGAAGTAAACTCATCAGGGTTTACTTCCTCTTTAATGGCTGTGTGTTGAGTTATTTTGAGAGGACAGCAAATTTACACTGTTATACAAGCTGTACACTCACTACTTTACATTGTAGCAAAGTGTCATTTCTTCAGTGTTGTCACATGAAAAGATATAATAAAATATTTACAAAAATGTGAGGGGTGTATTCACTTTTGTGAGATACTGTGTGTATATATAGGGGCTTGTCTCATCCAGCCACATGTCCCGCCCAGCCACCATTCAACAATTGGCTGGGCAGGAAGTGGTGCATTCTGACACTAGCTGACACTTTTTAGGGACCAGTGAAACTAATACAGTGCTAAAAATACGCATTGTCACTGTGCTAATGACACTGGCTGAAAAAGGGGTTAACATCATAGGCGATCAAACGGTTAACTGTGTTCCTAGCTAATGTTTCTGTGTACTATAGGAGGTGCTTTCACTAGGGGAAGACATATCCATGTTCCTGCTTTGCAGAAACACAGGATCCATGTCTTTCCTACTGACAGAACTGCAATCTGCCTTGTTTACATAGGCAGACTGCAATTCTGACTGTGTACCAAAGGATCGACAGGGGGCTGTTGGACAATGAGTCCACAGTCCCCGCTGCTCAGCTCCTGCTCTGTATAATTATACACAGCACGCTTTCACGCCTGCTACCCTGAAGAGCTGGATCACACACACACACACACACACACACACACACATATATATATGTGATCCGGTGCTGAGGTGCTTCCCTGTAGCAGTAAAACTGCTATAGGGCGGACCTTAAGTGGTTAACAATCAGCTGGGGAAAATTAAAGCAAAATAGTCAGGAGTTGGGCTTTAACTAGTGATGAGCTTGGGTTTGGGCAGAACCTGAAAGGCAGCTCTCTTTTCTGTGTCAATCCACTTTGGTTGAGACATTCCCCACTCCACAGCTGCACGTACGCAAAGGGACAGAGATGCTTGTGACATAATAATGCAATATGGCCACATTGGCCATATTGGGAAAAATATGCCATGAGCATCTCCACAGTTGCAGGGCAGGGAATCCTCTGCCTGTAGATCATTGGCCCAGCACAGAGAGTTGACTTCAGGGTTCATTCAAACATGGGTTTGGACTGAACCTGGAACCAAACCATAATTACTATATTAGGTCAATGATGTCACAAACATATCTGGCCATTTGCATAAGTACAGCTGCAGGGCAGGGAATCCCCTGCCTGCAGCCCATTGGCCTGAGAAAGACTGCTAACTTCTGGTTTTGTCCAAAGATGGGTTCAGAGTGAACCCAGAACCAAACCTCATGGCCATATTAGGTTAATGATGCCATGAGCATCTCCACCCCTTTGTGTTAGTACAGCTGCATGGCGGGGAATTCCTGGCCCAACAATGACAGATAACTTCCAGGTTCACCCAAACAACATGGGTTCAGACTGAAACCAGAACCAAATCCAAGCTCATCCCTTGTTTTAACTGCATGTTGCCCATCATCTTATTAGCGGCACATTGATGTATGTATTGCAGATGAAGTGACTGCTAGACTGATCTAATCTTGCAGCATCAAAGAGATATTGGCAGTGTAGCCCTAGTTGATTACTATGGGTTACTAGCACACCTAAAGCATTTGCTGTTTTCATTATTATATAAGAACTATGACCTTCTAAATGACCCATCATAGAGAGAAAAGTGGTTAAGAGATTTTAGCCAAAAACCTACTATAGCACCAATTATAAATAGCACAAATTCTAAAACACATAATTAAATGGAGGAGGAAAGGTATAAAAAGGAAACTTCAAAATTCATTTAGAAAACGCATGGTCCATCAATACAAAAGGGAATTCATAGCTACAATGACATGCAGGAAGCAGGTGTTTCAACAAAAAGAGGCCAATTCATGTTAATGGAATGAAAATGTAATTGGAAGAGTTAAATCTTAATTCCAGAGATACTGTCAGGTGAGGATTTTACATGGCTCACCTGGAAAATTGAACAGATGTCCCTCCCCCCTCGCCCCCATCTATAGATCACAATCAGCTACTTTACATTATAATGTAGTTAAACAAACAACGTTAGTTGGTCCTCCCGGAAAAGTGCCGGGTGGCTGCTGGGGACATCTGTCACTCTGACCTTTGTACCCGAGCACCGTATAAAAGGAGATACACATTTACAGTCCGTTCCTCTTTTGTATTTGAATTTGTTTTAATGAGGTGTGTTGTTTTTGATTAATGGTTCTCGAAGCAGACTGATCCAGTGGTCTCAGCAAAATCAAAAATATGTGATAGTCTACTGCCCGAGCCCAGCTGTTTATACATGGTGTCATTTAGATCTCTTAGCCAGTGATACATGAAATGAGCTCCGTGTTCTGATCAACAATTTAAACTCTCAGGTTTGAAAACAGCAATGGACAAGTCATGCTTCTTAATATTTGGATGAATAAACACAATGTTCAGATTTTTTTACTTTCAAGTGGAAACTGCAGGTCCGCTGAAATTCTCTAATTGATGTTATTAAAATAAAACCACCATTATGTCTCATAGTCCTTGAACAACGAATTGAAATTAAATCTTTGCTTATTAAATATTTATATCAAGGCTTTGTTGAAAAGTTGGGCTCAACTGACGCAGGAGAAATAAAACAAAATAAAAATGGACTGATAAAAAATTGGAGGGAGAAAAAAATGATAAACAAATTAAAAAATGGATGCTACTCTTCCATTACGGCCTGGGCCTTCTCCTTCACCAGGAGAAATGAGAACAAAAATGTTTTATTTATTTGTTTACAGGTAGTAAAAATGTAATTTTGTTTTGTATAAGTACCTGCTATGTAAAAATTTGTTAACCAAATATAAGTATATTAATGCAATATACCTCTATCCTGTAGAGCTAATATCCACGGTTTGGCTCTCCGTGTCCCGCTCTCTCTTTTAGGTCCTCCTTGGTATTTTTCTTAGATTTCTATAGATATATCCTCTTGCCACCACCACAGTGAAAAGTGTGCATTCACCATCATGCCAGTGACCTCTAAATCAATAAAGGCAATAATCGCTTTTGGATAATTGGTTAACCATCCAAATCAATTGACACCTCTTCATTAGATCTTCCAGTTTTGTCCATTATCTCCCATTATCTCTCCAAAGAATGCCACCACAATAAACCAGAAAAGGGTACTATGGTGTAGTCAGGGCTGGACTGGGGCAAAAATTTGGCCCTGGACTTCATCCAGACCAGCCCACTTTAATACTTTAATTTTGCAAACAAGCACAAAAACAGTATCTAAAACTATACGTAATTGTGCAAAAAATATAAGTAGCACAACATAAGGAGTCCTCACTAACCTCTCTTATTATTTCACGTATTCTCCTCTGTATTTTTCTCATCTTTCTCACATCACTGCGTGAAGTTGAGGGCAAGCCGTGCAGCCATTACTTTGTTACTGAAACCGGCCCACTGAGCCATCGGCCCACCGGGAAACTCCCTGTAGTCTCAATGGCCAGTACATGCCTGGGTGTAGTATTTTATTGCACCAAATATTAAAAGATAAAAAGATATCGCACTCACTTGTAAAGGTGCCCTGATTCGGCACAAATGTAAACAGCCTTTCCCATCTCAGCGAAAAGAGCCCGAAAAAAATAATTGGGTCGATAGTTGTTGGCCATGCCAAAGCGCTCTACGTGGGATCCTGTTGGTTCTGTAGCTCCTGATAAGCAGTAGAATAGAAAAAAAAATTACCATGGATACCATGTACGAAGCTGTAAGGCATTCCATGCGTTCAATATTATTAAATTTAGACATAAGCCATAGCAAAATGGGAGGGCTGACAGGTTGTTTTCACAAGGCAGGGATACAAGCCACAGCTATTAGTAACTTTAAGATCTAGTGAAGCTTTGTATGGACACTACCTAGTTTGAATTTACTTTTGATAAACTGAACAACTCATTTACAGTATCTCACAAAGGTGAATACATCACTCACATTTTTGTAAATATTTTATATCTTTTCATGTGACAACACTGAAGAAATGACACTTTGCTACAATGTAAAGTAGTGAGTGTACAGCTTGTATAACAGTGTAAATTTGCTATCCCCTCAAAATAACTCAACACACAGCCATTAATGTTTTAACCGCTGGCAACAAAAGTGAGTACACCCCTAAGTGAAAATGTCCAAATTGGGCCCAATTAGCCTTTTTCCCTCCCCGGTGTCATGTGACTCGTTATTGTTACAAGGTCTTAGGTGCGAATGGGGAGCATGTGTGTTATATTTGGTGTTATCGCTCTCACTCTCTCACACTGGTCACTGGAAGATCAATATGGCACCTCATTACAAAGAACTCTCTGAGGATCTGAAAAAAAAGAATTGTTGCTCTACATAAAGATGGCCTAGGCTATAAGAAGATTGCCAAGACCCTGAAACTGAGCTGCAGCGCAGTGGCCAAGACCAAACAGTGGTTTAACAGGACAAGTTCCACTCAGAACTAGCCTTGCCATAGTCCACCAAAGAGTGCAAGTGCTCAGCGTCATATCCAGAGGTTGTCTTTGGGAAATAGATGTATGAGTCCTACCAGCATTTGCTGCAGAGGTTGAAGTGGTCAGCCTGTCAGTGCTCAGACCATACGCCACACACTGCATCAAATTGGTCTGCATGGCTGTCCTCCCAGAAGGAAGCCTCTTCTAAAGATGATGCACAAGAATGACTGCAAACAGTTTGCTGAAGACAAACAGACCAAGGTTATGGATTACTGGAACCATGTCCTGTGGTCTGATGAGACCAAGATAAACATATTTGGTTCAGATGGTGTCAAGCGTGTGTGGCGGCAACAGTACAAAGACAAGTGTGTCTTTCCTACAGTCAAGCATGGTGGTGGGAGTGTCATGGTCTGGGACTGCATGAGTGCTGCCAGCACAGAGGTGCTACAGATAATTGAGGAAACCATGAATGCCAACATATACTGGGACATACTGAAGCATGATCCCCTCCTTTTGGAAACTGGGCCATAGGGCAGTATTCCAACATGATAACAACCCCAAACACATCTCCAAGACGACCACTGTCTTGCTAAAGAATCTGAGGGTAATGGAGATGGACTGACCAGGCATGTCTCCAGACCTAAACCCCATTGAGCATCTGTGGTGCATCCTCAAACAAAAGGTGGAGGAGCGCAAGGTCTCTAACATCCACCAGCTCCGTGATGTCATCTTGGAGGAGTGGGAGAGGATTCCAGTGGCAACCTGTGAAGGTCTGGTGAACTCCATGCCCAAGAGGGTTAAGGCACTGCTGTAAAATAATGGTGGCCACACAAAATATTGACACTTTGGGCCCAATTTGGACATTATCTCGTAGGGGTTTACTCATTTCTGTTGCCAGCGGTTTGGGCATAAGTGGCTGTGTGTTGACTTATTTTGAGGGCATAGCAAAGTTACACTGTTATACAAGCTATACATTCACTACTTTACATTGTACAAAGTTTAATTTCTTCACATGAAAAGATATAATATATAGCACCCACAACCTTTAGGTGGGTGCTAACAGGTTAATGTCAGGAGAAATTGCCAGTGCCTTACTGTTTCTTGTTTAGGCCTGGTGGGATTTATCTGGGTTTGGGAGGAGCAGGAGAATAGAGGGGGGTGTGACCACCTGTTCTTTGACCTGGAAGACCTCCCTTGCTTGTCCAGGATAATGTTCTGGAAGCAAGGCAGGACAGGGACTGAGGAGCAGGCAGTGTATATGGCTTTGTCCCAATCATTCATTTGTATGGGCAGGGGCGGGACAGACATATATACTGAGGTCACATGCTTCCTGAGGGGAAATGGGACTAGAGAAGATCCAGAAAGCCTGCAAAATGTAACCCACAGGAGCTGGAAAGTAAGGATGAGCCGAACCCCCCCCCCCCCCCCCCGGTTCGGTTCGCACCAGAACCTGCGAACAGACCCAAACTTAGTGTGAACTTTAGAACCCTATTAAAGTCTATGGGACTCGAACGTTCAAAATCAAAAGTGCTAATTTTAAAGGCTAATATGCAAGTTATTGTCATAAAAAGTGTTTGGGGACCTGGATCCTGCCCCAGGGGACATGTATCAATGCAGAAAAAAGGGAGGAGCAGTGATTTTAATAATGCTTAAAGTGAAACAATAAAAGCGTAATATTCCTTAAATTTCCTACCTGGGGGGTGTGTATAGTATGCCTGTAAAGGGGCGCATGTTTCCCGTGCTTAGAACTGTCCCTGCACTGTCTTTTCTGCAGGAAAAAAGTCATTTAATATCACTCGCGGCTATAATGAATTGTCGGCTCATTGTAATACAGAGAACAGTCATTGAAAGTCATTGATAAAAAAAAAGCATGGGGTTCCCCTTCAAGTCTGTATATTAAGGGGAACCTCGCGTCAAATAAAGAAAAATGACGTGGGGTTCCCCCCAAAAATCCATTGCAGACCCTTTATCCAAGCACACAATCTGGCAGGCCGCAGCTAAAGAGGGGGGGGGGGGACGAGAGAGCGACTATACAAAAAAGCGCGGGGTTCCACTTCAGGTCTGGTATGGACTTGCCGACCGCAGCACGACGATGTACGTCCTATTTTTGAAGAGGGATATCTCGGTAACGGCAGCAGATGCTGCCACAACCGAGATATCCATCTCTTTAGGCGGCAGTCGGCTGTACGATAACGGTGGTCTCCGCGGCAGATTCGCCGCGAGATCACCGCTATCGGCGGCGGGAGAGGTGCCACCCCCCCTCCCGCCGCCCTCCCGCACCTTCCTCCGCTTACCGGAGCCGTCGGTAGCGGCGGAGGCGATCGGGTCCTTTCATCTGCTGGGCATAGAGACAAGTGAGGCTAAGATGGCCCCCACTCGTCTCTATACCATAGGAGGGCGGAAGCGACGTCAAAACGTCACTTCCGCCCATACCTCTTAAAGGTATATTTTTTTTAAATGTCAGATTTTCTTTTTTTTTTTTTTTTTTTGCATTTTAGCCCAAATATGAGATCTGAGGACTTTTTGACCCCAGATCTCATATTTAAGAGGACCTGTCATGCTTTTTTCTATTACAAGGGATGTTTACATTCCTTGTAATAGGAATAAAAGTGATCCATTTTTTTTTAAAAACAGTGTAAAAATAAATAAAATCAATTAAAATAAATAAGAAAAAAAAAAAAAAATTTAAAAACACCCCGTCACGACGAGCTTGCGCACAGAAGCGAGCGCATACGTGAGTAGCGCCCGCATATGAAAACGGTGGTCAAACCACACATGTGAGGTATCGCCGCGATCGGTAGAGCGAGAGCAATAATTCTAGCCCTAGACCTCCTCTGTAACGCAAAAAATGCAACCTGTAGAATTTATTAAATGTCGCTTATGGAGATTTTTGAGGCTAAAAGTTTGACGCCATTCCACGAGCGCGCGCAATTTTGAAGCGTGACATGTTGGGTATCAATTTACTCGGCGTACCATTATCTTTCACAATATAAAAAAAATTGGGCTAATTTTACTGTTGTCTTATTTTTTTATTCAAAAAAGTGAATTTTTTAAAAAAAAAGTGCGCTTGTAAGACCGCTGCGCAAATACGGTGTGAAAAAAAGTATTTCAATGACCGCCATTTTATTCTCTAGGGTGTTAGAAAAAAACAATATAAAATGTTTGGGGGTTCTAAGTAATTTTCTAGCAAAAAAAAAAAAACCCTACGTCAAATTAACTAAAAATTTAAATCACTGCTCCCGAAAAAACGTCAGTTTTTAATACTTTATTTGCATTGATACAGTACATGTCCCCTGGGGCAGGACCCAGGTCCCAAACACTTTTTATGATAATAACTTGCATATAAGCCTTTAAAATTAGCACTTTAGATTTCTCCCATAGACTTTTACAGGGTGTTCTGCGGCTTTTCGAATTTGCTGTGAACACCCCTTAATTGTTCGCTGTTCGCCGAACAGGCAATGTTCGAGTCAAACTCATCCCTACTGGAAAGCCAAGGAACTCAACTGGAAAGTCTGGGGGTTCAGAGACCCCAGAGCTGGAAGGTTCACCATACAAGAAGCTGGAAGTAGGAGTAGAAGTTTATAGTTTCAACTGTTGAACTGTTTCGGTGATTACTACAGCGGGGTGGAAGAAGCGGGGGTTGAAACCAGCCATATTGTAATGAACTACACTAGCAGCTCCGCAGGGCGTAGTGCACTACATAATAAAATATTTACAAAAATGTGAGGAGTGCACTCACTTTTGTGAGACACTGTATATATACCATATATTTTGTATATATAGCCATTTGCATAACTTGTGTCTCCCAATGGATTGCAGCTGAACTTGTTAACATTACCTTGCCTCCATCCACCGGCGGGGGGCTTGACAAGCAGAAGGAGCTCAAGAGACTTGATGGTTGGCAGCATATATAACAAAAAACAAAATATTGATAGCAATAGAGGATGTAATTTTTATTAACAAATGTTTTAAAGGAATTATGATTCTAAGCAGCACCTAAAAAGTCAATTTTTTTTCCTTGGTTATTATTGAATTTGTAGGGATGTGGTGCAATTCATCCCTACAGCCATCCACTGCTCATTGGTTTATGTCGGAATAAAAGTGGAGGAAAAAAAAGTTAAACAGTGCCTTGAATAAGTATTCATACCCGTTGAAATTTTTCACATTTTGTCTTTGTCATTTTGCCAAAAACGTAAATGTATTTCATTGGGATTTTATATTATAGACCAGCACAAAGTGGCACACAATTGTAAAGTGGAAGGAAAATGACACATGGTTTTCCAATTTTTTTTCCAAATAAATATATGAAAAGTGTGGTGTGCATTTGTATTTAGCCCCCCTGAAAAAATACTTTGTAGAACCATCTTTCACTGCAATTACAGCTGCAAGTCTTTTGGGGATGTCTCTACCAGCTTTGCACATCTAGAGAGTGAAATATTTGCCCATTCTTCTTTGCAAAATAGCTTAAGCTCAAATTGAATGGAGAATGTCTGTGAATAGCAATTTACAAGTCTTGCCACCGATTCTCAGTTGGATTTAGGTCTGGACTTTTTACTGGGTGATTCTACCACATGAATATGCTTTGATCTAAACCATTCCATTGTAGCTCTGGTTGTTTGTTTAGGGTCATTGTCCTTCTGGAAGGTGAACCTCCGCCTCAGTCTCAAGTTTTTTGCAGACTTTTTTACAGATTTTCCTGCATTTGCCCTGTATTTGGCTCCATGCATCTTCCCATCAACTCTAACCAGTTTCCCTGTCCCTGCTGAAGAAAAGCATCCCCACAACATGATGCTGCCACCCACCACCATGTTTTACGGTGGGGATGATGTTTTTCCTTCTTCCACATGTTTGCTGTGTCCCTCACATGGCTTCTCGCAAACTGCAAACGGGACTTCTAATGGCTTTCTTTCAACAATGGCTTTCTTCTTGCCACGCTTCCATAAAGGCCAGATTTGTGGCGTGCACAACTAATAGTTGTCCTGCAGACAGATTCTCCCACCTTAGCTTTGGATCTCTGCAGCTCTTCCAGAGTTACCATTTGCTGCTAATGCTCTCCTTGCCCAGCCTGTCGGTTTAGGTGGACGGCTATGTCTTGGTAAGTTTGCAATTGTGCCATACGCTTTCCATTTTCAGATGATGGATTGAACAGTGCTCCGTGGGATGTTCAAAGCTTGGGATATTTTCTTATAACCTAAGCCTGCTTTAATCCTCGCCACAACTTTATCCCTGACCTTGTTCACTAAGTTCCTCCAACAAACCTCTGAGGGGTTCACAGAACAGATGTATTTATACTGAGATTAAATTAGACACAGGGGAACTCTACTTACTAAATAAATGACTTCTGAGGGCAATTGGTTCCACTAGACTTTAGTTAGGGTTATCAGAGTAAAGGGGATGGATAGAAAATGCATGCCACACTTTTCAGATATTTATTTGTAAAAAAAATGTGAAAACCATTTATCATTTTCCTTCCACTTCACAATGATGTGCCACTTTGTGTTGGTCTATCACATGAAATCCCAATAAAATACAGTTACGTTTTTGGTTGTAACATGACAAAATGTGGAAAATGTCAAGTGGTATGAATACTTTTTCAAGGCACTGTATGTTGTGATGACAAGAACATGCCATCATATTTATGTCTCTGCTCCCATGCAAAGGCTCCATATAATGTCTTGTGGCCCCTTGTTCCTTTTTATTCCTCCATTTTAAATTGCTCTATAGTCTCTCAACAGTTAGAGTATGCACTCCTGTCTCTGGATTGATAAAGTGGTACTTATTGTCCTTGAAGTGGTTGAATCCTTTCTTCTCCTGTTTGCTGGAGCAGTATGCCCTCCACAAATCAGAATAAAATGTGGAGCCTACTTTAGTGTTGTTGGTTATATACTATATTGTAGGAGGGTAGTCAGGGATCTGTGGGGACTTCCTGAAAATTTTCTTGACCACCCACTGTTCTTATTTAATGAAATCGTCTATTTCTATGATTAACTTCCTCCTTCCTATTTTTCTCTGAGCCTTCTCATAAAGTTCCATGACCCACGCTTGCCTCATAAAAGTCCTCCAGTCTACTGCAGTCTTCTGACATCTTCCGTTGCTTCTCATACCACGTTATGGAAGACAACTCTTCACACCAACAATAAATAAACCTCAGTGCTGTCATAAAGGGTACACTACCCTTCCTCCCATCCAGTTGCCCACTCTCATTTTTATAATGGACAAGAAGTATGGATATTATACTTCCAAGAAGCTCCACCTAGGAGCTTCTTGGAAGTATAATGTCATATCGTGACCCATGCTGCAAATTCTTCTCACTAAAAGGACTCTTTCTTGGAGGAGCCACTTGTTCTGTGTTTAGCAGGTCCTATGTTGTAATTCCTTCATGAGAAGAGCACATTAAGGCAATAGCATCACAAAAATACCCGTGTGGATAATGAAAAAAACAAAGGACAGCTTCAGTCACATAAGTGACAACAATATTTGGCCTGGTTTACTCTGGAGACCACGCTGGACTGACTGGATCAGTAGATGGTTGTGAGTGGGTGATTGTGTGGGCAAAGAAGAAGAAGAAGTCCCTTTCAGTAGGCCCTGCCCAATGGAGAATGGTGGTAATGGACCCTGTTGGGGGCTTGTGCTAATACCTTTCCAATAAGGCAGTTTTGTCATTTCAGTGAGAAGCCTTGGGTGGCATAGAAGGAACGCCTGGTGTCCAGAAAACTGCAACTTTGATGTAAGGTTCATAAGATGTTTATTAAAAGTAAAAACATGTACATCAAGCCAATGCATTTTGGGAGAGTGGACTCCCCCTTTTTCAGGGGTGCAGTTCTGCTACTGCTTACTGACATCCTGGATCATGGAGAGGATGATCCACACATAGATACTGCAGCTGTTACCCTACAGGCATTCCTTCTTGTGGATCGATGTGAGTGCACATTTAGCTGCCTAATAAAATACTGTTTTCATACTGCACTTAGTGGTGCCCCCTTCCCTCTGTCCCTTTTGGCCAGGGATGCAGGGCTGCATCCCCAAGGAAGGCTTTTACAGGTAAAAATCATGCTTAAAATATGTTAAGTGCGCAAATAATCTTAAAGCAATATATTACAGCTTACCAATCAGTAGATATAGTGACTGCATTCAGCTTCTTTTCTTAAGCTTCTTTTACCCTCTGTTTTCACCTGCTGATCTGGCCAGTAACATATCTCCTGTATTAGAGTGCCCCCACTCTGGATGAAGGAAAACAGGGGGCACCTTTGGACAGCAGCATTATTTGTCTTGGGGGAGTAGAGTAATACACACTGTATTGCAGTAATGGCTGGTATTTATTTATTTTTTGGGGGGACGGGGAGCGCCAGTGCACTCACAGACACACTCCTGTCGGTTGGATCACCCGCAACCCCCCATGGGTTGGTTGGTCGGTTGGGTCAGTCAGCTCCGCACTTGCACTTACCTCATTTATAGTGTGGGTAGCGCTTCCCCCCGGGCGACGGGAGGCGGCTTCTCCTGCGTCTCCTCCTCAGCATCACGGCGACCGCATGTCTCCTCCCTCCTCCTTCTAGGCCAAAAGGATCCCTCCTACTTTCAGCCAATCAGTATACGGGTCTTAAAACTCACTTCCTGATTGGTCGGGAGAAGAATCAGTGTGACAATAGCAAATATTAATTTGCTATTGTCACACAACTGGGTGGGTTCGGAGCGCAGTGCAGTGAAGCCTATTAGAAGCCTATTAGAGAGTCTTATGCTGCGTACAGACGATCATACATTCCGACAACAAAATCCTGGATTAATTTCTAACAGTGTGGGCTCAAACTTGTCTTGCATACACATGGTCACACATTTTTTTTTGGAAATGTCGAATGTCAAGAACGCGGTGACATACAACACGTACAATGAGCTAAGAAAAATGAAGTTCAATAGCCAGTGCGGTTCTTCTGCTCGATTCCAAACATGCATGGAATTTTGTGTGTCGGAATTGTGTACACACGATCGGGATCTACGACAAAGGATTTTGTCGTCAGAAAATTTGAGAACCAGCTCTCAAATTTTGTTTGTCGGAAATTCCGACAAAAAATGTCCGATGGAGCTTACACATTTCTGACAACTAGCTCACATCAAACATTTGTTGTTGGAAATTCCGACCGTGTGTATGCCACATTAGGCTCTAATCACATGCTTAAAAAAAAATATAATAACCCATTGTAATCCATGCGTTCGGCACCCCACCACATGTAGATTAGGGGGCCAGATGTGTTGTAGAATCTCATATTAGCCAATGTATTTCATATTATACACATTGATTTACATATGTTTAATCGATAATATAATTATTGTTATTATTATTATATAGTAGTGGTCTTATCAATACTATTGTTAAATAGTAAAACAATAATTATTAATCTTTATTAATGTATAAATATAGAGAAAGTTTTAAATTAAAACTCTGTAAGGGGACCGGACCACTGGTCAATTGACTGGTCCCTATCAGGTGACGGGTTCCCAAAAATTGGCAGAAAAGAGCCATTCTGGTTCAAGGTGAGAACAATTCACAATTGTTTCAATTTGGTTAGGGAATAAGAATACCTATATCTAATATTCTTGCATTGTAAGAAACTGTATAAATTAGACATGTATGTTGTAATACTTTGAACATAGATCTGTATGTTACCAGCTGTTAATAAACCTGCATTGCTGAAATTCTGCCTGGTTCGATACTGTACAATTCTACTTCAGATGCATGGATGGGGGGGGGGGCCTGGCCATTACGGGCTTCCACTGCTATATTGTTAAAAGAATTGGGACACCTGCCTTTACACACACATGAACTTTAATTGCACCCCAGTCTTAGTCCGTAGGGTTCAATATTAAGTTGTCCCAGTACCCTTTGCAGCTATAATAGCTTCAACTCTGCTAGGAAGGCTGTCCACAAGGTTTAGGAGTGTGTCTATGGGAATATTTGACCATTCTTTCAGAAGCGCATTTGTGAGGTCAAGCACTGATGGGGACGAAAAGGCCTGGCTCACAGTCTTTGCACTAATTCATCCCAAAGTTGTTCTACAGGGTTGAATTGAATTCTGACGCTTAAGAGTTCCCTTCACCAAGCCCAACCCCTGAAATACAACCCCACACCATAATCTCCCCTCCACCAAATGATTTAGAACAGTGCACAAACAAGGTCCATAAAGACATGGGGAGGAGGAACTTGACTGGCCTGCACAGAGTCCTTACCTCAACCCGATAGAACACCTTTGGGATGAATTCGAGCGGAGACTGCGAGCCAAGCCTTCTGGTCCAACATCAGTGCCTGACCTCACAAATGTGCTTCTGGAAGAATGGTCAAACATTCCCATAGACGCACTCCTAAACCTTGTGGACAGTCTCCCAGAAGAGTTGAAGCTGTTATAGCTGCAAAGGGTGGGCCAACTCAATATTGAACCCTACGGACTAAGACTGGGATGCCATTAAAGTTCATGGATGTATAAAGGCAGGTGTCCCAACACTTTTGACAATATAGTGTATGTATTAGTAGATTTGTATATAAAAATTGGAGTATACTGGGGCAGCAGGATTTTCATGATACAGTCAAAGGACATTGACAAATTTGATAGTGATAAAGACACATTTTTATTACTAATCCAGGTAACTGCACCCACTTCCGGGCTAGCTCTCTGCGGAAAGGGGCGTACATTACGCCCCTTTCCGCAAGTGCCCGCCCCCTTCCGCAAGTGCTCCGCTGCCTGCTGGGAAACACACAGATCCCAGAGGCAGCGGGGACCGTCCTCATTGCGCAGCGAGGCTTGCGCATGCACAGTAGGGAACCGGGAAATGAAGCCGAAAGGCTCCATTTCCTGATTCCCATACCCAAGATGGCGGCGGCAGCACTCCAGTGTCGATCTAGAGATCGGCTTCGGGTGCCGACATCGCGGGCGCGCTGGACAGGTAAGTGTCACTATTTTAAAAGTCAGCAGCTGCAGTATTTGTAGCTGCTGACTTAAAAAAAAAAAAAAAAACGCGGAGTCCCGGCGGACTCCCGCTTTAAATGACTCAGATCATCAAACTTAATTTGTTATTACACAAAGATAACCTGAGTAAATACAAAATGCAGTTTTTAAATGGTTTCATTTATGAAGGCAAAAAAGCTGTCCAAACCTGCCTTGCTTTATGTGAAAAAATAATTGCCCCTAAACTTAATAACTGGTTGTGCCACCCTTGGCGGTCACACCTGCAATCAAGCATTTGTGATAACTGGCAATGAGTCTTTTACATTGCTGTGGAGCAATTTTGTCCCACTCTTCTTTGCAGAATTATTTTTAATTCAGCCTCATTGGAGGGTTTTCCAGCATGAATAGCCTGTGTAAGGTCATGATACAGCATTTCAATTGGATTTAAATCTGGCCTTTGACTAGGCCATTCCAAAACCAAAATTTTGCTGTGTTTGAACCATTTGGTGGTGGACTTGCTGTTGGGTTTCCAATCATTGTCCTGCTGCTACAACCCAAGTGCATTTGAGCTTGAGGTCACAAACTGATGGCTGGACATTCTCTTTTAGGATTTTCTGGTAGAGCTCATGCCACGTACACGCGACTGGACTTTCCTCCAGAATAAACTCTGATGGTCTATCCGACGGAGTTCCGTTGAAATGGACTTGCCTACACACAATCACACCTAAGTCCATTCGTTTAGAACACAATGACATATGACGGGACTAGAAAAGGAAGTTTAGACATAGCAATAGCTGCCCTTGGGTCGTATTTGGTCTGTCGGAATAGCATACAGACAAATGGTTTTCCTGATATGAATTAATTCCGTCTGAAAGATTTAAAACATGTTCTATTTCTAGGTCCGTCAGAATTTTTGAAAAAAAAAGTCAGATGAAGCCCACACACGATCTCGAATATCCGATGAAATGATTCTGTCTGACCTTTTCTGACAGAAAGTCTGGTTGTGTGTACGCAGCATTAGAATTCATGGTTCCATCAATTATGGTAAGTCATCCAGGTCCTGAAGCTGCAAAGCAGCCCCAGGACATCACGCTACCACCAGCATATCTGACTGTTAGTATGATGTTCTTGTTATGAAATGCTGTATTAGTTTTATGCCAGATGTAGCGGGATGTACACCTTCCAAAAAGTTACATTTTTGTCTCATCAGTCCACAGAATATTTGTATAAAAGTCTTAGGGATAATCAAGATGTTTGTTTTTTGGTAAAAGTTAGATGAGCCTTTGTGTTTTTTTGGTCAGCAGTGGCTTTGGCCTTGGAACTTTCCCATGGATGTCATTTTTGCCCAGTTTCTTATTGTAGAATCATGAACACTGATCTTACCTGAGGCAAGTGAGGCCTGCAGTTTTTTAGATGTTGTTCTGGGTTGTTTTATGACCTCCTGGATGAGTTGTTGTTATGCTGTTGGAGTAATTTTTGTAGGCTGGCCAATCCTGGGAAGGTTCACCACTGTTCCAAGTTTGTGGATAATGGCTTTCCCCATGGTTCACTGACATTCCAAAGCCTTAGACCAATACATGTTTGTTTCCAATCCGTTATTGAATTTTTTAGATTGTGGCATGATGTGTGTTTTTTTGTGATCTGTTAGCATGATTCACTTTGTCAGACAGCTTCTATTTATGTAATTTCTTGATTCAACAGGTCTGACAGTAATCAGGGCCAGGCAGGTTTGAACAGCTTTTTCCCTTAAAGTGGTTGTATACTCGATTTTTAAACTTTTACCTACAGGAAAGCCTATAATAAGGTAAGATGTCGGGGCCTCGTTCTAAGGTAAGTATTTCATAATGAGCTAGTATGCGGTGCATACTAGCTCATTATGCTTTTTGCTTTGCAGGTTTAAAAAAAAAAAAAAGGCGGGTTTACTACCGCTTTAATAAATGAAATAATAATTTAAAAACTGCATCTTGGATTCACTTGGGTTATCTTTGTGTAATATTAAAATTTTTTGATGATCTAAATCATTTTAAGAATAAGTTCACCTTTGTTCACTTTTTTCTCTAAATTCTAACATAGCATTCAGATATATATATATATATATATATATATATATATATATATATATATATATATTTTTTTTTTTTTTTTTTGCAAAAATATCAAAGCTTTCCATAAAATCTACAGACACTTACCTTACTGTCCTTAATCCATATTTCCAAACGTATCCATTGCTTCTGTGTGTCTTCCTTACAGACTCTAGGTCATGACACAGGAAGGAGTTGACCAGCTGACCTCATTAGCACACATCCTGCATCATCCCCCCCTCCCACTCCCAGCTGCAGGCTTTTTTTTTTATGAGATGCAATCTATCAGTGATCACTCTTCTCAATAAATACACAATATACAATCAGATTGCATAGTGTATGGCCATCTTTATACAAGTACATAAGGGGGAGTGGGCAGAAACACTCAGCTGTCAAGCATTAACATTTGTGATGTGGCAAATTATAAAATCTCAAAATGCAGCGCACATTCTCTTCTTCTTTTAGAGGATAAAAATGAAGCTGCTTTACTGCTGATACTGATGGAGTTTTGCCAAACACATTTTCAAAGGCTTTTTTTTTCTGGTGATATCTAGAATAATATTATTATGCTTGTTATTTACTTATTTTTTTTTAGCAAGTTACCACAACACCATTATCCCGTCGTTTTTTAGATCAAAGATACAACTATGTTGGTCTCCCTTGTTAAATTTACCTTGTATTTTTTTAAATATAGCTGCCTACTCCCAAACTGTCATTTGTAAAAAAAAAAAAAGTAAAACACATAGCCAAGTATTATTCTACAGATTAGAGATGTTATCTGCCATCCAAATATAAAGCACTTAACCAAAAAGTGCATTCTATGCATACAAAAATATAGAAAACATAACAAATAAAATCATTATTCCAAACTAAAAAAAAAAAAGAAGGAAATTAGTAATTGGTGAAGGGCCGAAAATCCCCAGTCCAGCTGCCTTGTTGGGGGTCTTGTGGCTGGTAATGCCACTCTACGCCATGCTGCTGTGGTGGGTGGGTGGCTGTGGTGGAGTTGGGACCTCAAAATCAGAAATGTGTGTTTTTTCAAATTTGCCCCCCCCCCCCTTGTTGAGGAGCTGCAGGGTGAGTTCCTCACACCTTCTCCTTTGTTCACCATCCATCTACCTTAATTTGTTTGCCATCAGACACCCAAATGCCTCAGCCACTTCTGGGTCTGTCCATATGGCAGTAGTGGCCTGGCTGAGGAAGGCAACTGTGACCTCGTCCAGACTTCTGCTCTTCCTGGCCCTTTTAGCAGGAGAGCATAGGGGAGGGATCTGGGACTCCGTCTAGCTGCTGGCCATGGGCTTCTCCTGACAGACACTTTCCTGTGTATGAAAATGGGACATAATTAGAATCTTTTTTAAAGTTTAGTCGTCAATCACACACAATTTTGATCTCCTCACTGTTGCAAATTTAATGTGGACAAATAGAAAAGGCTGTCATTCTGACCCCAGCATTTTTTATTCTTGTACAAATCACTTTTGGTCACTACTGTCTATTGATATGGAAACCACTTTGTTAAGGCAGAAATAGTTTAACAATAACATCTAGTTATTGTATTTTTGGATACAAATATGTTCAACAATGCTATTCCTGGGTCAAGCTGGGCTCCTCCACATCTTGGTAGACAGCGATGGCCTGGGTTCTGTCTGGTCCGACAAAAACCGCAGGCTGTTGTAATACCACAGCCTGGGAACATATATGTCATCTGCAAATACTCCAGATCTCTGTGAGTCCATCACCCTGTTGAGCTCCCTTTTAAAAGTACTATTCGGGCTTGATATTTTAGTCTTGACATAGTTGATGTCTGCACTGGGGTACACTGGCTTTACCAACTCAAGCAGTTTCTCCAACACTGCCCTCTTCAAGATTTTATTTGAGTAGTCTCGACTCATGACCTTCCAGAGACAGGGCAGCTCATGGTACCGATCAATGAATTGGGCCAAAAAATAAGGTGCTGTAAATTTATCCATCATGATAAATGATATATTGCCTGCAAGATAGAATACAAGACAAAACACAATGTCTGGCTCAACTCATAAGCTGGTCCCAATCTAGGCCTCAATCTAAGCAGTATATGCCACTAACTACCTATGCCCTAATTTCCAATTGTTCCTTCGTTTCCTGGCTCCTTTCATGTGTTGGCAATGGTGATCGTTCATCCTCCACTCCAAGATCATTCCTACAGCCATTCCATCGACCATGTGTTATGGCTTTATATACACTATGCATGCGCGAAACTCCGCTCTCAGTGTGTCTTAACGCTGGGGCATGGTCTTCTGCATGTGACACACACGGCGGAACATTAGGGAGGGACAACATGTTGTATTTGACGGATTCCAGGCAGCCCCGCAGTGGTGTAGCTCATAGGAGGCACAAAGCAACCCCTATGAGCAAGGATGCAATGGTGGGGATGGTGCGCATCCTAGAGAAGCACGACTATGACTGCAAGCTGCACAATTACGAAAGGCCCACAGCTGAAAGGACAGCATTTTGGAGAAGGTCATCATGTTTTGCAGGGCGATTTTTCGGTGCACCGAACAAAGGACCAAATCAGAAAACGATAGTCTGCTCTCAAACACTGTGAGCAAGACCAGATGGAGTCCATACATAAGATCATCAAAAAAAGTAAGCAATATTTGTATTTAACCAATATGGATATGTGTAAATTAGCTGTCTGTATATGCGCTTTCTCCAAGAGGCTTGATAGAATTATATATAATGTTTTCTATAATCTTTGTTTGAATTGTTATTTTGGACATTTCTTTATTTTTGGACCTATTTTTTTTCTCTTCTTTCAACAAGGAGGCACCAAAAAATGAGGTAACAGCCAAGCCACCAGAAGGGGTGAAGGGAGGCTACCTTTGCCCCTCAATAGGTGTAAAGAACACTTTCTGGTTGTTGCCTGGCTCATCAGTGCCTATTAATGCAGCCTTGACAGTGTATACATAGCTAAAGAAGAAGCCCGGGGATCACAGTCATGCCTGCTAGAATGATCATCATATATCCCCTATCCTATAGGAGACAAGAGGGGTGGGGGGCAACTGCAGGACTTTTTCAATGTTGTTACTTGTCCAGTGTTTGCCCTCTGTAAAATGACATCACCTTCCCTTTTCTATGCATTTTTCACTTAAAAAAAAAACACAGTGCAGCATGGTGGCATCCACTAGTCAAGAGCAAACATTGTCATCAGACCAAGTGCAAGGTTGGTCAACTAATGTAGCAAAATGGATAGTAGAAACAGATAGGGCTAGGGTTGGCTTAATGAATGGTGTATTGTTTCTTTTTAGAGGAAAGTGAGTGTGGTCATCTCACCCAGGATGTTGGTTAGGAGGCATGGGATCTGACTCCTGGACCCAGCACAGACCTGTCCAATGTGGACATCAGGTCCCCTGGTGCAAGTCACACTGAGGTCCAAATCGACCCCGAAGACGAAGAAAGTATTCGGGAGCCTCTGTTTTACGCAAGTAAGTATTCTTGGAATCTGGCTTCAAATGTGTCTACACATCGAGTGTTTAGCTGAACAAACGAAACACCCACTCCACACATTAGCAAAGCATGTAGTCCCTTAACATTAGCATGGAGAAGGTTAAGGTGGAAGGAGCTGTCATTTTTGCTAGGTACCTGAGTTTTGGAGACTCAGGCACCAGGGCCAAGATTACTGAGTTGTTGCAGTGTGTACATTCCTAGTAGTGTAGGTGTCTAAAGGGCAAGCAGGTTGCAAGCAACAATAGACTGGGTAGGTAAGTATTTCCTGAATTTGACTAGTAACCTGACCATAACTCACTATGTAGGGCCACAGCCACTTGACCATCATTCCCTTAATCCTTTTTTGTCTTCTTACTGGGTCATGATCTTCCAAGATCCTCAATTGGCCGAATGAGTGCAGATATGTTGCTTTGTTTGAAGTATCTGGAGCAAATAAAGGAGGCTGCCACTGCTTTACAGCGAAAAATATGAGATTTTGTAGACATGCTTGCCAAATTCTAATTGCCTGTTCAGAAGTTTCTTGTTCCACTTGTTGGCTCCTGTTTGCACTTTTAATATTTAACATTTTTTTCTGACTTTTAAATGAGAAAGTTTAGTGGCCAACTTAGTGTTTCTCCACTCCACATCTTTAGGTGCACCACCAGGTCCGGTTTTATGTATTTTCCTCAGTCTAAAAACTACTGTGTGAATTACTAACACTGAAAATCTTGAGAAGGAGAGTTGGGAAACACTGCCCTAAGTAATGTGAATTGGAATCTTTCTGTGTCCTTATTTTGTTTCGTTATCGTTTGACCGATACATTAAAGAAAATATCAATCCGTATGGATTGAGGATCCAAATTTTTCCCAATTTGGAACAAATTAGTGACGAGTGTAAAAAGGAGTGGGAAAGCAATTTACAGGACTGCTCACGGACCATGATGACCATATTGATCAAAGAGTATACTAAACAAATAGCTCTTATTGATCGGGAAATTATTATTTTGGAGAAATATAAAATAAATCCCACTATTGTTACAGTGTGGGTTCAGTCACTGTCTCTCTGCTTTCCCTTTCTCCCCTCCGTTCCCTCCTCTCATCCTTTGTCCCGGCCCTCTCCCTACCCTTCGTTCCCCTCTCTCCCAGGATCGTAACCGAATTATTATTAATCTATACCATAGCATGAAGCAGTGAAACAATAATGATGGTATTTATTATTCCGACAATACTATGTATCACTAGCGATAGCTATATTGTATTATTGATGTACTGTCACTGTATGTAATTCCCCTTGGGCGTTTATGGATCTGTTGTTCTGATTGGGGTTGGACCTTGTCGGGGGTTTCGCTGGCTTCCCGGCACGGGGAGGGGACGTTGGAGCACTTTTTTATTGCTTCCCGTCCCCGATCTCCCTAGGCTAGGTTGGGCTGGGGGTGGTAAATCCCGTGCCGGCGGCATTCCCTGATCGCCGCCGGACGTCGCGGTCTGCGCAGTGCGCCTGCGCGGGCTCTCCCCAGGTCCTATGGGGGGTTTTGCACTGCGCAGGCACGCGCTTATCATCGCGACGTCACGCGGGTTGCATCGGAGGCGACGGGAATTCCGGGGCATTATGTGCCTTCCGGAACGCCGAGGAATTGACAGGAGCCATAAATATGGCTCTGATGGTTGAGAGCAGCAGATGGGTGGAGAGCTGACACACCCATAAATAGGAGGAGAATCCCACCTGTATCTAATCTAACAAACAAGTAAGTGCTATAAATAAGGTGTATTAGCCAGGACCTTTTCATTTGAGTCCTGGAACACCACTCAACAGATCATTCAAACAGGTATGGAGTATGCTGAAGAGAGATCTCTTTTCGCTGCATCTTTTTATTGATACAATATGAAGTTTGGTAACTTTATCACTTTTGATTTAGCTTTAGGGCCGTTGAGGCACTGGGGGCTTTTCGCTATTCGTTTTAAGGGGCTATTTACTTATCTGCAGACTACAATATAAGTGCGGCAGATACAATACACAGGTAATACATTTTTATTCACTGACGCTCTTAATATATTTTTTTTATCACTATTCATATTATCACTTTTTTAGGCATCACCACATGTTTATGGGGTCATTGATTCAATACACACATTTATGGGGGGGGGGGGGGGGGTTATTTCTTTTCTTTCACACAGTCACACATTTTTGGTTTTATTTGCATCACTAGTTTATTATTATTATTATTGTCATTTTTGAACTACATTCACATTATTTAGCATAATGCCGATTGTCACACTATGGAATATCACACCTGTTTATTATTTGTTTAAACATTACTTGGGAAACAAAGTGGCATTCCCTCTCATTTCACTATTCCCACTTATCTATGCTTTTGTAGATTAACACAATATACGCAATACTCCAGTCAAACAACTAGTTTTAACCCTTTCATGACTAAGCCTATTTTTGGAATTTGGTGTTTACAAGTTAAAATCCATATTTTTTGCTAGAAAATTACTTGGAACCCCCAAACATTATATATATTTTTTTAGCAGAGGCTCTAGAGAATAAAACGACGATTGTTGCAATATTTTATGTCACACGGTATTTGCGCAGTGGTGTTTTAAACGCAACTTTTTGGGAAAAGGGACACTTTCATGAATAAAAAAAAAAAAAACAGTAAAATTAGCCCAATTTTTTTGCGTAATGTGAAAGATAATGTTACGCCGAGTAAATAGATACCAAACATGTCACACTTTATAATTGCGCGCACTTGTAGATTGACGACAAAGTACGGTACCTAAAAATCTCAATAGGCGACGCTTTAAAAAATTTTTACGGTTACCAGGTTAGCGTTACAGAGGAGGTCCACTGCTAGAATTATTGCTCTCGCTCTGACGATCGCGGCGATACCTCACATGTGTGATTTGAACACCGTTTACATACGCGGGCGCGACTTCCGTATGCGTTTTCTTTGCTTCGCGAGCTCGCGGGGACGGCGGGCGCTTTGAAAATTTTTATTTATTTTTTTATTTATTTTATTTATTTTAAAACGACTAAATTGTTTTAAAAAAAAAAAAAATATTTGATCACTTTTATTGCTGTCACAAGGAATGTAAACATCCCTTGTGACAGTAATAGGCGGTGACAGGTACTCTTTATGGAGGGATCGGGGGTCTAAAAGACCCCCCACCCCTCCTTTACACTTCAATGTATTCAGATCGCCGAAAACGGCGATTCTGAATACCGGATATTTTTTAAAACCGGCGCCATTGGCAGCCGAGTAAACGGGAAGTGACGTCATGACGTCGCTTCCGTGTTTACGATGAGGAGACTGGAACGAAGCCGATTACGGCTTCGTTCCAGTTCCTCCGCAGCAGCCGGAGGCGTCGGACCACTGATCGGTGCTCCCGATCGAGCGGGAGCACCGGTAACAGCGGCGAGAGGCGGCGGGAGGGGGGGACGTCCCCTCCCGCTCCTCCGGCATAACAGCCGAGCGGCTTTTAGCCGCATCGGTTGTTATGGCTGGAAAGCCAATCGCCCGCTGTAAAAAACGGTACCGGGATGATGCCTGCAGGTGCGGGCATCATCCCGGTATACCCCCCGGAAGCCGAGTACGCAGATCTGCGTACGCTCGGCGGGAAGGGGATAATATACATTTTTTGTGATGTATCTGCTCCATATCATATCATATTGTATTTCATTATTTTTAGGTGTGGCCACCTTGGGTGTGCCAAGAACCTCCTCCTCTGTTCCTCTGATCACCCTGGGGAAACTCCAGACACTGTCAATTCTTGTAAGCTAGCGTTTGATGCCCCCGTGAAGTCGTGTTCCGCCTTTTTTCTCCCCTTCTTTTGTCCCCCCTCCCCCCCTGTGTCCATCTTGGTGGGTGGTTGAGGTGGGTCAAAATAGTGGGGCAGCGGATCCAGGATGACCCTTTGAGGGAAGGCACTGTTCCGTTTTTCAGATTTTATTAGAAGTCTCTGGTTGAAAAGCATTGGTTCGGTGGAACTGGTAAATATTATCGAAATAAGTTTTGATATTACATAAATTTTTCGGTTAAAACCTATTATATTGAAAGTCTTTTTTTCTTTGATTACCTGCAGAATATACAATATAACTACTCCTTTCGCCAGGGCTTTGTTGCTTTTTACCCCCTGAAGAAGACCCTGACTCCCTGAAGGTCGAAATGCATTGGGGCAGCCCGGGTGCTATTTTGCAACTTTTGAAAAAGTGCTGTACTTGTAAATTGTTCCTGTAACCTATTTTGTATTAAATGTTGCATATACTGTTTATCCACTGATATGCTATAATATTATATACCAGAGCCTGGTATTTTTAAATCTATGATGGCAAATAAGCCGTTGAATCAATAAAATAAATATAACTTTTCACGGATTTATCTCTGCTTCTTGTTGCTGCCTGAAAACCCCAAGGGGAACTCTTCTTTTTTTTTTTTTATTCTCTCTGGGATCTGACTCCTGGACCCAGCACAGACCTGTCCAATGTGGACATCAGGTCCCCTGGTGCAAGTCACACTGAGGTCCAAATCGACCCCGAAGACGAAGAAAGTATTCGGGAGCCTCTGTTTTACGCAAGTAAGTATTCTTGGAATCTGGCTTCAAATGTGTCTACACGTCGAGTGTTTAGCTGAACAAACGAAACACCCACTCCACACATTAGCAAAGCATGTAGTCACTTAACATTAGCATGGAGAAGGAAGAGGTGGAAGGAGCTGTCATTTTTGCTAGGTACCCGAGTTTTGGAGACTCAGGCACCAGGGCCAAGATTACTGAGTTGTTGCAGTGTGTACATTCCTAGTAGTGTAAGTGTCTAAAGGGCAAGCAGGTTGCAAGCAACAATAGACTGGGTGGGTAAGTATTTCCTGAATTTGACTAGTAACCTGACCATAACTCCCTATGTAGGGCCACAGCCACTTGACCATCATTCCCTTAATCCTTTTTTGTCTTCTTACTGGGTCATGATCTTCCAAGATCCTCAATTGGCCGAATGAGTGCAGATATGTTGCTTTGTTTGAAGTATCTGGAGCAAATAAAGGAGGCTGCCACTGCTTTACAGCGAAAAATATGAGATTTTGTAGACATGCTTGCCAAATTCTAATTGCCTGTTCAGAAGTTTCTTGTTCCACTTGTTGGCTCCTGTTTGCACTTTTAATATTTAACATTTTTTTTCTGACTTTTAAATGAGAAAGTTTAGTGGCCAACTTAGTGTTTCTCCACTCCACATCTTTAGGTGCACCACCAGGTCCGGTTTTATGTATTTTCCTCAGTCTAAAAACGACTGTGTGAATTACTAACACTGAAAATAACAATATCACCTGTGCAAAATTCAACAAATATAGAAAACATGACCTGGGTTTGCATCTTGAGAAGGAGAGTTGGGAAACACTGCCCTAAGTAATGTGAATTGGAATCTTTCTGTGTCCTTATTTCCCTCATGATCCCATGCCTAAAATGTGTGTATTTCCATACATATAGTTTACCAAAAGCCACAAAACACAGTGTGTTAACATGCGCTATCTACCATCACTGGGTGTCAATGGATGCATTTTGGCGGTGCAACCCCTTCCTCATAACTATAAAAGCTCAGAGGAAGGGGTTGCACCCCCGAAACACATCCATTGATACCCGGTGATGGGAGCTAGCACATGTTGACACATTGGGGGTTATTTACTAAAGGCAAATCCACTTTGCACTACAAGTGCAAAGTGCACTTGAAATTGCACTGAAAGGGCACTTGGAAGTGCAATCGCTGTAAATCTGAGGGGTAGATCTGAAATGAGGGGAAGCTCTGTTGATTTTATTATCCAATCATGTGCAAGCTAAAAGGCTGTTTTTATTTTTCCTTGCATGTCCCCCTCAGATCTACAGCGACTGCACTTCCAAGTGCAATTTCAAGTGCACTTGTAGTTTACACTTGTAGTGCAAAGTGGATTTGCCTTTAGTAAATAACCCCCAGTGTGTGTTTTGTGGATTTAGTAAAACATTTGATTGTAACTACACACATTTGTTCAATGGAATCATAAGGATAATTTAATTGTTATGCCTCTACGTGTATGTGGCTTAAAATTTTGGCTTTTAACCACTTGGGTACCGCGCTATTGCAAAATGACGGCAATAGCGCGGACCCACATTTCTGGGACTACGTCTATTGACGTAGTCCCGGTTACGAGCGGCCTGCGCGCCCCCTGAGGGGCGCGCGCGGCGCGCTCTGTGATCGGCGAGTCCGTGAGACTCGCCTGATCACCGATCCGTGTAAGGGGTCGATCCCGACCCCTTATCACGTGATCAGCTGTCAGCCAATGACAGCTGATCATGTGATAAAACGGAGCTGGTAATCGGCTAGTATTCCTCCTCGCGCTGACAGCGCGAGGAGAAAAAAAAAAAGCCGATCGCCGGCGGCCGTGTTCGGGACATCAGTCCCGATCACGGCCAGCAATTTAAACGGACACCTGCCCCCTGCCAGTGCCCACCTGCCACCCGCAGTGCCATCCTGAAATAAAGTAAGTGCCCCCCTGTCAGTGCCACCCAGCAGTGCCCATAGTGCCCACAGTGCCACCCAGCAGTGCCCACAGTGCCACCCAGCAGTGCCCACAGTGCCACCCAGCAGTGCCACCCACAGTGCCACCCAAAATCTGCCTCAAAGGTGCTGCACCCCAGTGCCGCCCATCAGTGCCCAGCAGTGCCGCCCATCAGTGCCCAGCAGTGCCGCCCATCAGTGCCCAGCAGTGCCACCTATCAGAGCCACCTATCAGTGCCACCTATCAGTGCCCATCAGTCCCATCTATCTGTGGTACCTATCAGTGCCCATCCGTGCCACCCATCCGTGCCACTTATCCGTGCCACCCATCCGTGCCATCTTATCTGTGCCCATCTTTGCCCATCAGTGCCGCCTTATCTGTGCCCATCGGTGCCGCCTTATCTGTGCCTATTAGTGCCGCCTTAACTATGCCTATCAGTGCCCACCAGTGCAGCCCATCAGTGCCCACCAATGCAGCCCATCAGTGCCCACCAATGCAGCCCATCAGTGCCCACCAATGCAGCCTATCAGTGCCGCCTAATCAGCGCACTTCAATGAAGGAGAAAAATGACCCGTTTGCAAAATTTTATAACAAACTATTAAAACATGATTTTTTTTTTTTTTTTTGCATCTTTTTTTGTTTGTTTAGCAAAAAATAAAACTCTGAGCTGTAACTAAATACCACCAAAAGAAAGCTCTATTTGTGGGAAAAAAATGATAAAAATTTCATTTGGGTACAGTGTTGTATGACCGCGCAATTGTCATTCAAAGTGCATCAGCGCTGAAAGCTGAAAATTGGTCTGGGACTGAGGGGGGTTTAAGTGCCCAGTAAGCAAGTGGTTAAAGGGGTGGGATCACCCCATATGAGGAAAGCAATATCCACACAGTCTTGGGATACTAATATCTCATTTGGCCTTCATTTTACCAAAAATCTAACTTTGTAAGTTCTTGAGTTCGGGATGTGTATCTAATGTTTTTGAACATGCCTGTTTAGCCACGAATAAGGGGAAATAATGCAAAACATACATGTTATACACCAAGATGTTGGTTTGTTTTAAAACCTTAAAATACACATGTGAATGAGCTTGGAGTATTTTTTTTTTTTACTAAACAATGTGTGGCTTATTATTTCAAAGCTCAATCCCAGTATATTTGTTAAGTTGTTGTTACAGTGACAATGTGCTCTAAAATGTGGCAAACTCCTGCAATTTTTAGTCCTCCCAAAAATTATAAGAGTTGAAAAGCCATAATGTTTTTGAACTTCATGCATTAGATCCATTAAGAAAAAAAACCATTGTGTGTGTAGCAGACCCACAGCATACCATAATAGTTAGCTGAAGAAGATATTGTCACCAGGTACGTTAATAATAAGGTACATTTGCACTATTGGAGAAAGTGGCCAAAATAAAGCCCATTTGTAAACATATTAGACAGATCAGAAACACTGACAACAGTAGTTCAAATGAAATCTGAGTTTATGATCTCAAAACTAAATTAGGCACACTATATTATATATACTATATTAGCTACAATTTGCTGCCAAGCCACTACCCACAAAATAATCTAGTTATTTCTGCCGTACATCTCTGGCAATTTGCAAGGGCAATCCAGCATGAGCATTTTCAAGAGCTGTCAGCATGCCCACAGACAGATGCAGCCTATTTAGCTGGACCTGCCACTGCATTTCCAGCTTGGCAGTGAGGCAAGGTAGCTAGTCACATTCCTCCTTTAAGTAATTATGTCAAATACAACAGCACAGGACCACATGGTTGATGTGGTCTTGTGGAGTGCCAGGTTGATTGGAGTCAAAAACAGCCTGAAACGTCTCGATAGGATGCCAAAAGTATTTTCAACCACCCTTCTGGCATGAGAGAGGCTGTAATTGAAGATTCTCTGCTCTGGGGTGAGGTTCCTTATAGGAAACAGCTTTATCAGAGGTTCCCCCAGAGCAAAGGCTTCATCTGCAACGAAAACAAAATCAAGACCTTCAACATTCTTCTCAGCAGTTGACAAGTTTAAGGTGCCATTCTGAAGCCGCTTGTAGTGCATAATCACTCCTCCATCAGAGTTGCGGCCGTTCTTCCCAACATCCAGATACAAAAACTCATAGTTGGTAGACACTACAGCTAGCATGACTATGCTGTAAAAGCCCTTATAATTAAAATAATTTGAGCCAGAGTTGCATGGTGAGACAATCCGGACATGCTTGCCATAAATAGCGCCACCACAGTTGGGAAAATCCCACTGATGGTGGAACTGGGCTGTGACGTCCTGCCATTGCTGTGGGTTGGAAGAAAACTGTGGATTAAAAAAAAAAAAATTACTACTTCTGCACATAACATTTCAAGCAGATTTGACACAAGCATGCTTAGCCAACATAAGGAGAAAACTTAAATGAGTATTTAAATACAAAAGGGTAAGGTCAGCTTATCTGATTCATCTCTCCGTCTGGTGGCCCGTTAGCAAAATTTTAGGGTGGGGGGAGGAAATAGGTAGATGTTTGTATAGGTAACCCTCTCCATTTCCGTGAGAGCTGTTTGCACAAATAATCAGTGATGCTTTAGCCAGCTCCTTCTTACTTATATTATTGGCAGCCCAGTGGACAGATAAGAAGTGTCATAATCTAAAAATATGGATCCACACTGTCCAAATTGCAGCACGTTTTGACATTGTGAAAATACCTATCAATATAATAGGAGAGAAAAACTGTCTACGTTACAATTTGTAGGTAATCAGGCGGGCCCTTGCACTGCATGGTTGGGTGACTTTAGACAGAAATTTAAACACAAAAGAGGGATAGTGTGTATGGGTTTGGCAAAGTCAGCAGATAGAGTATTTGTATCTGTTGACTTTGCATTTTTGGGGGGTTCCAAATAAGTTTGTGCCCCAAAAAATGGTCTCTTGCACTCTGCCTGAATTTGAGGACAACAGTAACATTTGTACACATTTTAGGGGTTGTTTAGGGTAAGCCCCAAAATTTAGCTGACAAAAAACACTGTGAAGTTACTAGGCTAGTTGTGTATGGGCCAGGATAGCACGCTGGGGAGGTTTATTAAGGAAAATATGCATGTAGGCCAACAAAGGAGCAGGAAAAGTTTACAGCATGCCTGAGGACAAAGAGGACACTCACAGCATATTACAATTTTGATAATTATGCAATCAACAAATTAACCACTTGCCGACAGGCTTACGCCAATATACGTTGGCAGAATAACAAATACAGGCATATTAACATAACTGTACATTGACCTTTAAGAATTGGTTTGTGGGGGTATGCGCGCCCACCCAAGTTCAGTGAGTGTGATCACCGCCATTACTAGTAAAAAAAAGTTTGTGCAAACCAATCAATAAACGCTTATTGCAATTTTTTTAACCAAAAATAGGTAGAAGAATACATATCGGACCTTTTGGGGATATTTATTATAGCAAAAAGTAAAAAATAATATGTTTTTTTCCAAATTGTCGCTATTTTTTTGTTTATAGCGCAAAAAATAAAAAACACAGAGGTGTTCAAATACCACCAAAAGAAAGCTCTATTTGTGGGAAAAAAAGGATGTCAATTTTGTTTGGGAGCCATGTCGCGCGACCGTGCAATTGTTAGTTAAAGTGGGGCAGTGCCAAAAAACGCTCTGGTCTTTTGCCAGCCAAATGGTCCGGGGCTGAAGTGGTTAAGACAATACATTAGCAAACATTAATACATAGAATGTGATTTTAAAGGTAAAAACGTACCCGAATATAGTCCATCTGCAGTACTTGAATAATGGCTGAGCGGGTTTCTGGATTAATGAGTCCCAGAGCCTGGGGGAAGTTCTCAGTGGTAAACTTGAGGTCCTGGAGACTTCTCCCTGTCGCCAAGTAATGCAAGGTGGCTATGAGCCTTTGCTGTGGAGTGATGGGAAGCCTCATACATGTGTCCTGCTTCTTAATATAGGGGATCACCAATCTCAAAAGTTGGTAAAAGCAGGGGCCCGTCATCCGGAGATAATTCCGAAAATCATCCGGATTTTTCTCCTGAAGCTCCCGCAACAAAGGCATATGACATAATTGGTCAGGATTAAGCAATCAATTTTTGGGCCAAGAACTCCTCCTCCTCCTGTTCCTGAACTGTACTTGGGTCAAAGCAATAGCCCAATAATAGCAGGTTCTCTCCTCTGATTCTGCAACATGGCTGATTGATGAAAACGGCCGTTCAGAAACTAACTGAAAAGCACAAACTGAAAAGCACAAATCAACACTCACCAAACTTCTACTAACACGAAATTAGCAGAAGGAGCCCAAACACTGGCGTCTGACAATTGAAATTCCTCTTTATCGGCTCATAGTATTTGTTGGCCGACAATTGTGTACCGTTTGTATGCAAGACAAGTTCACGGCACAGGCCCTTTGGACAAAAGTCTGACGCTCTGTTGGCCAACAATCCGATCGTGTGTACGAAGCTTTAGGCTGGGTTCACACTTATGCGAATTTGGACTTGAGTCGTCCCTGTAACAGAGAACCGAATGTGTGCCAAATCCAATTTAAGTGTGAACCCAGCCTCAGGGGTAAAAGGTTTTACATAAATAAATGAAAGCTAATCATTTTAAGCACCCTTGCCTGTGTTAAATGGTTTGTCTTATCCCTGTAACTGCTACATCCGCAGGAGAGCTTGTTTTTTTTTTTTTAAAAACAGACTTGCCAGCAGGGTCACCAGGTCAAAATAAAAGAAAGGAAGTCTAAAAGAGAAAACTAATACAGCCATCACATCTAAGAATTGGTAAGCTGCAATATATTAAAGATTTGCTTTTGGGTTTAATACCACTTTAAGGGGAGATTGTTATTAAACTAAATTTCATTTTTTTTTTTTTTTACTCCTCTTGTATGTAATTGCATCTTTATAGGGAACACAGGTTAACTTTACTAAGTGAAAAATGTGCTCTTTTAGGTCTTGTTTATACAGGCTTCAGCTTTTTTTTAAAGTGATACTACTGCCTTTGTGATATTTGTTTAGCATACCCAAATTTGTGCTGAAGGTCACTTTAAAGGCTTGAAGAAAGCTGATTGAAGGTTGCTAAAAGCTTTTCAAGTGTTTAGTAAAAGCTTACTGTGCTCACGGTTCTTATATAAGCTGACCGTCTTTACATAATAACCCCCATGGTTTGATTCAGAAGTACACATCCATGATATGTCAGGAGGGAGGAGAGGCTAAAAACATTAAAGCTTTCTCCATGTACTTCATACCAGATGGAAGTATAGGGGCACCATTACAATTGCATTTCTTTTAAAGGTTCATTTTTTCTTTTTAAATGAAATGTTTTCTATGCAGCCATATTAGAATAAATGAAATTGTTCCTACCAGAGTTTTGTAACCAACAAACAAGGCATTTATAGCCTGAAAGTTATGCAGTCATTTTGGATTTATTAGCATTAAACGCTAACAATATTTCTTGATTACCAGACACTGATGAAAAAATGAAATCGGATTTGTTTTTATGGATTACAGTGGTTTGCATATCATCACTAAAAAAAAAAAAAAACATTTCTAAGACCCCTTTCACACTGAGGTTTTCATTCATTTTAGCGCTAGAAAAAGCGCTTGAAAACTGCCTTCCATTGTCTGCAATGGGTGCTTTTACACCTGGGCGGTGGGCTTGCGAGACGTTCGGAAAAGTCCTTGGGGCCTTTGGGGCCCCTGCCCAAAGCAATGAATGAAGCTCCTGAAATGTGATTAGGAAACGCCGCAACGATGGGAGTTTTTAACCCTTCTTTGGAGTTAAAAGCGTCCGCTAGCGGGGATGAAAAGCAGCGCACAAGTGGCCGCTAAAAGAAGTGGTGCTTTACCATGAACGCAGCCCCAGTGTGAAAGGGGTCTTAAAGCCTGACTCTGGGCAATCTGAAAATTCTCCCTTGCAAAGGGTCTGCACCCACAAAAAGGGTTACAGTGGTTGTAAACCCTTATATATACCCAATGAAGTGATTGGCCTTAGGTGATACACAGAGATGAGACAAATCCTCCTACATAAAGTATACCTATTTATCTGCAGTCTTCTCTGCTCTACAGATGTTCACAGTCCAGGATTTATAAAGCTTACCTGAGATGTCAGAAAAAAAGGGAGTGGAGAGTTGAAATTATACACTGCAGAGCTCAGTGAGGAGAGCTCTGAGAGCTGATTGGAGGGAAGGGACACAGCCCCCTTCACACAGCCCCCAGGGACAGCGCTACAGCTGTCAATCATAGGCTGTGTACTGGAGATCCCCCCCTCACCTTTTTTCTCTTGGTGTCAGGAAAACTTGTCAGATGTGATTCATGCTGATAGCAGAGGAGAAAAGCAACAGACAGAAATTACACTTATGCCGCATACACACGACCGGACTTTTCGAGGGACTAGGTCTGACGGTCTTTCCGACTGACTTTCGGTGGAGTTCCGACTGACTTTCCGAATGAATGGACTTGGCCACACACAATCACACCAAAGTCCAACGGATTTGAACGTGATGACGTATGCTTGGACTAGAATAAGGAAGTTTATAGCCAGTAGCCAATAGCTGCCCTAGCGTAGTTTTTTGTCTGTTGGACTAGCATACACACGAACGGATTTCTCGGTCCGGCGGACTTCCGGTGGAAAAATTTAAAACATGTGCTATTTCTAAAGTCCGTCTGATTTTTGGCAAGCAAAGGTCCGATGGAGCCCACACAAGATCAATTTCCGTCAAAAAGTCCGGTCATGTGTACGTAGCATTAGTGCTCTGTATTAAGACAAGTACACACTATAGAGGGATATGCTTTGTTCATGTCATGTCTGAGGTTTACAACCATTTCACCTGCTTGTTTATTCTAGGGGAGAGTAAATCACAATATGGCCACTACATGGAGCTGATGAGCATAGTTAGTTCTTATGATAGTCAGCACCAACCAGTGGCCATAAAACTGTGTTTTTCCCATTCACACATTTTCCATATGTAGAGCAGGTAGCCTGAAAACATTATCCACTTCAGCCCCGAACCATTTTGCTGGTCAAAGACCAGACCACTTTTTGCGATTCAGTACTGCGTCGCTTTAACTGACAATTGCGTGGTCATGCGACATGGCTCCCAAACAAAATTGGCGTCCTTTTTTTCCCACAAATAGAGCTTTCTTTTGGTGGTATTTGATCACCCCTGCGGTTTTTATTTTTTGCGCTATAAACAAAAATAGAGCAACAATTTTGAAAAAAATGCATTATTTTTTACTTTTTGTTAAAATAAATATCCCCCAAAAATATATAAAAAAACATTTTTTACCTCAGTTAAGGCCGATACATATTCTTCTACATATTTTTGGTAAAAAAATCGCAATAAGTGATTATTGATTGATTTGCACAAAAGTTATAGCGTTTACAAAATAGGGGATAGTTTTATGGCATTTTTATTAATATTTTTTTTTTACTAGTAATCTAGGCATATGTAAACCCAATCACTGAAATCTTCAATAAGTTGTAATTTGAAAAGACATCTGCATTGTTTTAAATTAATTTAAAGTATTATCCGGTAATCCTGCCATGAAGGTGCTTGTTCAGACAACTCCTATCATAGGGTGACAACACTCTGTTCTTGTCTCCCAGTAGTGCTCCTGTGTTGTCACCCTGTCCGGCTACAAATGAAGAATGCAAGTGGCTGTGTAACACACATTAAGTATGCTCTAGAGTTGTCACCACCAGGAGATCTGTCCTGAGAATTTCTATGCAGGCATCGCTGTAATGCATGCCTGTAAGTAGCTGAAAGAGACTGCAGGATATCATCAACACAAGAGGCAACTAAGAGGCAGCAAGGGATGAAAAAAGGTGAAAACAAGTATTTCATTACAATATAAGCTTGCCAACTATTTATGATACACAGTTCTTTAACAAACTAAAGCTAGCCATATATGGATCAAAATTCTGAAAGTCCCTGCTGAACCGACCAAATTTTGATCTATATGTGGCCACTGTGGTTGAACAGACGTCAGTCTTGTACATAGAACTGTGTCTGTTGTAGCAGCCTCTGTAGTAACAATGGAGCATTTCCTTTGGTGCCCCTCCAGGGGTGAGATATATATATATATATATATATATATATATATATATATATATATATATATATATATATATATATATATATATATATATATATATATATATGCGCTCAATTGGTACTAAGGGGTCCAAAGTGTGCCAAGAAAATATCCTCCACACTATTACACCACCACCACCAGCCTAAACCATTGATACAACGCAGGATGGATCCATGCTTTCATGTTGTTTACACCAAATTCTGACCCTACCATCTGAATGTCGCACTTGAAATGAAGAATCATCAGACCAGGCAACGTTTTTCCAATCTTCTATTGTCTCATTTTGATGAGCTTGTGCAAAATGTAGCCTCAGTTTCCTGTTCTTAGCTGACAGGAGTGGCACCTAAAGTGGTCTTCTGCAGATGTAGCCTATCTTTTTCAAGGATTGATGTGTTGTGCACCTTGGTTGTAGTGGGTGTTTGAGTTACTGTTGCCTTTCTATCACCTTGAAGCAGTCTGCCCATTCTCCTCTGACCTCTGACATCAGCAAGGCATTTTCCTCCACACAACTGCCTCTCACTGGATATTTTCTGACCATTCTCTGTAAACCCTAGAGATGGTTGTGTGTGAAAATCCCAGTAGATCAGCAGTTTTTGAAATACTCAGACCAGCCCGTCTGGCACCAACAACCATGCCACGTTCAAAGTCACTTAAATCCCCTTTCCTCTCCATTCTGATGCTCTTTTGGGCTTCAGCAAGTCCTCTTCACTACGTCTAAATGACTTAATGCAATAAGTTGCTGCCATGTGACTGGCTGATTAGCAATTTGTGTTACCTAGCAATTGAACACACAGTTGTACCTACTAAAGTGGTCAGAGAGTCTATATAGTATGTATGTGTGCCATACCTGTGGGATCCCTGTAGAAGATGGAAATCACTGTAGTAGATATTGTGATCTCCGCTAGCTTCCAGGTTCCCTGCTGAGCAGTTACCCTGTTGCTTAGTGAACATAGTAGATTGCTAGCTTGGCATGGGTGCCATTCAGAGAACACTTTGCCCTTTCTCAATAATTGCAAAGCAGTCTCTGATTGGACATGGTTGAGATTATGATGCCACAGCTCCACTTTGTCAAAATTAGCATCATTCAGAGGACACTTTGCATTAATTGAGAAAATTGCATGGTATTTTCTGAATGGCGCCCATCCCTAGTGAGCGATCATCTGTGTTCACTAGGCAGTAGGGGAGCAGCTCAGCATGGGACTCGGAAGCTAGGGGCGATCACTGTCATATTGGTGCCTACTATGGTGATTTGAAACTTCCATGGGATTGGCCTGGTATGGCATATCCATAGTTACACATTGTTCCATTGGTAAAAATAGCCATACCTGAACTTAAAATACAACTAAAGGCAAAACTTTTTTTTTTTTGTTTTGGATAGAGTAGAGAGAGATTAGAATACCTGTCAGTATCTTATTGCTGTCTGTGCCCCCATTAGAGGCATTAACCCTCTCTAGTTGTCCTGTTTAACATTATCATTGAAAGTGAAAGGAAAAGAAAATCCCAAATTTTGGGTTGTCCTCAGAAAAGTAATTGCGGGGGAATCTTGCAATAGAGACTTTAGGGTCCCCAAGAGATTCCCTTAATTTACAGGGATTCCCTCTTTCTGTGTTGGCTATAGAAAGGAAGTGAAGGAGAAACTCCCCAATGGGACACAGATGGCAAAAAAATTATCTGACAGGGGCCATCCCTTTACTCTATTCAAAATGGAAAAAAAAAAGTTTGCCTAAAACTTTACTTTTAACTTTTATGTTTTTTTTTAATTTATTTTTATTTTTTATTTTTTTTTATATACACTATCACTGCACACATTTTAGCTTCTTTGAATATTTTTGTTCTGCGTGGATGAAATTTATAAAAAAAAACAACAACTTTAAAATGAAAAAATAAAAAAGAACATCACTGCTAATACGCTACAGTTAAAGATCACAAAGGGATGAGCTGAGCTGCTGTATAAGTCTAAGGTAGCAAGATGCTGAAATCAATTCCATGTGTGAAGGTTGAGCTGTTCAGAAAAAAAACATTCCGCAAAACGTGCAGCACCAGGCATAAGAGCAGAGCTTTTGAAATCAGACCCCTGCCGCTAACATAAAAGGTAGTAAGGTTTGCTGAATGAGGAGCGCCAATTACCATGTGACTGCAGATTGATAAAACCAGAATCCTTTGCTGCTCAGTCGATTGACTAGAGGTGTGAGATTTGGGGAGCATTTCGCTCAGGGAAAAACCTACATGCAGTCCAAGCAAGATAAAAAGAAAACACTGGAAAATCAAACTCCCACCGAATTCAACAAAAGACAATCAAACCCGTTGATGCATGCCTGGCCACTGAGCACCATTCTGGACTATATGCAGACGAGATCCATTTTTAGTGGTGATTAGTGTGTGATTCAGGTTAGTCATGAGATATAATACACTGTGCTCCTCACCTAGAATATATATTCACATGGCTCAACCTGAAAGGCAGAAAAATATTACCAAATGAAATGCTGGATTATCTGGACATGTGAATAAAATTACTGAACCCTGCATCTTTTTTTTTACAGGGGGTCCCCGGGTTACAAACAAGATAGGGACTATAGGTTTGTTCTTAAGTCTAATTTGCTTGTAAGTCGGAACAGTATAATTTTCTTATTTTTTATATTATTTTTCTTATTCTTTACTTTTTTTAATTACCCTTTAAATTTAATTAATTAATTAAATTATTATTTCTTCTTATTTTTTTTTTATTTTTTTTTATTTTTTAGCAATTTTTTTTCACTTAACTTTATTGCTATCACACAGGAGAAAACAATTCCCTGTGCGATAGCAACTGGAGGTGACAGGTTCTCTTTATTGACTCTGTCACCTCCAAAACAGGAGTCCTAGCATTGTGCTAGATTTCCTGTCACAGCTGAGAGGGGAGGAGCACAGCTCTCCCCTCTCACTGTTTACATCGGCAGCAGGGACAGGAGACAGCAGAGAGAGGTATGTGGGGTGGGGGGGGGGGGGGAGACACATTTTAAAAGCGATCTGAGTCCAGGCAGGCCGGTTGGCCACGGTGCACCTCCGCCGGCAGTGGCGCAGGAAAGGCTGGGGATCTTGGAGGCTTCACTAGGCCGCGACCACGATGGGCAGTTTTGGTAAAAAAAATCACAATAAGCAATATTGATTGGTTTGCACAAAAGTTATGTCTACAAAATATGGACTAGATTTGTGGACTTTTAATTTTTTTATTGTTTTTACTGGTAATGACGGTGATTGGCAATTTTTAGTGGGACTGCGACATTGTGGCAGACAAATCTGAACCTAAGTGACACTTTTTGGGGACCAGTGACACCAATAGTGTGATCAGTGCTAAAAAAAAATGCACCGATTACTGTATAAATAACACTGGCAGGGAAGGGGTTAACTACAGGGGCGATCAAGGGGTCAACTGTGTTCACTCAGTGTCCCACACATCTATTTCATGAAACGACGTACAGGTTCGTTGTTTCACGCAATAGAGTCACCCTGCCGCAGTATGTATGCCGTGGGCGGACTTTAAGTGGTTAAAGAAGAACTTCACCTGGGGGATATTGTCCCCCCCACTCCTCTTCTGCGCCCCCATATTTAGATATCTCACATGTGCCGCACGTTCTTGCCAACATCTTTCGAGGGGTCTGCCTCCACCATTAACAGAGCAATTTTCATTGAATGGAAGAGGGGGTGCGGAAAGTGTGGGCATAGTTGGCAATTTTGACAAGTGACTGCGACAGATCCAGTGCTGGTATGTACAAGAACAGAGAGAAGAGCAGAGCCATCTAAGTGCAGCAATATAAAACGTTAATTCCAAGCAACAGAATAAAACTCACAAGATAATGACGAGTCAGCACATTCATTATCTTGTGAGTTTTATTTTATTTCTTGGAATTAATGTTTTATATTTCTGCACTTAGATGGTGCTGCTCTTCTCCCTATTCTTGTTCCCGCAGAGTTCTTAATTGAGCTGGCAGCTGTCTACAGACAGAATTTTACTCCAGAGACTTTGTTTTTATATTGACTTTTTAAACCCATATCCCATGCTCTTTCCATCCAGTGACTGAGTGTGCCAAAGATTGTTTGTCTTATTTGTAGTGCTTGTATTTACCCCTGCAGTACAAGAATATTATGGTTGCAGAAGTATGGAGGGAGTCTATGGAGGCAAATCTTTGTTAATAACTTGGTAACTGCATACCTGGGAATTTATGTCATGATTTTGATGCTAAATACTGGGGTTATGACTGCAGCTAGATGCTATAAACCCAGTATTTCAGTTTTTCCCTTTAGGCGGCCAGCTTTCCATTAAAAGTGATCGCCACAGATCACTTTTAGAAGCAGCAGGAGAGGTGCCCCTCGCGCCCTTTCCATGTGGTCCTTGAGCTTACGTTACTGATTGGTGAGCCTGGGAACCATCTGGCGTCGTCTGTGTTTTTCTATAGAGATCAGCAATGGCAAGATATGTCACTTTCGGTGTTCTATCAGAAAGCCGCTACCCATCAGAAAGTGCAACCACCGCAGCCATTATGGTGCACCCACACTCGGCCACACTAAGCCTACAGTCTGAAGTCGCGAAGCGCACTTATTTTTACACCCACCGAAGTCTTGCATTTAACACTTATTTTTTAGCAGTAAACTCAGCTTATATCGTGAAATACAGGATTTTGAAATCTGTCAAGCTGTTTTGATGTTGAATTGTAAAAGCAGTGGTGTTCTGTCAGATTAGCAAGCCTGTGAGATCAGCAGGCTTGCCGATGCTTTTAAAATTCAACATCAAAACAGTGTCACGGATTTCAAAATACCGTATTTGACTATATAAGCTCAGTTTACGTTTATGCATTTTCTGATGGGTAGCGACTTTCTGACAGGACACTGGCTCTCGGGCCATGATGTAAACATTTTATTTTTCTTAATGCAAAAGGTAATTTTTTTTTTTTTTTTCTGATTTGGGGTCTTTTAGGACCTGTCATGCTGCATTGTTATCACAAGGGAAAACAAATGTAAAAAATGTAATAAAACAATTATTTATTTATTTTTTAGAGCGCCCTCGTCCCTACGCACAGTAGTGAAAACATACATAGGTCATGCCCACATATGTAAACAGTGTTTGCACCAGACATGAGAGGTATTGCCGCAAACGTCTGAGGGAGAGCAATATTTCTAGCACCAGACCTCCTCTGTAGTTATTAAACTGGACATTTTATAGATAGGCAACTTCTATCCTCATATTGATTAGTGGTTCCAAATTAATAATAACTACTGCAGTAGGGAACATATACAAAAGATACTCTAAGCATCTTTCCAAATAACTGTTCTTCTTTATTATGACGCATTTGAAGGTTTTTATACACATGATTACGTAGGTATCACATTAATATTACAATTGTACGTTTATGGTAACAAGGGGCATTACATAGGCAGGCTAATTCTAATCAGGACTCAAAAGAATACAAACATGTACAGAAAACATTATTAGTGCCGTCTGCACAGTGAAGGCAGTGTGCAATACATACAAAATAGAATACAATTATATACAGAACTTACAAATTTCCTTAACATTATAAATTGACAACCTGTAGAACGTTTTAAAGCCTTGCCTATGGAGATTTTTGTGTACCGTAGTTTGGCGCCATTCCACGGGTCTGCGCAATTTTAAAGCATGACATGTTAGGTGTATTTACGCTGCGTAACATCATCTTCCATATTATACAGAAAAATATGTATATTTTAAGTTTTTTTTTTTTACTTTATTAAGTCGTGTCTAATTTATTAAAGTGTATTTTTTCCTAAAATATGGCGTTTGAAAAAAACGGTGCACAAAAACAGTGTGACATACAAATTGCAACGACCGCCATTTTATTCTCTAGGGTCTCTAAAAAGAAATATATAATGTTTGGGAGTTCTAAGTAATTTTCCAGCAAAAAAAAAACAAACAAACAATAGTCATAAAATGGTTGGGTCCTAAGTGATTACATTATAGTAATTTTTAGGGCTGATAGGCAAAATACTGTCAGAAAAAAGGCAATACAAGCTGTGAAGTAGTGTGGGGGACATTTATTAATGCAAAAATCGTGTCTTTTCATGCATCTTTGAGGGAAAAATTTTAAAATACATAAAACCTTTGAAGCTGAACCTTTGAGACAGGAGTCATGTGTATTCTTCCTTGAATCTTGGTGTGCTTTATGTATTTTCTCCAGATCTGTGCAATAGTCTAGTGTGTTCTATGCTGTGCAGCTTCATGTTAATTTATAAACTGAAGTATAGTAAGCACAGTTTACTGTGGTCATTTAGAAAAGGAAGGGGCCAGTAAATTAAATATTTACTAGCTCCTTCCCCCGCTCTCCATCCCCCCTGCAGCAGCCAAGGGGAGGGGAGAGGAGAGGAAGGAAACCAGCAGCATTGTAGGTGGGGGAGCCTGGGCAGTAGGAGGAATCGGCACCGCACAGAGTGATTAGGGTGTGCTCAGGTACACCTGGCACACACACTGCACACACACACCTATGTTTATGGCTTTTGATAAAATTTTGATTAAAGTTTATGTGCCTGGCGTTCAGTTTTAAATAACATGCATGGGTATGCATTAAAGCTGATCTTACAAAAAAAGTAAAATGTTTGCAGGCTGACTCAGTGATAACATTAAATGCCAGCACATACTTAATGGTGTTTGCTTTTCTTATACCATGAGAACTAAGATACTGCAGATGATATAGCAGTGTAAAATTGGCCAGCAACAGGACAGTTTTATTCAGGGATAATAGACCTAACTTGTGTATAGCTAACTTATATTTTATTTCAAAAATCGCAATAAGCGTATATTGATTGGTTTGTGCAAAAGTTATAGCGTCTACAAAGCAGGGAATAGATTTATGGCAGTTTTATTATTATTATTTTTTTTTACTAGTAATGGCGGTGATCTGCGATTTTAAAAGGGACTGCCACATTGCAGCGGACAGATCAGACACCTAACTGACATTTTTGACACTTTTTTGGGAACCAGTGACATTATTACAGTAATCAGTGCTAAAAATATGCACTGTTATTGTACTAATGACACTGGCAGGGAAGGGGTTAACATCAGGGGCAATCAAGGGGTTAAATGTGTTCCCTGCAGGTGTTTTCTAACTGTATGGGGGATGTGCTGCCTGGGGAAACACAGAGATACGTCTTCCTGCATAGCAGAAAGACAGGATCTGTGTGATCTCCCCTGCCAGAACGGAGATTTGCCTTGTTTACATAGGCAGATCCCGGTTCTGTCACCGCAGGGAACAATCGCGGATGGCCGACGGACATCGAGCCCGCCCCACTCGCTGACTGGCTCCCTCACTGGCAAGTGGGCACACGCACCTACAAAATAGCGTTCCCGAGCTGAGTAAATAGGTATGCAACATGTCATACCTTAAATTTCCTTTGAAATGGCTTCAGTACCCTATATTTTCTATAGGTGACACTTCAAAAGCCCCCTATAGGTCATCAGTTTAGTGTTATGAAGAAGGTCTTGTGCAGGAATTTTTGCTCTAACTCGATATGTAACATGTGCATCACAATTAAAGTTTTCACACGTAAGCGCTCCAAAATTGTGCATTTACGTTTGTGTATATATGAGGGAGGGGGCTTCAACATTTTTTTGAGGGAGATTTTATGTGCTTGGGTGTAACTTTATTTTTTTTTGCAAAAAATATATAAATTCTTTTGATTAACTTTATTTTTTTTCATCACATAGGGGATAAAAAGTCCCCTGTGTAATGATTTTTAGGTGATAAACGAGCACTCTTCTTTAAAAAAACGAATAGTGTGATGTTGCAGCAGCAGCTGTTTCAAATCTAGTGATTGATAATTGATAGTGATTCACAAAAACCTTATTCCTGTGAACAATCAGCTCTTGCTAGTAATATAATGTATCAACTTCCTTAGATAAATTATTTTTACATAAAACACAAAAAAACACACAAAAACCCCACAAAAACGTGAAATAGTGTTTATAAGTCCTATGGCAATTAATATGAAGAAAAACTTTATTTGCAGATAACAGGCTCCCGTGGTGTAATTCCCACATTGAGTGACTTGTTATTCAATGCGCTCTCCCAAACACCTTGTGGTAGTTAAAGTGGTTGTAAACCCTTACAAATCACTTTGACCTACAGGTAAGCCTTAATCTAACCAAGAAATATCTCCTAAACCTATACAGTTTAGGAGATATTTACAAAAAGATAGACACCACTGTCTACGGCGCATGCATTATTCATAATGAGCTAGTATGCTATGCATACTAGCTCACTATGCCTTTGCCTTGCAGGTTGTTTAAAAAAAAAAATAGCCTTTACTTCCTCTTTAAGTGAAGGTCCCCACACACCAAATGTAGTTGACCCTCAGAGTCATATGAGCTTAAGCGGTCTCCGTGACCAGGAAATCAACCAACTGGCTCTGATCATTCCCTCCTTACAGCATCCCGTAACTCCAAGGATGAATCTTGTGGCAGTCAGAAAGCGGGCTCCACATAGCATAAAAATTATTCTTTATTAAAAGCCTTCAGGCAGGTTCAGCATACAGCAAATAAACTTATCAAACCCTTCCTCTACAGGCATCTGTATCAGCACATAAAACATATAAAACTGCTCAGGTGTTTTAGCGTACATTCCACCTAGAGCTCTGCATCCTATCTTGACACGTTTCGTCATTAAATATGACGTCATCAGAAGTATCTTTATCTGGGCATGCAGCCTGGCAGGCCAGGGGGGAATGAGCAAGCACCCCCCCTCCTAAACCATACCAGGCCACATGCTCTCAACATGGGGGTGGGTGCTTTGCTCCCCCACCCCAAAGCACCATGTCCCCATGTTGATGGGGATACGGGCCCCATCCCCACAACCATGGCCAGTGGCTGTAGGGGTCTGCAGGCAGGGGGCTTATTAGAATCTGGAAGCCCCTTTAATAAGGGAGCCCCCAGATCCTGTCCCCATGTGAATGAGTATGGGGTACATACCCATTCACAAAAAAGTGTCAAAAAGTGATAAAAACACACACAGTTTTTGACAATTCCTTTATAAAAAATAAAATAACATTTTTGTCTCTTGATGTAAAACCATTGTCAATCACACCGCACCCAAAAAATAAAAAACACTCCCGCTGACATAAAGGCTGGCTGCCTATTGCAGGCTCCGCCATTTTTTGCAGGTCTTATATATGTAAGGGGCGGGGTCACCTGGCTATGTCACCTGGTGACACCGCCCCCTTGTGATATTGCTGACCCAGCATGCTCCAGTCTGTGACGTCAGAAGGGGCGGTGCCAGATTCCAATAAGCCCCCTGCCCGCAGACCCCCACAACCACTCACCGCGTTTGTGGGGATGAGGCCCTTGCACATCCCCCCACCCTTCCTGACCTGCCAAGCTGCCTGCCCAGATAAGGGTCTGGTATGGATTTTGGGGGGGGGGGGGTTGGGCAAAATGCATTTTTTTAAAATAATTTTGGTGTGGGATTCACCTTAAAATCCATACTAGACCTGAAGGGGAGCCTGATATGGACTGGGGGGACCCCATGATGTTTTAAATTGGATTTGACTCATTTTTTTTTCTTTAGAAATGCCATTTTTGCTACAGCATGTTCTATACATGCTACAGATGCACCACTAAGCAGACTAAGGGGACCCCCGGGCACTGTATTTAAAGGAATTTTTCCTTTTTATTGTTGTACTTTAACCATTTTAAGATTGGGCCTATTTTTAAAACTTGCTGTTTACAAGTAAACAATATTTTTTTGCTAGAAAATGACTTTGAACCCCCAAACATTATATATATTTTTTCCAACACCCTAGAGAATAAAATGGCGGTCGTTACAATACTTTCTGTCACACTGTATTTGCGCAGCGGTATTTTAAGCGCATTTTTTTGGGGAAAAAATACACTTTTTTTTACTTAAAAAATAAGACAACAGTAAATTTAGCCCAATTTTTTTGAATATTGTGAAAGATAACGTTACGCCAAGTAAATTGATATCCAACATGTCACGCTTCAAAATTGCGCCCGCTCTTGGAATAGTGACAAACTTTTACCCTTAAAAAATCTCCATAAGCGATGTTTTAAAAATTCTACAGGTTGCAAGTTTTAGAGAAGGTCTAGGGCTAGAATTATTGCTCCCGCTCTAACAATTGCGGTGATACCTCACATGTGTGGTTTGAACACCATTTTCATATGCCGGCGCTACGCATGTATGTATTCGCTTCTGCACGTGAGCTCGGTGCCACGGGGCGTGTTTAAAAAATGTATTTATTTTACCTTTTATTTTTTATTTTTACACTGTTCTTTTAAAAAAAAAATGTCACTTTTATTCCTATTACAAGGAAATTAAACATCCCTTGTAATAGAAAAAAAGCATGACAGGGCCTCTTAAATATGAGATACAAAAGAGGAAAAAGAGAGGGCACCTCTCACACATTTATTGATAAACCAAAAAATTTACACTCACATATTCCATGAGCAAAACGAGCATTTAAAAAATGTAGGGATCATCTGATTTATTCCGTCATATTTTGCAATCCAGTCCGCAAATGTCCTCTTGCATCTCTAAGCGTCTCCACTGATAGATGTTCAAATTTGCCGGCTGAGGTGGACGCAGAGTGTGTAGTCCCAAAGCGAGGCTTGGAATACTGTGGCAAGCAGGACGCGTGGCTATGACATCATTTCCTGGCGACGCGTTTCCTGAGCGCTCGGGTCGTGATGGAGGGACGCCCGCGCTCTTTCATCAGGACTGACAAAGGGAAACATTAGACATCGGCACAAGTAAATACTATGAAATAAAACAAGTCAGCTATGAACAGGGAAGCAGGGTTGCCATAGAAAAGTTGGATTGAGAAGGAGGCTTGGTTAACAGTACAGGAAATGCTCAATGTAAGGGCGGAAATACACTCCACTGTGGACTCAGGAAACAATACTTAAGATGGCGCTGCCTAACCCCTGGAAACAAGTTTTTTAAAGTTTCTTTAAACAGCAAGTAATATGCAATTAGGGCTGAATTTCAGTGGCTATAGTCTGATAATTACTTATTATATGGGCAATTAGTTGCTCATAAGCCTTCAAATTGGCCACTTTTGATTTTTCCTGTTCAGCTCCCATAGACTTCAATAGGGTTTGCTGTTCGGGTTAGAACTTTTCTCCTGTTCAGGAGTTTTACTGCAAATCAAACTTTTTCTGAGCCTCTCCCATCCTATGGAATTCCCAACCCCAATCTGTCTGACTATCTCCTACTCTGTCTAGTAGCCTATCCTGCCCCTGCCTTATAACTGTACTTTTATTTTCTCCATTGGCTCATCACCCACAGTTATTACCTTTTGTATTACTTAAAGGGGTTGTAAAGGTAAATGTTTTTTCACTTTAATGCATTCTATGCATTAAGGTGAAAAAACATCTGACAGTGCCTGCGCCCCCAGCCCCCCCATTTTACTTACCTCACCCCTCGAAAGTCCTGCGCTCGTCCACCGACGTCCTTTCCACCATTCAGCCTGGTCGCTGATTGGCTGGAGTGGATGGATGGAAAGCAGCGCAGCCATTGGCTCACGCTGCTGTCAATCACATCCACTGATGCGGAGCGCCGGGGGTGGGGCCGTGTGATACAGCGAGCGGCTATAGCCGCCGGCTGTATCACGGGAGCGTGCCCGCAGATGCTTCTCACCATGCGAGGGAGCTCGCATGAATGTGAGAAGCATCTGCGGGAGGAAGCAGAGACAGCCACCGAGGGACCCCAGAAGAGCAGGTTGGGGGCCACTCTGTGCAAAACGAGCTGCACAGTGGAGGTAAGTATAACATGTTTGTTATTTTAAATAAAATAAAAAAATCACTTTACAATCCCTTTAACCCTCACTCTTATATTGTAAGCTCTAATGAGCAGGGCCCTCTGATTCTTTCTGTATTGAATTGTATTGTAAATGTACTGTCTACTCTCATGTTGTAAAGCAATATACAAAAAAATCGCTTAAATTAGTATCCAGCAGGCATGCATAAGTGTATTAGATAGATAACGTGTATCCAACACAAGGACAGGTCAAGCTCATCAGGGTTACAACATTTAACATTTTTGTTGGATAAATTCCTTGCATATTTGGTATAAATCAGCAAAGTGGAAGGAGTTATGAATTGGTGAGGAGGCCTGGAAGAGAGATGAGAATTAAGTGTTGGAAGCACGAGAATACTAAAAAAGAAGAGATAAGGAAAAGAGGGGAGGATTGGGAGGCCAGGAAGGTTGACAGTCTTAATTTCCCAGTATGGTTAACAGCAATCATCAAATTTCAATGGTCAAAATTTCCCTAGAAGAAAGTGAGTGACCCATAGTTTCCAAAACACAGGGAAATTTAGGCATAGTGCCTTGCAGTTTAGCCATAAGTCTCCCATTAACCATTTCCGGACCACTGCACGCTGATAAACGTCCTAACTTTGAAGAGGAATATCGCTGTTATGGCAGCAGCTAGCTTCGCTGCAAGATCATTTTTATCGGTGGTGGGAGAGGGGCACCTTGCTCTGTTTCCCTCCACCACTTACCTGAGCTGTTGGCAGTGGTGGAGGCGTTCGCATCCCCTCACGTCAGGGGGATGCGCCCCCACCCGTCTCCATATAATTTTAAATGACAATTTTTCTTTTTTAATGCATTTTAGTGTAAATGTTATATGTGAGGTCTTTTTGACCCAAGATCTCGTATTTAAGAGGTCCTGTCATGCTTTTTTTCTATTACAAGGGATGTTTATTACCTTGTAATAAAAATAGGTGTCAAAATAAGAAACAAAAGGTAAAATAAATATGAAAAACTAATATTTTTTTTAAATGCACCCTGTCCCTCTGAGCTCACGTGCAGAAGCGAATGCATACGTGAGTAGCGCCCGCATATGAAAACGGTTTTCAAACCACACATGTGAGGTATCGCCGTGATTGTTAGAGCAAGAGCAATAATTCTACCTCTAGACCTCCTCTGTAACTCAAAATATGCAACCTGTAGAATCTTTTTAAATGTCGCTTGGAGTTTTTAAAGGTAAAACGAGCGGGTAGGCATTCCATGAGCGGGCGCAATTTTTCACAATATAAACAAGTTTTACTGTTGAAAGGGCGCTAATGAGAACAATCAGGTGAAATAGATTCAACTCATAAAATTAGGAAATAGTTCCTAATGAACTAAATTATAGTGGATAACTGTAAATACACCAGCCTAACTAAATACAAAATATAACATAGTGATTAACATACAACAAACAGTGAGCCTGCTGCCAATTGATCCCAAATTATTGTAAAAAGCTATTGTGCACACACAGATTCTGTGTGATCTGGAATTAAACAACAAAGGGTAGAAACAATATAGAAAATCAAATGTCCTTATTGGTCCAAAGAGACAAAATTAACACATGTGAATGAATAAAATTTCATTGTGGTAAACTCTGTTGAGAAATCTTCCAATCCTGGAGATAAATGTACCACCTTCACCGGCTACAATTTCACCCAAAGTGCTCAGTAAATGGATGCCAGCTTACCAGAGGATGTTGACCTTTTTAATAAAAAGAAGGTCAAATGGGCTTTAGCAAGAATATGCTTGCTGCAATGTTGTGGACTGGATCAGCCCCTCACACCGTTGGGACTATCAGGTGGGATATGAAAAAATGCAGGAAACCAAAATAGTGTAATCCTGTTTAATAAAACAATTAAAAACAATACAGAGTGCCAAGTGGCTGCTTACATTGTTAGTGTCCTAGCCCGGCACTGAGGCTCGATTGCTTAGCAAAGACGTGGACGCTTCCTGAAGACGTGTAAACAAAACGTACACGAGGCGGTACTTGGTCACGCGATTACATCATTTCAGGTCCCTCTGGTTGTTCGCTGTCGTAGGTGGAACGCACCCCAGCCAACAGTCTTCACTGCGGGACACACATCCACTCCTTTGCTATGCAATCCAGCCTCAGTGCCGGGTTAGGGCATAAACAATGTAGGCAGCCACTTGGCACTCAGCCTACTAATATTACCGTTCTCATTACTAAAATCTTGTATATAGTCCCTTATCATCCCCTCCAAGAGCTTGCATACTATTGATATTAGGCTAACTGGTCTGTATTTCACAGGGATGTATTTTGGGCCCTTTTTAAATATTGATGCTACATTGGCTTTTCTCCAATCAGCTGGCACCATTCCAGTCTGTAGACTGTCAGTAAAGATTAGTAACAATGGTCTGGCAATTACTTGACTGAGTTCCCTAAGTACCCTCAGATGCAAGCCATCTGGTCCTGGTGATTTATTAATGTTAAGTTTCCCAAGTCTAATTTTAATTCTGTTCTCTGTTAACCATGGAGGTGCTTCCTGTGATGTGTCATGAGGATAAACACTGCAGTTTTGGTTACTGAAGTCCCCCGAATCCCTCGTGAAGACTGAGGAGAAGAATAAATTCAATACCGTTGCCATTTCCCCATCCTTTGTAACTAGATGTTCCTCCTCATTCTTTATGGGGCCAATATGGTCTGTCCTCCCTTTTTTACTGTTTACATACTTAACCACTTGCCGACCAGCCGCCGTCATTATACAGCGGCAGGTTTGCATGATCCCACGAACCACTATACATCGGCTTGTGGGACCAGGATAGCAGGAGCGCGCTGACAACGGCCATGAGCGATCGTGATCAGGAGGGACAGAACACGGAAGTATGTGTGTAAACACACAAATCTGTGTTTTGTTCTGAGAGGAATGACAGATTGTGTGTTCCTATTGGCTAGGAACCACGATCTGTCACTTGCTCTAGTCAGTCCACTCCCCCAGAATCACTAGAATTACCTCCCAGGGAACACAGTTAACCCCTTGATTGATATATATATATATATATATATATATATATATATATATATACATACACACACATACAGGTGTGTGTGGGGTGCTTAATATATACAGGTGTGTGTGTGTGGGGGGGGGGGTGCTGACATATATACAGGTGTGTGTGGGGGAGGCTGAAATATATACAGGTGTGTGGGGGGGGGCTGAAATATATACCAGTTCATGGGGGGCTGCCATATATACAGGTGTGTGTGTGAGGGGGGGGCTGACATATATACAGGTGTGAGGGGGCTGACATATTTACAGGTTTGGGGGGGCTTACATATATACAGGTGTGCTTGGGAGGCTGAAATATATACAGGATTGAAATGGGGAAGGTGAGTGCATACAGGTGAGGTGGCCAGTGTGTAGATTCGGTCTGATGACCCATAGGCAAGCCTTGGGGAATGTTGGTAGTCAGGCTCGGGGGGGGGGGGGGGGGCGGGGGGCCCAGGTCTAAAGCTTTGTAAGGGGCCCACAATTTTCTGACGGCTGCCCTGCCTATTGATCCTGAAAGGTTTATTGAAGGGAGCAAAGTTGTAGATATCGAGAGCTTTGGATTTATTGTGAATATCTTTCAGGCCTGATAGGGATGCAAATTGTGTAAGGCTCTTTTTTAGGTTAAGAAAGGGCTTAGTAAGTGTCAAGATAATGTGATCTACCAGAAGGCTCAACTTATATTGGGGGTCGTCTAAGGAAATTCCTAAAATACCAGTGGACTCTGTTACGAATTGGGCCAGAGGGATTGCAACAAAAAGAACCCCAAAGGCCCCTGTCGACATAAATCCCTGACCCTTGAAACAAAAGCCCACTTTAAAAAAAAATGCTCCTATGGCTGGGACACGTTACTGCTGGTCTCCAATCAACTACAAAATAAAATGAAAAACAAAAAACCCTAATAAAATAAAAAAAAGCAAAGGGGTTGATTGCCCAAAGTGCTGACAATCCAAATGAAAGTACAGTTTCCTAATTGATCTTAATCTCTCCCGATTATGCTTATCAGCTTTTCCTACAACAGCTCAAATTCAATGGCTGCCCCCCCCCCCCTTTTTATGTGAAGAAGCTGGCTTATTGAAATCCCCCCTTATTGGCCTTTCCAAGCTTGATGGCCATATTTGAAAGGCCAAGCAGTGCATTATGCCATAAAAGAAAAAATCCCAAAAGTAAATCTGCTCATAAATGTGCCAAGCCGCAAAACTTGAACCTGGAAGATTCACTCTGAACCAATGATAACCTGTTTCCCTGAAAATAAGACCTAGCGTGGTTGTCGGTGATGGCTGCAATATAAGCACTACCCCCCCTCCAAATAAGCCCTAGTTAAAGTCCTTGTAGGGCTTATTTTTCAGGGAAACAGGGTAGCAGTGAACCTGACCCTTTTTTCCCACTAGAAGCATAAATATAATTATAATGCACTTAGTATGTACACTAGCTGGTTTTAAACTAGCACTGATAAAACTAACACAAGGAATTTTTCCATTTTAAAATGTATTTCTGCTTCTGAAATATACAGAAAATGTAAAAAAAAATATTTTGAGACATTATCACCAAAGAGAGCTTTGTTTACCTCCACCCTTCCCCCCTGAAATAAAAAAGCTGAAATGAGATCACCTCTTTAGTATATGAAGGGTAAACAGCTATGAGAGATGAAAGTGCATGTTTGCACATTACCGCAGCAACAAGTAAGCCTCCAACAAGCTAATAGGCTTGTGCAATTTGTTTCGTAACGAATCGAAATTCGGCCAAATTTTGCATCTTTCGGACATTCGGATGCATCCGAATGTCCGAATAAAAAAATAACGAATAACAACGAATACGAAAGAAATATAATGAATGAATTCGAATGAATTCGGCATGATTCGGTAATTCTTTAAAGATCTAATGAAACAAAAGGTCAGCTCAAAGTAAATCTTATAGTCCAATGAGATAATTAATTTTGTGCCGGAGGTTGGATTACTGGCAAAGTGCATTCCTGAGAACTGAGTTAGAAGGGTGTTGTATTGTATTTGAGCCGAGGAGAAGAGACATTGTCATTGTGTGTGTTAAAAGATTCAATAAACAAACGACTTTCCAAACTATGAATCATTATCACGAATGTCTATATTTACATAAATAGCGAATTTCAACGAATACAAACGAATGAATTCGACACTCTACGAATAATAACGAATTATCCGAAAACGTATTAACGTAACATAACGAATATAACAGAACTAAATTATGTATTTTACGAATGACAACGAACCGAAACTAAACAAAATTTTCCGTTGTGCACAAGTCTACAAGCTAACATTAACGCATAATAACATGCATACACAATAGGATATGTTTAAAGGGTTGGTGGAGCTTAAATATGGGCGGGTGCACTTTAATATTTCATAATTATGTGTAAAGTGCACATAAAGTGTACAATCCAGTCAAGCGCTAAAATTATACATTTAAACCCAGTCAGGATATACAGCCTACCTGGGTCTAAAACCTTCATCACAGCATTGATCCTATACATACTTTTTAACAGTTCAATATCAACAGTTCTAGATCTGCAGTTGTCTGGCCTTTTCTGGGATCTTCCCTCTTCCCTGGGCTGTAATATAAAGAGGGAGGGCTCTGCCCAGAGAGCGCTGCCTGCATGGGAAGAAGACAGAGACACTGAGGGGGCTCGATCTCCATCTCATCCCTGTTTCTTAAGATGCTGTAGCTTTCATGGAGAGCTGAGTGTGACTGCTGTGCTTAACAGTCGGTTGGTAGACACAGGTAGCTCTTGGAAAAAAAAAAACACAAATAAACTACTACCTTGTTGAGATATGTCTGGGCAGCCTAGTTGAGTTCAATTGGAATTATTGCACTCTGATGTACTAAAGCGGAGTTCCACCCTAAATTGGAATTTCCACTCTTCGGATTCCTTTGGCACCTTTCAGGGGGGAGGGGGGTGCTGATACCTGTATAATCCAGGTATCTGCACCCACTTCCGGGAATAGCTAGCCGCAGATGCCCCCCCCCCCCCTATTGTGTTCTGGGAAACACACAGTTCCCAGAACACAACGGGGACCAGTGAAGATGAGCAGCACGCTCGCTCATGCGCAGTAGGGAACCAGGCAGTGAAGCCGCAACTATTCACTTCCTGATTCCCTCACAGAGGATGGCAGCAGGGGCAGCCAAGAGACAAGCGATTGCTCATCATCTGCTGCCGACATCGCGGGCACCCTGGACAGGTAAGTGTCCATTTATTAAAAGGCAGCAGCTGCTGTATTTGTAGCTGCTGACTTTTAATAATTTTTTTTTAAGGTGGCCCTCATCTTTAAAATGTTCAGTAAAGTTGCATCAACTGTTTCAAGCCTGGTCTGAAGTCATTTAGAGGGGTGTGTGAAGGTCCATGGCATATGAAAGAACAAGAGTAAAAAAAAAGCACATGTGGGGTAAGAAGCAAAGACATGGAAGGTCTAATCGGCAAGGCAAGGAGGAATGGAAACCAGAAATATTGCAAGGAGCATTGCAGTCACTTGTGAAGTGTGGTACCCGGTGTAGATGACAGGTTCTCAGGTAGAAAGGGAGTTGGGGTTCTGGCTCCCTCCCTAGAAGTCAGTTTCCCAAGGAAACCAGGACCTCATGCGTGATACAGAGACCTCACGCACCTGGCCGCATAGCAAGGAAGAGAAGAAGTCAACAAGTGCAGGCATGAGGTCTGCCCTAGGTGCACGGGGGGGGGGGGGGCACATTTTTTCACTGCGAGTGAGGTGACAGAGGTACGCTGGACTGGTGGAGAGGACACAGGCTCTGAGATGTCCCTCCTAAATGCAACATATATCAAGCTATGGTGTGTAATGACAAGGGACAGCACTTTTACAGAAGAAACTCTGAGTAATTAATTACTGCACACTGGGTGAGGCTCATCTCTAACCACCATAATGTTTGATTCTCACATCACCATGGTCCCCACCTGGTCATGTGTCTATTTACACACATAGACCTGTGGCTGAGCCCCACCCCTCCCTCTCCTGATTGGCTCACTGGCAGTGACTGACAGAATTGGGAGCCAAGGGCTCCTGCTGCTGCCTCAGCCAATGAGGAGTGAGAGTCCCCGGAGAGCCAAGGCTCTCATGCACATCTCTGGATCGAGATGAAGCTCAGGTAAGTATCGGGGGGGGGTGGGGTGGACAGGGCTGTTGCACACAGAAGGTTTTTTACATTCATGCATAGAATGCATGAAGGTTAAAAACCTTGAGATTTTAGAACCACTTTAACTAGTACATGAGTTACCCTATTTGCCGGTGTATAAGGCGACCCGGCATATAAGACGACCCCCTAATCTTACAGGACAAAAAGGCTTTTAAAACTGTACTTACTGTATAAGACGACACGGCTTTCGAGGCTTCCGAGGCTTCATATTTCTTCCTTCTTCCTGTTTCTGCTGGAGCCAATCACGGCGAGCGATGTATTCTATTAATGAATACAAAGCCTGCTTGGATTGGCAGAGGCTGTAACATCATCAGCCCGCACCTCTCTGACTCTCAAAGCCAATCCGAGCAGGCTACAGAGTAGCCTGCTCGGATTGGCAGAGGTTATTACTCCAATCCGAGCAGGCTCTGTATTCATTTGAATACATCGCTCACCAGGATTGGCTCGGCGGTATATACTGTATGTAGCCGAAGCTACATACAGTATTACCGAACACCCAGCCGGCATCCGAGGGGCTGACCCGGCGTATAAGACGACCCCTGCTTTTTGGCCAGTTTTTTTACATGTAAAAGGTCGTCTTATACGCCGGAAAATACAGTATGTTATTGGTTAAAGAAGTAGCTTGGGTATTTTTAAAATAGTGTGGGGGGAGAAACCCTATCTTTGGAAAACCTGTTCAGAAAAGAATATGGTGGCTGTAATTTCTGACCTCTCTGAAAATGCTTGCTGGCTGGCTGTTGTGCTAATACAGTTATGCTGATTTACCAAATGAGTTGAGAATCTTTACAAGAAATTGTGTGAATAATCACTTCATTTATCTAATCATGCAAAAAGTAAATTCTTGTTAAATGATTTCATCTGCACATGATTGGATAATTGACTTTAATGGTTTCTGAGGATATGACCTGGAACAAGTTTATAGATTAAAAGTTCAAACTTCACTCTGACTGTATAATATTCATCCCTGTTTTGGGTCTGTGGCTCAGAAAGTTTTAAAGCCAGAGAGAGCAAATCAACTGGTACCTTTCAAAGGAAGTCAATGGCAGTTCCCATGTTTCTTTCAATACAGGTAGGGGTTAATTTACTAAAGGCAAATAGGCTGGTCATTTTGCAAGAGAATTTTAACTTAGCGCAGTGAATGGGATTAAAATTTGCTTTGGATATAAAATCCAGAAGAACAGAAACAGTATCTTTGTTTGCCTTTGATTAGATGATCGAGGACAGCAAAGCTTCACTACATTCACTAGACTATGGAAAAGTCTCTTGCACAGTGAACAGCCTAGTTGCATTTAGTAAATCAACCCCTTAGAAAGACTATAGATGATGCAATTCTCTTACATTCTCAGTGTATTATGTTCTCCCGGTGGTGGGGCGCGGGGAGCCGTCTTTGCCGGGAGAACACAGCAATTATTGCTAGTGGCTATAGCCACTGGCAATGCTTGCATGCTAGAGATACGACATGCTGATTGTATGCAAGTCAATCAATGGATCGAATTAGGTACAATTAGCCTACCCATAGATGGATTCAATTTTGGCTAGTCCCTGCTGAACCAGTTGAGATTCAAACCATCTATGGCTTTAGTCCAGGGCCGATCCTAGGCGGATGCTTGGGGTGTTCCGCACCCATTCGCTGCAGGGGAGAGGGCGCCGAAGTGCCAGGGCACCTTCAGTTGCGAGTGTGCACCATTACTGCCCACTCACTCACCTGCCTGCTGGCGTACCCGATGCAGTATGCACATAGCCTTCTCACCTGCTAAACATCCACCGCTGCAGTGTGCACATCCCCCGCCCCGTTGTATAGCCCGTACAAGGAGGGAGGAGGAGGTAGGTTAGGCCTGCCCCACCTCCTCCCCATATCCCCCCTGTGCCCGCCCACAACCCCTTTCTGCAGCCAATCTGTGCCTGGAAGGGGTTGTGGGTGGGAGATTTCAAAGCAGTCAGTGCTCCTGTCTACATGTCGCTACCTGAGTGTGCCACTGAAGGCAATGCAGAAATGCAGCCCAGGGTGAGTGATCTCTTTCCTCTCTCTCTTCGCTAAATGTGCCAGTCTTCCAACCTTCCATGTGACAGTCTTCCAGCCGACCATGTGCCAGTTTTCCAGCCTACCATGTGCCAGTCTTCCAGCCTTCCATGTGCCAGTTTTCCAGCCTCCCATGTGTCAGTTTTCCCAGCCTCCCATGTGCCATAGTCTTCCAGCCCTCCACGTGCCAGCCTCTTCCATGTGCCATAGTCTTCCAGGCTCCCATGTGCCAGTCTTCCAGCCTTCCATGTGCCATAGTTTTCCAGCCCCCTATGTGCCAATCTTCCAGCCTCCCATGTGCCAGTCTTCCAGCCTTCCATGTGGCATAGTCTTCCAGCCTCCTATGTGCCAATCTTCCAGCCTTCCATGTACCATAGTCTTCCAGCCTTCCATGTACCATAGTCTCCCAGCTTTCCATGTACCATAGTCTCCCAGCCTTCCATGTGCCATAGTCTTCCAGCCTCCCATGTGCCATAGTCTTCCAGCCTCCCATGTGCCATAGCCTTCCAGCCTGCCATGAGCCTTAGTCTGCCAGCCTTCCATGTACCATAGTCTTCCTGCCTCCCATGTGCCATAGTTGTCCTTACTTATGCCATAGTGTTCCTTCCTACCTTCTAAGTGCCATAGTGCTTAGGGTGTCAAAAAAAACCCTGCACCAGCCCTGTTGAAATGTCAGGTGGGTGGCTGCGGGAGCGTGGTGCGGCAGCGTCCTCTGGGTGCAGGCATTTCCACATGGTGAGTGGGTGGCCCAGCAGAAGGAGGCTGCATCCGTGTAGAAGGTGAACACTGAGGGCAGCTGGGAGACAAGGAGAGAAAAGAGCTTCACAGCCTCCTTGACCCTCAAAGTGATGCTCAGAAGCATCCCCAGAGTCCCAAAGCCTGGACTCTGTCTCCTCCAACCACTCTGCTCCAGCATCAGCAGTAAGTCCTGGAGGACAAAAATGATTGGGAGGCGGAAATTGCCAGGGAACTGCTGGAAGGAGCAGCAGAACACCTCCCGGATCAAGAAGGTACTGGGCATCATACACTGACTCAGACCTACCTACAGATACAAATTAGGAAGGGGGACAGAGGAGGGACTGTGGATAGGGACAGGGCTAGGGGTCTCTGTCTCTCATCTCCCCCTGGTCTGTCAGCCACCCTCTCTCTCAGCCACCCTCTCTCTCTCATCTTCCTCGTCTGTCAGCCGCCCTCTCTCTCAGCCGCCCTCTGTCTCTCATCTTCCCCCTATCTGTCAGCCCCCCTCTCTCTTAGCTGCCCTCTCTCTTTCATCTTCCCCATCTGTCAGCCGCCCTTTCTCTCAGCAGCCCTCTCTCTCAGCCACCCTCTCTCTCTCATCTCCCCCCATCTGTAAGCCACCCTCTTTCTCAGCCACCCTCTATCTCATCCCCCGTCTATCAGCCATCCGCTCTCTCTCTCAGCTCCGCTCTCTGTCCACCAGCCTTCCTCTCTCTCAGCCCCACCTCTCCCTGAGACCCTTCTCTCTCACTCAGCCATGCTCTCTCTGAGAACCCCCCCCTCTCTCTCTCAGCCACCCTCTCTCTGAGCCTGCTCTTTCTGTCAGCCCTCCTCTCTGTTAGCACGCTCTCTCTCTCTCAGCTCCCTCTCTGTCAGCCCCCCTCTCTCTCATCTCTCTCTCTGTCAGCCCCCTTCTCTGTCCACCACCCTCTCTCTCAGCCCTCTCTCTTTCCACCACCCTGTCTCTCAGCCCATCCCTCTCTCTCAGCCCCGCTCTCTCTCTCAGCTCTGCTCTCTCTCTTAGCTCCTTCTCTCTATCAGCCCCCCTCTCTCTCTCAGCCCCCTTCTCTCTCTCAGTCCATCCCTCTATGTTAATGGTTAAATGGTTTCCACCACCCTGTCTCTCAGCCCATCCCTCTCTCTCAGCCCCGCTCTCTCTCTCAGCTCTGCTCTCTCTCAGTCCCCTTCTCTCTTACCCCTCTTCTCTCTCTCAGCGCCCTCTCAGCCCTTCCCTCTGTCTCAGCCCACCTTCTCTCTCTCCGCCCCCCCTCTCTCTCTAGTAGAGATGGCGTGCTCTGCAGTGTGTAGAGGGGTATCTAGGGCTATAATAAGGGTAACAGTATCTGGGGAGGTGTGATCAGAGTGGGGGGGTATCTGGGGGTGTAATCAGTGTAGGGGTATCTGAGTGTGTATGATCAGATTGGGAGATATCTGGGGTTGCAATCAGGGTAGGGGTATCGGGGGGGGGGGGGGGGGTGATCAAGGTGGGGGGGTATATAGGGGTATACCATATACTATATGGAAGAATTGATCAAAGTGGTAGTATTTGGAGGGTGTGATCTGGGAATTTATGGGGGGAATCCAGCCATTGGAAGTTTTAGTTGGCCTCAGCTGCCTGTGGCCAGTGAGGGTAAGCGAGGAATCCATAACTCCACCCCCTCATTACACACTGCCATTTACTGGAAGGCTGCATTTGGTGGGCACGTGTAGGCTGCATTTAGTGGGCACTGGTAGGCTGTATTTAATAGCCACTGGTAGGCTTCATTTGGTGGTGGGCCCTGATAAGGCTGCAATAGGTGGGCACTGGCAGGATGTGATTGGTGGGCACTGGTAGGCTGCATTTGGTGGGCACTGGTGAGGCTGCATTGATCTCTTGTATCATTTCCAAAGTTTCTGACCATCTCCTGTATCATGACTGCAGTTTCTGACATCTCCTGTAGTATGTCTGCAGTTTCTGACCATCTCCTGTAGTATGTCTGCAGTCCCTGACCATCTCTTGTATCATGTCTGCAGTCTCTGACCATATCTTGTATCGTGTCTGCAGCCTCCGACCATCTCTTGTATCATGTCTGCAGTCTCTGACCATCTCTTGTATCATGTCTTCAGTCTTTGATCATCTCTTGTATCATGTCTGCAGTCTCTGACTATATCTTGTATCATGTGTACAGTCTATAACTATATCTTGTATCATGTCTGCAGTCTCTGACATCTCCTGTAGTTTTTCTGCAGTATGTCTGGGGGCTCTTTCTAACAGACTTTCTAACAGAGGCCCTTTCTGTGTCCGTTAGAGAGACCCCCCCCCCAGGTCTCTGCTTCTCTTCCTGTATTTTGTTTATTGTTAAGAGATCATGGGTGGAGGCCAGGGTAATGAAGGCTCCTTTGTGGAGCATCTCTGTGTTTGAGTCGTTGCCATAGAAACATTTGTAAAGGGGAGGAGTTAGTAAGATGGTCACGCCTATGTGGGGGCGACAAAAATATATCTGCATCCAGGCGTCTGTAACCCTAGTCTATTAGTAATGTTAAAGTCAACATGATGTCACCCTATTTCTCTGAAGGTTTATTTGAGTAAAGTTGCTAGAGCCTGCGGGGTATGGGGACCACACTTGGAATAGACCAAATTTTAGGGTTGCCATCTTGAATCTTTAAACTTAGCTCATTACACAGGCTAATTAAATGTAAGTAAGGCAATGCATGAATATAATTACTAGCTTGATCAGCTGTAGAACCCAAAGTAATGCACACTGTTTGCTGCAAGTTCCATCATTAGATTAGATCAGATATGGGTGACAAACTCCCACCAGCTCCTCACAGTATAGGTGAGACCCAATGGTAGAAACTTTAAGCAAACCTTTCCAGAAAGGCACATGGGTTTTGAAGATGCTAGTTGTATGGCTAGTACACTGGCAGATTACAATGCTTTTGAATTACTGACCTGAAACAAATATGCATACCTGTAAGGTCAGAAAAAAGTCAGCCATCTTTTTTTGCATGCTTGTCTCAGGTAAATGACACAACGCATTGAAGCAAAGAAGATAACCAGAAAACATCCATGTCTGTCTCAGGTTCAGTTGCTGTTTCACTTCCTATACATATATGTTATTCGCCGCCTAGAAGCATATGTCGTCTGACAAAATACTTATGCATGTGCACTATTAACTGCTAAGCAGAACAGCATCATGCCATTGCCACCTATCAACACTTCCTATACATATGTAGCATCTAATGCTCAGCAACAGAATTCCCCATTCACTGATGTCTGTCAGCAGGGGTAGGTTGGGACCTTAAGGCCTATCAAAGAAACTTAGGCCTGGGGGCACACCTTAAAAACTCTTCAAATTTCCTAAGATAACACAAATGCAGTCTTCATCCAACCTATGGCTTTTATATCTAATAACACAACTTTAAAGAAAAGAACTATACTTTGCACTGTATTTATAACACATTCATGCAAATTCAATCAGATACATTATACCGTCTGATTTCTGCATTGTTGTGCTCAGTGAACAACATCTAAGATTTACACAACAGCGAAGAAACAGATGAAAATTACATACACAGTAGCTGTATGATGAGGATGGGAACCAATGGTCCAGAGGTGAAATCATTGTATTATCGAGTCCTCAAAATGTTGACTTTAGTTATGTAGTATTTAGAACACAATTGTTCAAACATAACCAGACAAATGATCCTGTCTGATTTCTACATTGTTGTGCTCAGTGAACAACATCCAAGATTTACACAACAGCGAAGAAACAGATTAAAGAAAATTACATACCCAGTAATTAGCCAACAAACAAGTGTTTCTAACTAAGTATAATGAGGATGCTGATCAGTGGTCTAGATCTGAAATAATAGCCCATCCTCAATATGTAGTGTTAAAGTTTCTATGAATAAAAAACTATATTTTATCATTTCTAACTCTAATGCTGCGTACACACATATCCGACTGTCCGCCGGACTTTCCGAACGAGCTACTTGCCCACACACGGCACTTTTTCAGCGGACTAATGCGGCGTACTAAGTCCGCCGGACTATCCGCCGTACTTTTGAAATGAACGGACTCGCCCACACACGCGGAGGAAAGTCCACTCATTTTGAGCGCATCTCCAGGTAGCCGGGGCCAGTGAAGGAGGCGTCGCTGGCCCCGTCACCTGGTATGGACTTAAAGGGGAACCCCTATGCTGAAAAATCGGCGTGGGGGTCCCCCCAGGTCCATATCAGACCCTTATCCGAGCACGCTACTCGGCCGGCCAGGAAAGGGGGTGGGGACGAGCGAGCGCCCCCCCCCCCAATGAGCTGTACCAGGCCGTGTGCCCTCAACATGGGGGGTGCCTTGGGGAAGGGGGGCTGCGCGGCCCCCCCACCCAAAGCACCTTGTCCCCATGTTGATGAGGACAAGGGCCTCTTCCCGACAACCCTGGCCGTTGGTTGTCGGGGTCTGCGGGCGGGGGGCTTATCGGAATCCGGGAGCCCCCTTTAATAAGGGGGCCCCCGGATACCAGCCCCCCACCCTATGTGAATGAGTATGGGGTACAATGTACCCCTACCCATTCACCTTTGAAAAAAAGTAAAAATAAAACACAACACACAAGGGTTAAAATAGTTTATTGCACAGCTCCGGGGGTCTTCTGTCTGTCTTCGGGGGTCTTCTCGCCAGACTCCTCCGCTATCTTCTGCTAGCTCTTTTACTAGCAGAGGAGCCTGGCTTTCTTCTTCGCCGCCGCCCTCTTCTTCCGACTTCGGGGGTCTTGTCCCCCTCTTCGGTTCTTCTTGCCGGGCCACTGCACCTTCTTCTAGCTCTTTTACAAGCGGTGGCCCAGTCTTCTGTCGCCGCTGTCTTCTGGCCTTCTGTTCTTCTCTCACAGGACTATAAAAAGGAAGTTCAATAGCCAGTGTGCCACCCTTTTGGCTCCTTCTGCTATTCTCCTGTTTATCCCATGTTAATATGAAAAACACATTTACTCCTCTAAGGAGAGGACTTTATCACGGGCAGGTGGCCATACAAAATATACAAAAATAAATCAAAAGATAATAATTATTTAATGAAAATAGTTAAAAATTAATAATACTAAATGCAGTACACATTTCATGTATTTACAGACAAAAAATGACATATATACATAATTTATCCTGTTACACTGAATATTTCATGTCCAATTGTATAACAATACCCTACAGTGGACAAAAGTCAGCAACCCAACGTGTTTCCAGATCTTAGATAAATTCTCTTCATCAGGAGTATATATAATTTGCATCAAACAGAAAACAGGAAATCTAAAATTAAAACGAAATCACATAACATTTAATATCTATATCATCAAAAAACAAGTAAATAATGGTATATACATAAGGGGAAAACTCAAAAGAAAAAAAGGGGGAGAGAAACAAGGAAGGAAAAAAAAAAAGAGGGGTAGGAAGGGGGGAGGGGGGAAAAAGGAAAGAGGGAAGACATACAACAAAAAGCACCACTCACCACTATGGTGACCAGAATCAATACACTGGACGGTATGAGGGATGCAAAATAACAGGAAGAGGAAACCTCTATCCAATCACTGGGAGATGAATTGTGAACTAGTGGGATCAGCAAATGTGACTCAAACGACCCATAAGACAGGGAACTATCTCATGTTAGTAGAAGTTTGGTGAGAGACGATTTGTGCTTTTCAGCCTCGTGCTTTTCAGTTCCTTACTGCTCTTCAGTTTGTGCTTGTGGGTTCGAATCTGTTCTTCAGGGCGTGTTGTCAGTTTGCTACTGCCTTTCAGTGCGTTCTATTTATTAGTTCCTATCTGTTCTTCAGTGCGTTCTTGTCCACTCGTTTCTGATTTTCAGCTCGTTCTTCTCTGGTTCTTTCTGATTTTCAGTGCATTCTGTTAGTTTATTCAGACCAGCCGACCATTTTCTAGCCATGTTACAGGTACGTACTCATCGTTGAGTTTGTGCTGTGCAAGGGCTTGGTGTTGAAGTTCTTGCTTTGACCCAAGTCCAGTCCATGAACTTGGGCAGAAGGAGTTTATGGATGAAGAATTGGTTGCTCCAGTGTGACCAATTCTCTCATATGCCTTTAGTGCGAGAGATCCGGGATAATAATCCTGATGATTTCAGGAATTATCTCTGGATGACGGACCCTGTTTTTCATCATCTGTTGGCTTTGCTGTCCCCTTATATTACAAAGCAGGGCACCTGCATGTGGCAGGCTGCACTCCCGAGCAAAGGCTCGTTGCCACCTTGTGGTACTTGGCAACAGGGAGAAGTCTGTAGGACATCAAGTTCTCGACTGGCATCTCCCCCCATGGGTATCACTATTCCAGAGACCTGTTCTGCCATTATTCAGGTCCTGCAGAAGGACTATATTCGGGTACGTTTTAAAAACCTAACCTAATCACCTAACAATGTATTTTGTCAGCTCCATTGTAGTGCTTTACCCTAAACACCCCCTATAATGTGTACACATTTTAGTTTTGTCTTTAAATTCATGCCGATTGCAACAGGTTTTTTTTGGGGGGGGGGGGGGGGGGCAAAACGCATTTGGAATCCTCTCTCCCCAACTACTAAGTCAACCGATACCGATAATCTATCTGCTGACTTTGCCAAACCCATACACACTATACCTACCTCTTTTGTGGTCAGATTTATAGATGAATTCACCAAAGCATATAGTGCAAATGCCTACCTGAATACTTTCAAATGGTACTGTTTAAAGTTTTGTTCTCCTATTATCTTGATAGATAATTGCAGAATGTAAAAATGTGCTTCCATTTGTACAGTGCATACTCATATTATTGTATTATGACACTTCTTACCTGTCCAGTGGGCTGCCAATAGTGTAAGTAAGGAGGGGCTGGCCAAAGTAACACACATTATTTCTGCATTCAGCTCTCAATGAAGTGGGTAGGGTTACCTGTCCAAAACATCTACCCACCCCCCACCCTAAAATTTTTACAATGGGCCATCAGAGGGGGTAAGGAATCTGATAAGTGGACCTTATAATTTTGTCTTTAAATACACAATTCAAGAAATGTTATACTTATGTTGGCCAAGAATGTTTGCGTCTAATCTGCTTGCAATGTTTATGTGCAAAAGTACTAATTTTATTTTCTTGTTTGACTCCACAGTTTCCTTAAAACACACAGGAATGACAGACTGTGTCTAATTGAAGTCTGCCCTGGGGTACAAAGGCTTCACCAATTCCAACTGTTTCTCCAGCATTGACTTCCTCTTTATTTTGATAGGACCCCTAAAAAATATAAAAATATTTTTTGAGAAATAATTGGCTATGTGTTATACTTCAAAAAGAACAGTTTGTGAGTAGGCAGGTACATTTCAAAATTACAATGTCAAATTAACAAGGGACACCAACACCAACTAACCTCTTTGAGGTTAAAAAATAAAAGATAATAATGGTGTTGTGGTAATCAATTCTACCAGCCAAACCTTGGGGAATGGTAAAACCCCACATGGCCAACCATGAAAAAGAATAGAAAAAGAGGAAGGAGAGGGAGTAGGAGAGTACAAAAGACCAAAACCCCAGTAGGAACAGGTATTTACAACCTAAGTAGTAGCTCACTAAATGAAGATGAGATGTGTGTTCTGGATAAAAGGCCTAAGTTTCTGTTTATCCAGAAACTATTTTTGGTATGATTGACAATTCTACTTGCAGACAAGAGGGGTTGTGATGGGAGCCCATTTTGCTCCCAGTGTGGCCAATTTATTTATGGCCCATTGGGAGGAAGAGGCTGTCTTCAAAAATCTGCCCCCTGAGCTTGCATGCTACAGGAGATTCATAAATGATTTCATCCTAATCTGGGAGGGAGACCAATCTAGTCTGGATAGTTTTATCCAGACTTTGAGTAACAATACCAAAACTATACAGTTAACATGGAATATAAGCACGGAACGTATGGTCTTTCTTGATCTTGATATTTGTAAGGATGGTGATCACTTCATATTGTGCAATTATTTCAACTGACTGATCAGAATTCCTACCCCTGGAGAGTTGCCATCATAGATCATGGTTGTGAAACATTCCCAGGGGTCAATTCATTATGCTCAGATGGAATTGCACTCATGAGGACTTCGTATTACAATCTCAGGTCCTCTTATCTAGATTCCAGCAAAAGGAGTATGAACAATCCACCCTGGACAGTGAAATAGAGAGAGTGCGCACTATGGACAGACAGATATTGGTTTCTAATCAGACTAAAGAAACCAGTACTGATGTCTCAAATTTTAAGATGATATTTGTAGCGCACTACTCCCTTGGGAGCTGCAAAGTGTGTTCTTAACCTTTGTGTTAACTTATTATTATTATATATAAAATATGTTTAAGCGCTAATATGAATACAATATTGTTATTCTAAACCACACCAATGTCTGTGTTGAAAAAAGCTGCAACAAAAAGATTGATCCCTCAATACGTACCATAAAAATATATAAAAATATTAGTGCGCTAAAATCAATAGTGGTCCTAAAATTAAAAATGTAAAATGTACCTTCCAAGGGGTTAGGATAAACCCTTCATATAACACGAATAGTATAAAGTGCTTTCATGCAAATGTACAAAATAAGTGCAATATGTGCAAAATAAATGCAATCCTAGTCACAAAAAGTGCTCTCTTATATGTGCAAACAGCCAAATACTATTCAATTAATTAGATGAACAAATGGTGCATGATCCATTGCTTATGGAGACTTAGAAATAAAGTGCTGAATGGACACTATATAATTATATAACAATACTAATATACCAAAAATTGCTACATAAAGTGCCTATGTGCATATGTAAACTTTGCACTACCACCTTATGGTGGGAGGGAGGATGAAATTAGGTGACTGAAAGACCAATGTGTGGCTAGAAATTTTGAAGTTGGAAAGCAGCTGCAGTGCAATGAATTGAAGCTTATGAATTATGAATTGAAGCTGATTGCAAGGTCTATGTGGTGAAAAAGGAGTGAAACCTGCAATATAAGTGACTTTTTTGTTGTTTTTTTGGTGTGTTTTAGTGATCAGCCCTATATGCCAGCACCTTATCATAATTAATTATAGAAGCAAGCTGTCTAATTACTGAGGATTATGTTATAGGAAAAAAACATTTGTGGGCTACTAAAAAATTATATTGCCCCAAAATACTTTTGGTTAAGCTTATAAGGTGGTAGTGCAAAGTTTACATATGCACATAGGCACTTTATGTAGCAATGTTTGGTATATTAGTATTGTTATATAATCATATAATCCAGCACTTTATTTCTAAGTCTCCATAAGCAGTGGATCATGCACAATTTGTTCATCTAATTAATTGAATAGTATTTGGCTGTTTGCACATATACTGTATAAGAGAGCACTTTTTGTGACTAGGATTGCATTTATTTTGCACATTTGCATGAAAGCACTTTATACTATTTGTGTTATATGAAGGGTTTATCCTAACCTCTTGGAAGGTACATTTTACATTTTTAATTTTAGGACCACTATTGAACTTATTATTATTATTATCCTCCTATGCAAGAATTCACAAGCAGCAGACAGTCTTTTGCAAACCATTATAAAGCTTTATTGCCCAAATTTTAGCGATGCTCCAATGAAATAGAGAATATGAGTTGCCGCTAATAATCTGGTTCCTAGTTCTGATACTCTGTACTTTCCTTTGATGAACCAACCAGCACCCCTCTGAAAGATGCTGTGGGTTATGGATATTAAAAGTCCCAGGCCTCAATGCCTACCCTGACTCCTGCAATCCACCCAGTGTCAGTTCTGGAAAGTATCCTTGACGGATAAGCACCGTTGGGTTGCACCCCCCTTGCTCTCTCCCATCGACAGTCCATGATTGCCACAGAAGGTCGATCCCAGTTTCCTCCTTACGTTTTTCATCTACTTCCTCCTCCGCATGGCCCGATACATGCCAGGCTGGGACACCCAGTGTTCTCCTACAGACTACATGGCGACTGTGTGGGTTATCCAGCACTGAAATCTCTGAACCCTCCGGCCTTTAAGCCTGCTCCCACTGCACACTACATCTCTCCTGCTTCAGCTCCTACTCCTCCAAGGAACTCTCCCCGGAAGCATGTGACCTCCAGCTTATATGCGAGTCCTGTCCCTGCCAACACAAGGTAATGATTGGTCCAGAGCTCTCCATACAAGCTGCCTGCCACTCCAGTCCCAAGTCCAGCCTCCCTTCCAGAACATTTCCACTGGAAGTTAAAGGGGATCTCTCTGAACCAGAGTGTAGGTGGCCACACCTCCCTCTATTCTATCACTCCCACCTCCCAAAACAAACAACCAGGCCTAAAAAGTGTAAGGCCCTGGCCAAATTTACCTATCACTATATACAGAAAACCTATTTAGCACCCACCAAAATAGGTGGGAGCTACATACACCCCCTCTGAAATTACAACTGTCCCCAGTTGTGGTAAAGGGAATCCACAAACCTGAGAACAGTCCTACCTTACCTCCCTTAAATGAGGCATCTCATATACTCTTTAGGTGTGGTGTGTGTAGCATAAAAGTAACATGAGTGAAAAATATACAAATGATCACAACATCAGTTTAATACATCATATACCCCATTACCTAACTATAGATCCCTATAGTTAACAATCAATACAAGGGAAACCAAAACACTGCCCCCGAGGGAGAAATGCTTTAGTCACCACAGGTTTTCATCTGTGATCTTCATTCAGGATAGACAGCCGTTCCATCCGAGTGTTCCTAAAGAAACAAATGACATACATCCTAATCTACATGCTAACTAATAAATTGACATTTAAATGTGAAATCAAGTTGGCATGGGTACTTCTGTCAGAACTGTCATCCCCTCAAAAGAAGTCTGGAGGACTCCTGCAGGATACAGTCTGATCAGTCATGCCAGTAAGTATGTACACAAGTCCATAAGCCAAACCACTTTCTGATTGGCTTCAAACGGAAGTCCTGAACTTTTTCCGAACAAACTAACAAAGGGGAACTAACGCTTTAGCGTCCATAACTTTTGGCTAGTTAGGCACCCGAAGCTGCAGCCTTGTATTGGCAGTCAAAGGGGACAATACACCCTAACCCAGCTGCTCACTTGCAGTCCATACGTTTTCTAGCATTACTGTGATTTTCTCTGGCAGTCCCACATCACAGATAATACCGGTGGTCCGGCAGTCTCATACGGGCATCTCCCTCCCCTCTCACCGAGTCGGAATATCTCCGGGTGTACTGACCTTGCTTAATGACCAAAACACGGTCCCTGTAGATTGCCCTCCCGAGCTTCCACTCGCGATGAATTGAACGCTCCCCGGAAGCATGTGACCTCCAACTTATATGCGAGTCCTGCCCCTCCCAACACAAGTTCATGATTGGTCCAGAGCTCTCCATACAAGCTGCCTGCCACTACATTCCCAAGTCCAGCCTCCCTTCCAGAACATTTCCACTGGAAGGTAAAGGGAATCTCGCTGAGCCAGAGTGTAGGTGGCCACACCTCCCTCTATTCTATCACTCCCACCTCCCAAAACAACAACCAGGCCTAAAAAGTGGAAGACCCTGGCCAGATTTACCTATCACTATCAATTTCCGGAGCCCCCCAGAGCATCGGAGAGGGAGCCAATCTGCTGCTGGAAGTGCGACCAAACCTGTTCTAGTTTCTGAGTATCCCTGGTCCTCTCTCCCCAGGTCTGCAGGTTGTGGTTAAGTTAGCTGACCTCCTGCAGATCCCTCTGGATGTGCTCCGACAACCTCTACCACTGCCGTTCAAACTCAGCGCGCTTCATTTCTCCCCCTGTTGCTAGGTTTTATTTGCGCTGATTGACTTGCTTTATATTCATATTGGCATGAAGCAGATTTTTGGCCTCACTCACAGCTTTACTGTCAAATCTAGGGGATTCAGCATAGTGTTCCAAGCAGTACAGTAGAACAGTGTCCGGTTCTTTTGATTTGTGAACAGTGGAACCAAAGATGGTATGCAGTGCTCTTGGCTTGTTCCACCATCTAATATCACTATTTCTTCTTTTAATTTGAGAGAACTATTCAGGCCTTGACCCTGAAAGTAGACCCGTTCACTGCAAAAAGAAGAGTGTTTGACTCTAAGAAAAAGACTGTTGTTCTGTACGTTTACAAAGAATAATTTCACTTGTGTGTGACATCACTAACCACCACATATGAACATGAACATAGCACTACTTGTATATAAAACTGCACAGCAATTATTTTGATGTGGGCCTGTACTTCATTAAAGATGATGAGCATCAAATGATCATCTAATAGTGTTAAGAACACTCAAGAAGAACCTTTCCAGCTGTTCTTTCAGAATACCAAAAAGGCTTTTTTTAAGTTGTGCTACCAACATTAATGTAGAATTCCAGGCTAATCTTAACTAGTTTTAAACATGCTCCCTTCCCCTTCCTAAAACCTATGCTGACTAATCTGTGAAAAAAATATTTGTATAGTTACCTGTTTTTAAGCCTCCTCCAGTACAATCGCATGGTCTGGCTCCCCTGTGTCAGCTAGCAGTGGCTGCAGGGGAGAGGAGGGAGCGGGCGACATCAGCTGGGGCCTGGGTGACGTCACCGTACCCAGGGATTCCAGATGTTGTTGAGTGATCTCTCCTCTCCCTTGCCCCGCTGACTGACCTGAGTTGGGTTTAGCCTGGAATTATACTTGAAATAAAGAGAAAAGCATCTTCTGCACTGTTCCCTCTTTGACACATCGCAGAATTATGCTCCATTGTTGTTTCACTGAAACATACTATTCACTGTCTACAGTGAATGTAACAGCTTCTCTAACATCCTGGCTTATTTATTGTTTCACCATGCTGTCCATGATGGAGATAAAATTATTGACTAATGTTTTGCATAACAATGTTAAAAGACCAGCTCTTCCTTTACTATCTGGGTGATTTGACTTTGTATTACTACTCTGGGAGAAAATTACCATAATTTTGATGAAGGTTACATAAAGTAGGAACATGTTCAACCTTATATCAACTTGATATCAATTAGGCTCCTCACAATATTACAGTTTTTATGTACTTTCTCATTTTCCTCATTTCTCAGGTTAACATTAATATGAGCTTCAATATCTACACTATTATCAGCAGAGAGCTATCTGAAGTTGCCACTACCTGATGTTGTTCAGATCCCCTATATTATCTTATATGTGCATATACTGTACATGTACCTTTTTACCTTTTCAACCAGTAATGAATTGACTTTGTCAATGACAAAGTCTTTGACTTTACACAAAATGCATTTTCTTTGAATTGCACAAGCACCAGGCACAGGGCAAAGTAGACTTTATGAACATGGAAAGGTAGAACATTAGTTGTGTCTGTTGGCTGGATAAATTGTGATTTCATAAAGTTTAATTTAGTAGTTGCATTAGACCAGCCATTTTCAACAGGGGTTCCTCCAGAGGTCACTAAGGGTTCCTTGAGATGTGGCTGATTTATCTCCCATTTGATGGTGTCTACATAGTTCGGGGCCAATGCCACTTGGAGGAGCCAGTGGCATGACACAAATTATATTTTTAGCTGTCTGTAAGGGGATCATTCTTACCACCACTGTAAAAAAGGGCATTCTTCTCACTAATCACCAATGCAAGGAGCATTGTTCCACCTGACCCCCAAAGAACAGGTTTAGCAAGGGTTCTCTGAGACCTGAAAATTATTTTAAAGTGGTTGTAAACCCTTACAAACCACTTTGACCTACAGGTAAGCCTAGATTAAGGCTTAACTGTAGATCCAAGAAATATCTCCTAAACCTATACGGTTTAGGAGATATTTACAAAAGACAGGCACCGCTGTCTACGGCGCATGCGCCGTAGACAGCGGGGCGCAGGCGCACTGAGCAGGCCACAGATCACAGGGATATGCAGCTCGTGTCGGCTCTCGTGCGCATACACGGGAGGGGCGTCACCGCGGCTCCGGCGAATCACAGCGCCGGAACAGCGAGACCCGGAAGTCACTCCAGGATACATGGCAGCGGTGAAGATGAAGGAGGACCGCTTCGTTCTCAGGTAAGTTATTCATAATGAGCTAGTATGCTATGCATACTAGCTCATTATGCCTTTGCCTTGCAGGTTGCATTTTTTTTTTCAAAGTGCCTTTACTTCCTCTTTAAATTGGTTGTAAACCCTTACATACTGTATATCCGGTGAAGTGACTGGCCTCATGTAATCCACAAAGATTAAATAAATCAAACACAAATAATAACACAAATAAATCCTACATAAGTTGTACCTGTTTTTCTGCAGTGTTCTCTTCTCTACAGCCATCCAAACTACAGAATTATAAAGCTTATCTCTGCTGTCAGAAAAAAAGGGGGCAGAGAGCTGAAGTTACACTCTGTAGGACTCAGTGAGAAGAGCTCTGAGAGATGATTGGAGGGAATAGACACACCCCCTTCACACAGCACATAGGAACAGAGCTGAGGCTGTCAATCAGCAGAGGCTGTCAATCAGCTGGCGGTCCCTACCCGTAAATTTTTTTGTCTTGGTGTCAGGAAGTGACTCATGTTGATAGCAGAGGGATGAGGCAGCAAACAGAAATGATACAGGGGGGTTGATTTACTAAAGGCAAATAGACCGTACACTCTGCAAGTACAGTTGCTCCAGATCTTAGTAAATGAGCAGAAGCTCTGCTGACTTCCATCATCCAATTATGTGCAAGCAAGAATGCTGTTTTTTTGTTTTTTTTTTCCTTGCACGTGCTTGGGTATGCTATGCAAAGTGAAGCTCTATCTCATTCACTAAGCTCTGGAGTAATTTCATTTTGCAAAGTGCACAATCTATTTGCCTTTAGTAAATCAACCCCTTGGTGCTCTTAATTTGAAAAAAAGTACACACCATAGAGGGATATGCTTTTTTCATATTCCATGTCTGAGGTTTACAACCACTTTAAGCTTCTGGGGTAAAAAGGTTGAGAAATGCTGTAGTAGAAAAAGGATCTTCTGCTACAATTGGCTTAGACTTAGATGAGGAAGGTGTATCAGAAGATGTGAAAAATGATCCCGCAGATGTAGAAAGCTTTTCAGAAAGTGCATCAACAAATTCTGAACTTTCAGAAGACAAAATGATATCTGACCAGAAGATTTTGCATATTCAGTGAACCAGTGGCGTAACTAGAACCTTCAGGGCCCCGATGCAAGAAACCATGAAGGGCCCCCCTGAACCCCAGCCAGGGCCCTTCCCTCCGAGTCCGGTGGTGGAACTCCAGGGCGTGGTCACAGGTATGACCTTTGTGAGCCCTGTAGTTCCACCACTGGCATAAGTAGTTTTTTTTTATTACTTTTATTTTATTTTTAGGTGCCCCATTGGCAGGATGGGGTCCCCGTCCCCAGAAGAGATGAGGTCCTTTTCTCCAGGGCAGATGAAGTTACTGCCCCCAGGTGAGAAGGGGGTCCCTGTCCCCAGGGGAGATGGGGTCCCTGTCCCCACGTGAGAAGGGGCCCCTGTCCCCAGGGGGAGATGGAGGGGGTAAGTAATGGTGTGTGGGGGATGGGGTCCTCTCACTCACCATGACCAAGCTGCAGGCCGCGCACTCATCCATGTTGGCCTGGGCTCCATCCAGTGTGCTGGACGGGTGATCAGCATATCTCCCAGAAAGATCTTTCATCATCTGTATATGACGCGGGAGGAGGGGGGCTGGCAGACAAGCCTGCAGTGTCCTCCGGGGAGCCGGCTCTCATAGGGCTGCACTGCATCTGTGTGCTTAAAGTTTGTTTACCCGGGAGAAGTATGCAGTGCAGTGTGGGCCGGACTCTGGCTGGGGAGAACAGACATCGGACTGAGCGGCAATGCATAGAGCAGGAGAGGGGTACTCTGAGGAGCCGGCCGAGGACACAGGTCATGCGGGGAATGCACAAGTAAAGAGCAGCCAGTGCGATAGTTGAGCATGGAGCTCTGCTAGTCACCCTCCACCTCCAGCCACCCGTGTGAATGGTGCGCTGGTACCCCTAGCTGCCTATGCTGCTGCCAGCCATATGTTGAGGGGGCTGCATGGGCCCCCTGCAGCACAGGGCCCAGTTGCGGTCGCGACTGCTGCAACCCCTATAGTTACGCCCCTGCAGTGAACACATCTTGGAAATAAATTGCAGACTGTGCTTATTGTGGAAAGCATAATAGAGCAGGATAATACAGAATTTCCAGAAGCAGAGCTTTCTGCATATATCATGTCTGAACCTGAAGCAGATGATTTGTTAAATTCAGAGCTGGTCATAGTCTCATTTCTTCCTGTGCCATCATCTATAGTTTTTTCCTAACATGCCTGTTTGGTCACCTGCCCACTGACAGACTAACTTGACATTTCCAGTTGTAGAATTAGAAATATAAAAAACATTTCTAGAAGTTTATTTTTAACTGACCAGGAGCTGATCTTGCTTCAACCAGTCCCCTTTAGAGGCCGGTAAACTCCTTTGTGAACCAGTTTTAAAAAAATTTTTTCATTTATTGAACATTTTTTTTCTCACATATGGATGACCTTTTAAAAAACACAGTGGGGAACATGTAACGTATTATTAATTGAAATGACTCCGCAAAATGTATGTGTAAGTTTTTGGAAATCTTTACACCTAACACTAGGTCTCAAAACTGTTGGATGGTAAATGACTACTTTTGTGTTGTGTTTGGCTTGCCACCTGGTGATGAAACAAAGAAAATACAATTTTCAACATAATTCGTTTTTAATGCATGCGTTTGTGACAACTTTTTGGTATGTACCGGTATACCTCAAACAAAGGCTCCATGCTGTATACTTCTGGAGGACATCTAGGTGTTACATCTTGACTGGGGAATGTTGACTTGAGGATATCATCAGGAATAGGGCAATGTTGCTGGAGGACATCACTGTATTGTTACATTTTGGTAGTTGATCGTTTACCTGGGAATAGCTTCAGGAATGGGTCAGTGTTGCAGGGAGTAATATCTAGGGAAAACTTTTAACAGAAAACACTAGCTACAACTGGATAAGGCAAACATACCAGGGTTCACACATACATTTTGCAGAATCATTTCAATTAATATGTTAAGTGTTGCCCATAGGCTGCACTCATGTGATTTCTAAATGGTCATCCACATGGCTCCACGCTGTCTACTTCTGGAGGACATCTCAGTGTTACATCTTGATTGGGGAATGTTGACTTGTGGATGTCATCATGAATAGGGCAATGTTGCTGGAGGACATCTCTGTGTTGTTACATTTTGGTTGTTGACCATTTACTTATAGCTTCAGGAATGGGTCAGTGCTGCAGGGTGTAATATCTAGGGAAAACTCTTAATATTAACACAAAACACAAGCTACAACTGTGGATAAGGCATACTAGGGTTCAGTTTATAGAAGGTTCAACAAACTGCTCCTAATTTCTAAATGTTAAGCTGAACCTCATTGAAGTCAAAGACAGCTGAATCTTTACAGTAACTTCTTTCCGGCTGGCCTATCATCAAATGACGGCCAAACGGGAGCTCTCCTATCCTGGGTGAACATTGTATGATGTCCTCCTAGGATCACTTCTTCCCAGGATCATGCCTCAAGCGTGTCCCAAGGGCTGCTCTAGGGTACACAATGTCACTTGCTGTGCCCACTGCACACAGCGAATGACAACTCATTGTACTGGGCTGCTGCTGGTAGCGTGCGATTGCTGTGGCCAATCACAGCAGATCACATGACAGTTTTATATAATGAATGCTTTCATTCACAGCCATTCATTGTGTACTACTGTGTTGATCTCTGTGGTTGGTCACAGTGATCACATGGTACAGATAGGACCAATCATAGTATATCTATATGATGTGATAACTGTGGCCAAGCACAGCTACACAATAGTACACACTGGACGAATGGATGGCATTCATAAAAAAATTATTTAAAGTGTGACAGCTCCGAAATCTGAAAATCGGCCTGGGCAGGAAGAGGGTGAAAGAGTCCGCTATTGAAATGGCTATTTAAAATGAATTCTGACCATTTTCAAAAACTTCAATAGGCAAATGATTGTTAAACAAATGGCATGGTGAGCTGGGCACTGCCCTAGGGCATATGTACCAGCAGCACTTTTGATAATGACATTTACAAAGAAAAAAACATATCATTTACAGTAAATTGCAAGTAAATTACATTTCCCAGCCACTTTGTTCTGATTGCAAACAAAGCAGTTGAAGAGTCTCTTTGTCTATTCCATATATACCATACTATTTTCCTAGATGAGGGTGCAGAATAATGTTAAGGGGATTCCTGCTAAAAATACATACTAGACCCACATCCACAGACCTTTGACAAGTCTTATGTTATAAATCTGTTGTCAATTATCTTGTACAGCTATGTTTATCCACATAAGTCAGGGTGAACTACACTTGCCAACTCATTGAAGCAAAAAACGTGCCATTCTCCTGGCACATCCACCCCCAATGGAAATTGCTGTTGAAATTTCCACAGCCAGCAGTAGAATGTAAACCAAGCGGTGGGTATGGATTTTGGAGGGTCTGGTATGGATGAAGCACCGTGTCTCCATGGCCTGGTGATTGTGAGGCAGGAGACTTAACAGAATTTTGAAACCCCTTTTAAAATAAGGGGGCCCCAGATCCCGCCCCCCCCCTGCATGAATGCGTAAGGTGTACATAGGACCCCTTCCATTTTAAACTGGTCAGTTATTGCGCTTACTTCAGGCTTTTCTGTTTCACTGATCAAAATAAGATGGCCCTAAAAATCCCAGCATTACTAATCCAGAGTTGAGTGAATGTCACCAAAATAAATTATACCATTCTTCCTGTGCCTCAGAATATAGTTTTTCAATTATCGGTCAGTTTTTGAGATGACTTAAGGCCTTTTTGCTTCATTTGCTAAAGAAGATGGCTGCCCAAATTCCAGCAAGTCCAGAAGTTAGTTACTCATCCCCTTCAACAATGGCCAGTGACTGAGAGCACTGATCAGAGTGTTCTGGGGGGGGGGGGTGTCTTTTTTTGGCTGGAGCTACACTTAAAAATTTACCTGTTCCGACTTACAGATTCAACTTAAGAACAAACCTACAAATCTTCTCTTTTTTGTAACACAGGGACAGCCTGTATATGTGTACCATATTCTGTCACTGTTGCCCACCTCCTCTTTTATACATATGAATTGTACACTGCCCAGAACCACAATGTCCCTGTCAAGGCCACCTTCTGCACCTTACCTTAATAAACTGTACTGTAGCAGGATGTCCTTCTCACTGTACTTTGTCACCACTATCTGTACATATGTAACATTTACTGCTTACTATACTTATATATCATCATCGACTGCTCGGCAGCAGCATTAGGTCTGCCTTACTGCCCTTTGTTAACAGCAGCAAAAAACAAGTAAAGACGCCATTAACCTTTCATAAACCTTTTAACCAAACATCACATAGGCACTTTCATCTGTGAGGGTAATGCATAGCAGATCTACGAGCTGACTGCTTGTGCAGCTCTTTCCTCTAATTATTCTCCAGTCTCTTTCAGTAACAATAGATGCCTTGACTTAGGCCAAATGATGGCAGACCCATGTAAAGGCTTTTACTTACCAATCCCAGGAATACATATCTTACCAATACATATTGAACGAAGACAGGCTGATATCTTATAAAAGGTAAGCATGCATACTACATTTCTTAATGTTAGGGTTTTTGGTGAGTCTAAAGTCTAAGCGTTTTTTTTTACCTTATCCAGTACAGGAACTGGCAAGGGACATTTGAGTTGTCAACATAGATTTTTAATTTTAAATACAGGGTATCACGCTATTTGAGAGATCTTCTGAAAATGTGGTCAATTTAGTAGTCTCAAAGAACTGTATGTTTTAAAAAATTAAATCATACATGAATTTAAGAATGTGTTCACCTTTACTTCTACCAGCATGGAAGCCAGATCCCACCACTCCCTTCCACTTGTTTAATTATGGTTCTTTAACATTGCTAGTTACTAGGCAGCCTACCACACCATGCAATAGACACACTGTTCAATGTCGGAAGGATTAGCAATGTCCAATTCTTTTAGCACAGGATTTTGGCACCATATGAAGATCAGAAGATGGAAGCAGACGTGCCCCTATTATTACAGCTTTGTGTAACTACTGAACCTCCCTACTCATTTTATTACCTCTACATAGTCTATCCCCACTTCAGTCCATCATGAATGCTGCAGCCAGACTCATCCACCCTACCAGTCGCTCTGTCTGCTACTCCTCTCTGTCAATCCCTCCACTGGCTTCTGCTCATCCAACAAAATAAATTCGAAATACTAACAACTTCTTACAAAGCCATCCACAACTCGGCCTCCAGCTATATCACTGACCTAGTCACCTAGTGACCTAATTGTTCTCTTCGCTCTTCTCAAGACCTCCTACTCTCTAGCTCCCTCATCACCTCCTCCCATGCTCACCTCCAGGACTTTTCCAGAGCCTCTCCATTCTTATAAAACTCCTTACCCCAATCTGTCTGATTATCTCCTACTCTATTAGCTTTTAGACAATCCCTGAAAACCCTCCTCTTCTTAAAAGCCACCCCTAACAACTGCAATTTAATTTTCTCCATCTGATCATCTCATCTCCCACAGCTATTACTTTTTGTTCCATTCACCCTCCTTTCTAGATTGTAAGCTCTAACAAACAGGGCCCTCTGATCCCTCCAGTATTGAATTGTATTGTAACTGTACTGTCTGCCCCCATGTTGTAAAGCACTGTACAAACTGCTGACGCTATATAAATCCTGAATGATAATAATAATAACATATTTGTGATGGTCCGTCCAGCACCCAGCTTGGGTGCCTCCATCAAGATACAGCTTCCTCCAAGCTGGAACCAGAAACCAGGTATTATAGCTGAGCACCCAAGAACTAGATGACACTAGCTTAGGTGCAAACTGGAACTCACTTTATTGTAAACTCACACAAAATATATAGCACATAAGATCAGGTAGAGCCTGATCCCATTGCCCCAACAATACAAACTGTAAACAGAAATGTAACTAACATAGCTAAGGAATAGCCAACATAAACATAAACATTAAGCTACTTAAACAACTAGCCACCTAGACAAGCCTAGTTGACTCAGTGCCCACCCAGACCGTTTGGCACCAGTTTAAAGCTCTGAATACACAAAGTAAATTACACATGCTGTGCTGTCTTCAGGTGTTTGTCTTTGTGTAATCTGTCCACTGGACAAGTCATCATAATACAAACATACAATTTTCCAGCAGGCTGAAAAAGTGGAATTAATGTATCTTTATAGATTTATTGAGGGGAACGGTTGATAACTATTTCTGTCCCTAGTAAAGCTTCTCCAACCCAGTCTGCAGGAGGACCACCATATTTCCTCTGACCATTAACCTGTACAAGAATAATATTACACCTTCCCATCCACTCCAGAAGGGAAGCTTTATTGTCTTTATTCAGAGAATGAATCCAAGTCTCACTATCAGCGTTCATCATGTTGTTGTCCATCATTAGAGAATGATCTGCTCTCTCCATGAGATCAGAGGCTAACTGAGCTCTTTTCCATGTTCTGACCAGAAGAAGCAGACAAAATCCCCAGTCTCCTCCATGGAGGGGGAGGCTTGCCCCTAGACCCCTCCAAAAGCCTCTTCCCCAGTTGGATCAGTCACAGTATTCATGGTGTCTTTTTCAGACTTCTTATTGCTGGTATAGTGATGTGCAGAGCCCCCTTCTTCTTTACCTCTTCTCTGGAGTTATCATGTATGACAGCCATGCTGATATGCATGCTGTTCTCAGCAGTATGTGCTGTGAGCCCTGGCTGATGAGAGGTGCACAGGACCTTGGCTACCTTCTGGAAGCATGAATTACTGTATTGTGGCGAACAGGAGAGAACCTCAGAAATGAAGCCAATCAAAATATGCCTCTGTAACCAAGGATAACCAATAACCAGCGGAAACTTAGGTAAGGAAATAACTTGGAATTGGATTATCTCATGGTGAAGAGTCCCTATGGCCATTGACAATGGAACAGTCTCATGAGTCACATGGGCAGGCTGTAGACGTCTCCCATCAAGAGCCTCAATGGCAAGTGGAGTGTCAAGCAGCTGCTGCAGAATCTAGTTCTTTGATACTAAGGCAGCATCAATTAACAGGCCTGCAGCCCCAGAGTCGATTAGAGCCTGTATCTCGACAGATGACTCAGCCCAAGAAAGGGTAATCAAAACCAGGGGCTTATCCTTCTGGATGACTGGGGATGAAACAACACCACCTAAGGTCTGTTCGTGACAGGACCGCGAGGTTCAGGCGCACCTTGGATGGGTAGGACAAGACTTCAAAAAGTGACCTGCCTGGTCACAATAAAGGCACAATCTCTCCCTCCTCCTAAGGGTTCTCTGATCCACAGAGAGACACGTGAAGCCTGAGCGCATGGGTTCATCTTTACAGGCTGGCTAGGTACCAGGAAACATGGGAGGTGAGGGCGGCAAGGATAGAACTGCAAAGTTTGGAGACAAGTGCATTGACTGCATCTTCTGAATTCATGGCCTTCGCCTACTGCCAGATACCATGAATCAGACTGAGACAGAAGCACAGTTAAATCACACTTGTTTAATAATAATAATAAAAAGGTAAACAGAGTAAACATAGTCAAAACATAGCCAGAGTTCAGGAACTGGAACGGATAGTCAGACAAGCCAAAATGTCAGGGAGCCAGAGATGAGCGTAGTAGAACAGCAAGCAGGATCTGGAGCCAAAAGGAATGTCAGCTAAGCAAGTCTTTAACTGGAACACAGGAGAGCATCTCTAGAGATGTGACCAAGGTGAAGGCAGCTTAAGTAGGCAGGACTAATGAGCAGGATCATCAACAGTGGAGTCACTGTGGAGAGAAAGGAGCTGGTAATTAGCAGACAGCTGAGCGGCCATCTTTGAGAAAGAAGGGCTGAGCCCAGCCCTGACAGGACGCTAGTTCTGATGACCTGGGGGTCACGATGGATTCCCTTAATTTGCAGGATATTCCTTTCACTTCCTGTTTGGCTATAGGACAGGAAGTGACGGAAAATCTCCCCAATGGGACACAGTTGGTGAAAAAACAAAATAAAAAAAAACCCCAAACTAACAGGGTTTACAACTCTCCCTTACTCTATCCAAAACTAAAAAAAAACCTTTTTCCCATAGTTTTACTTTAATGCTGAACTCTATAAAAAATGTTATATAGTAATATATTATTGAAAAATTTATTTTTAAATACATTATCTGAAATATATCAGTCATATCATCTTCTATAATCTCTCGGATTCATACTGAAAGTGAACCAGTGCTTTAACCTAGGCAAGGTTTTATCACATTGATTATGCAGTCAGTCTAACACAGACTGACACACCCACTGGAGAAGGACTAGAGCGAAAGAAATCAAGTAGCCTTGGTATCCATGATATCTTACAATTAAATAGCAATCAGTAATGTCCCCCTCATCCATGCATCCAGCCCCCTAATCTACATGTGGGGCGCCCGACGCATAGATTCCCAATGGGGTTTTTAATTTTTTAGAAGCACGTAATTAGAGCCTGAGGCTCTAATGGGCTTCAAAAAATGGTGGTCTCTGCGCCTCGAGCATACCCAGTTGTGACAATAGTTAATCAATATTTGCTACTGTACCCCAGAAGATGTCACACCTTTTTCTGCTGTATAGGGTTTACTACACGCCACAAAAACTTTTTTGGTTGGGGCGGAGGAAAGACGACACATGCCCAAGATGCGGAAGATCGGGGGGGGGATCTTATTCATATGTTTTGGAGATGTCCAAAGTTATTCCGATACAGGAGGGAGGTACACTACCGCCCGAGTGTTTAAAACTCGAATAGATATGGATCCCATATTATGTGTACTGGGGTGGATAGAGGGAGAGGGTAAACCAAGAGACACCCAGGTAGCAATATTGAGATGCCTTTTTCAGGCTAGGAGACTTATTGCCCAGAGGTGGCAATCTCCTGCCCCCCCCCCCAACCTGTAGGGAATGGGAACGAAGTATGGACGTAGTAATTCTTAAGGAAATTACGACATATATCAAACAAGGAAGGTATAATAAATATGATAAGATCTGGAAGCTGTGGAAAGAGAAACGGTAACTTAGAGGTATAGGGTAATAAGGGAAAGGCCAGATATGATAGCTGAGACTAAAGACGAGTATTGTGCTGAGGGATGGATGCAATGGTATTATGACAATGTGGTGTGAGAGATAGTAGATTAGGGGTGAACAAATGAATGATAGGTTAATAAAGTTGTTATGAAGGGGGAATTCAGAACCCCCCTTTAATATTTTATTTAAAGAAAGTAAAATGGTTGTGAAATCTGTATGTTTTGTACATTTTGAAAAATAAATAAAGATATATAGTTAAAAAAAGAAAATATTTGCTACTGTCTTCTCACGGCCAATCAGGAAGAGACCCGTCACCTGATTGGCCCGAAAGGAGAAGCAATCCGAGGCCACCGAGGAGGAGGAGAGATGAGATGCAGCGGAAGCATTGTTTTCCGCCCCCCCCCCCCCCAAAAAAAAATATACCACCAGCTGCCACTGATAGCCATACCACATTTTGATAAGGGGAGAAGTGAGGGACTTATCTATAGGGGAAAAAAGTATTCCCCAGCATTATAATCTTCTTTAATGTTTCCTTTAATTCCTTAATATTTAAACCATATTCCTGATATGTCTGCTGTACCATGTACTTGTATGAAAAAGTATCCTGCTCTCTTTGTATTGCTTACTTTGTGTGAAATCCCTGGTGTTCCTGCCAGTCCCTCTGCTTTCCTATTAAACATTTACGGACCGCCCGCTGTCATTATACAGTGGCTGTTTGAAGAGGGATATCAGCAGGGCCACCGTTAGGGTGGGCCCGATCGGACCCCCTACAGCAGCATAATGACATTCAACTTTTAGCAGCCAGCCGCTGACCCTGGCTGCTACCTACATGCTGCAGCGCTGCACACAAGCAGCCGAAAGCGGGACAGTGACCCCCCCCCCCCCCCAGGTGATCAGCAGTTCCGTGTTCCGGCACTTGCTCAACTTCCCTGCTGAGGTGGAGCCTGCTTCTAGGTTAGTAATGTGATTGGGTGGGACTCAAGGAGGGGGTGTGGCCAACCTCATCAGTGGTGGGACCCAGCCCTCTCAGATGCATGATGCAGATATGGTAAGTCACTAAGTCAGTGTGTGTGCAGCGGTGAGCTGCTGTCGATTGGTTGTGTGGAGTGGACTGTGTTTGACATCATACACCTGGCCCTGATAAACTGACATGATGGAGTTACATTGTGAAAATGGATGAGGATGTTTTTGGATGGAGATGGGAGTTACATTGTGGAGAGTCTCTTCGCAATGTAAGTCTCATCTCCACCCAGAATCATCCTCATCCATGTCCACAATGTATCTCCATCCCCACCTAGAATCATACATCCCTCTCCATCATCCTCATCCCCACCCAGAATCATCCATCCCTCTCCCCATCCTCATCCCCACCCAGAATCATCCATCCCTCTCCATCATCCTCATCCCTGTCCACAATGTATCCCCATCCCTGCCTAGAATCATCCATCCCTCTCCATCATCCTCATCCCCACCCAGAATCATCTAAATCCCTGTCCACAATGTATCCCCATCCCCACCTAGAATCATCCATCCCTCTCCATCATCCTCATTCCCACCTAGAATCATCCTCATCCCTTTCCATCATCCTGATCCCCACCCACAAGAAAACAGCTTCAGGACAAGGATTAGGAAGCCAAAAAAAACAGCAGCTCCACTGTGCATGAGGCCTAAAAATGGGGTGGTGTTTTTATATCCTTTATTTCTGTTATAACCACTTAAATACTTCAATCATCCCCTTCTTGCCCAGGCCAATTTCCAGCTTTGAGTGCTAGTGCACTTTGCTAAATAAACTAAACTAAAAGAAAATTACAGAAATTAAAAAATATATATATATTTTTTTCGTTCATTTTATAAAATTTTGCAAACAAATATTTTTTCTTCATAAATTTGAGTCAAGATGTATTCTGCTACATTTGCCAAATTAGTATTTATTATTTAGTCTGTAGGAAAGTTATAGTACACAAACTAAGGTATAAAGATCATAACATTGATTAATCCTGATGTACTGACACCCTATCTCATTTCTTGTTCGGTTCGCAGCAGAACAGGCGAACAGGCAAAAAATTTGGCAGAACACGTGAACACCAATAAAGTCTATGGGATACGAGCATGATTAATCATAAGTGCTAATTTTAAAGCCTTATATGCAAGTTATTGTCATAAAAAGTGTTTTGGGACCTGGGTCCTGCCCAAGGGGACATGTATCAATGCAAATTTTGTAAAAATAATTTTTTTTCAGGAGCAGTGATTTTTTTAACCACTTAAGGACCGCCGTATTGCCATTATACGTCATCAGAATGGCACAGGCAGGCACAAGCACGTAGATGTACGTGCCTGCCTTCCAGCGGGTGGGGGGTCCGATCGGACCCCCTCCCGCTGGATACGGCGGTCCCTTTCGGTGCCGGAGCGATCCGTGATGAGGGGATGGCCGTTGGTTTCTGGCCATCCCCTCTCGATCGCTCCTGGCCAGTGACGAACTTCCTCCCCTGTGAAAATGTAAACACAGGAGGAGGAAGTGATGTCACACTCCTCGTGGCGGTCTTTTTGAACCGGACAGCGAGGAGTGAAGACATACAAGTAAGTGCACCAACAGTCCACTGACACATAGGTACACATAGGCCCACATTTCACCCCAGTCACCCCCCGATCACCCCCCAGATAGGCCCCCCGCCCCCCCCAGTCACAGTGTCACTAATGCAGTGTTCATTTATTTATTGATCACTACATTTAGTGTCAGTTGTGACTGTAAAAAGTGTCAGGGCAGCTAGTGTTAGGCCCCTTTAGGTCCAGGGTAGCCCCCTACCCCCCCTAATAAAGGTTTAACCCCTTGATTGCCCTCCCAGTTAACCCTTTCACCCCCTTTTACCAGTGTCACTAAGCAATCGTTTTTCTGATCGCTGCAATAGTGTCACTGGTCCCGCTAGGAAGCTAGTTTTTTTTTTAGGTTCAACGCCAGGTTTTTATAGCGTTAGGTACCCCGATATATAACCTAATAAAGGTTTTAACCCTTTGATTGCCCCTAGAGTTAACCCTTTCACCAGCGATCGCTGCATAAGTGTCACTGGTGACGCTGGTTAGCCATTTAGTTATTTAGGTTCCCCGTCAGGTTTTTATAAAGCTTCAGGTACCCCCATATAAATACCCAATAAAGGTTTTAACCCCTGATTGCCCTTAGTTAACCCTTTCACCAGTGATCACCGTATAAGTGTTACGGGTGACGCTGGTTAGGTAGTTCGCTTTTTATAGCATCAGGGCACCCGCCATTTATTACCTAATAAAGGTTTAACCCCCTGATCACCCGGCGGGTGATATAAATTTGGTTTTAGGGTCAGAAAGGGTCTGCGTCGCCCCAGGCAGTGCTAGGTTAGTGCCAGTACCGCTAACACCCACGCGCAAAGCATACACCTCCCTTAGTGGTATAGTATCCGAACAGATCAATATCTGATCTGATCGGATCTATACTAGCGTGCCCAGCAATTTAGGGTTCTAAAAAAATGCATTGTTAGCAGGATCAATCCAGATACCTGCTAGCACCTGCGTTTTGCCCCTCTGCCCAGCCCAGCCCAGCCCAGCCCACCCAAGTGCAGTATCGATCGATCACTGTCAAAACACAACACACATAACTGCAGCGTTCGCAGAGTCAGGCCTGATCCCTGCGATCGCTAACAGTTTTTTTTGTAGCGTTTTATACAGTCGCTGACAGGCTAGGTGCTTTTTTACCTGTGAGTCTCACTACTGTACCCCTAAATTTAGAGCCCAAAATGGCAAAGCGAAGGTACACTAGTGAAGAGGCCTACACGTTTCTGAGCATGACAGATAGTGAAGAGGAAGACACTGATCTGTCAGATTCAGGCTCAGAATACGAACCTGTAGAGGACAGCGCCTCCATGTCAGATAGCTCTGACGACGAAGAAGAGGTCCCTGCTAACGTCAGGCGTACCCGCCCCCGATTTTCTGATGTTGTTGAGGTGCAGGAACCGCAAGTCCCTCGTATGGAGTATAGAGCCAGTACTAGCGCCGCTCATCCTTTTGGTGAACTGGCAAGCACCAGCGGCCTAGTACACCCTGGACGTACATCCAGCACTGCAGTAACACGTGGTGACGTGGCGAGTCCCATAAGCTCAGTTCAAGCTGGCGAGGTGGCAAGCACAAGTAGTGTCCCGCTGCCACCAAGAAGAAGACGAAGACAGGCCCGTCGTTCCCATAGTGCCCTTCCTGCAGAATTCGCCAATCCTGATTGGGTGCCCACCACTTCTGCAGCACCAGTACTTCCCCCATTCACTGCCCAACTCGGTATTCAGGTGGATACAGATGATTTTACGCCACTCGATTTTTATTCTCTGTATTTCACGGAAGATCTCTATAGATCTATTGTGGACCAAACCAATTTATATGCTGGTCAACACATCGCCGCTAATCCCCAGTTGCCGTCTCTTGCCAGAGATTGGAAACCAGTTACGGTTTCCGAATTTAAGACGTTTCTGGGCCTTTCCCTCAACATGGGCACACATAAATTCATGCGGATGCGGGCTTATTGGTCCACGCATCCGGCTGACCACATGCCCGTGTTCTCTAACTCCATGTCCAGGAAACGATACGAGCAGATCTTGCGGTTCTTGCACTTCAGTGACAATGAACTTTGTCGTCCACGTGGAGACCCTGAATAAGATCGGTTCTACAAAATTTGGCCCCTCATAAACCACTTCAACCAACGTTTTGCAGACTTGTTTACTCCCCAAAAAGTTGTCTGCGTTGATGAGTCCCTTGTTAAGTTTACTGGTCGCTTGTCATTCAAACAGTACATTCCCAACAAGCGTACCAGATACGGGGTCAAGCTCTATAAGTGCTGTGACAGGGCCACAGGCTATGCATGGAGCTTTATGGTTTATGAGGGTAAAGATAGTTACGTAGAGCTGGAGAACTGCCCTGATTACATAGGAAGCGCTGGCAAGATAGTGTGGAAATTGGTGTCACCCTTATTCGAAAAGGGGTACCACTTGTACGTGGACAACTATTACACCAGCGTGCCACTGTTTAGTCATTTATTTGATCATCAGATTGGAGCATGTGGCACCGTGTGACCTAATCGCCGGGGCTTTCCCCAGCGGCTTGTAGATTCCCGTCTTAGCCTGGGGGAGAGAGCCTGCTATCGGTGTAATAATTTGCTCGCTATGAAGTGGAGGGATAATAAGAATGTTTTCGTTCTTACCTCCCTTCATGCAGACACGACGGTCCAAATTTCTACGGCGACTGGTATTGTGGAGAAACCCCTCTGTGTCCACGAATATAACAAAAATATGGGAGGGGTGGACCTCAATGACCAGATGTTGGCGCCGTATCTAGCTTCCCGTAAGGCCAGACGCTGGTACAAAAAAGTGTCTGCTTACTTATTTCAATTGGCTTTGCTGAATGCTTTTGTGCTATACAAAACTTCAGGCGGGACATTAACCTTTCTTTTCTTCCAAAGAGAGGTTGTCACAGAGCTTCTGTATCCAGAGGGTTCTTCACCTCACCATTCCCAACCAAATGCAGTAAGCCGGATGCATGAGAGGCATTATTCTTATGTCCTCCTGAGTACCCCTACCCAACGAACCCCCCAAAAAAGATGTCGTGTCTGTACCAAGCGCGGATTTAGGCGTGACACCTGTTCTTATTGTCTACGCTGTCCTGGCAATTCTGGTCTTTGTCAGGGTGAGTGTTCTGAACGCTACCACACACTAGTGAAGTATTAGCGTAGGGTACAGCATTTCACAGGCTAGGCACACTAACACAGAGTCTCCCAAGATGCCATCGCATTTTGAGAGACCCGAACCGTTGTGTGTATAAAAGTGTATAAAAAAAAAAAAGTTAAATAAAAAAACCAAAAAAAATATAAAATATAAAAACCAAAAATAGTTGTCGTTTTATTGTTCTCTCTCTCTCTCTCTCTCTCTTCTCTCTAATTTTTTATACTTTACTGTTTACTGTGTTATTGTTAACCATTTTTCATGTTTTCAGGTACGCCATTCAGCTGCAGCGTGGATTTATTTATCTTGACAGCAACAGCGTTTGCTCCCACGATACATAAAGCCGCGACTCCAGTGCTGTAGGAGGTGATTTCACCACCACAGTTAAAAAAGAGCATATATGCCGAAGCATGGGGGCATAAGGGGTGGAGGAGCGATTTTGCTCCTAATGCCGCGTACATACGGTCAAAATTCTGACGGAGGGCTTGCCCATGGAAAAGTTTGAACGTATGTACGCGGCATAACTTTTTTGCGGGAGGATGCCCCCATGCTTCGGCATATATAAATGGTGCATGTATGTCCATCATTAGAAGTGGGTGGATGAAGGGAGGTATCTAATGGTGGGCATACCCACCAATCAATCTCTTTTTTTTCGTTCAGACAACATGACTCTCAGTAAATAGCTTGGGGTGTCTACTTTCCAAAATGGGGTAATTTGGGGGGGTTTTGTGCTATTTTGGCATTTTATGGCCTTCGAAAACTGTAATAGGTAGTGAGGAGTGAAATAAAAAAATTGCGCCCTTAGAAATCCAGAAGGTGGCGATTGGTTTTTGGGGCCCCGTACGCAGCTAGGCTCCCAAAAAGTCCCACACATGTGGTATCCCCGTACTCAGGAGAAGCAGCAAAATGTATTTTGGGGTGCAATTCCACATATAACCATGGCATGTGTGAGCAATATATAATTTAGTGACAACTTTTTGTAAAAAAAATAAATATTTTTATTTTTTGTCATTATTCAATCCCTTGGAACAAAAAAAAAAATATTCAATGGTCTCAACATGCCCCTCAGCAAATAGCTTGGGGTGTCTACTTTCCAAAATGGGGTCATTTGGGGGGGGTTTTGTGCCATCTTGGCATTTTATGGCCTTCAAAACTGTGATAGGTAGTGAGGAGTGAAATAAAAAAATTAATGCCCTTAGAAATCCTGAAGGCGGTGCTTGGATTTCGGGGTCCCGTACGCGGCTAGACTCCCAAAAAGTCCCACACATGTGGTATCCCTGTACTCAGGAGAAGCAGCAGAATGTATTTTGGGGTGTCATTTCACATATGCCCATAGCATGTGTGAGCAATATATCATTTAGTGACAACTTTGTGCAAAAAAAAAAAAAAAGTTTGTAATATTCCCGCAACTTGTGGCAAAATATAAAATATTCCATGGACTCAACATGCCTCTCAGTAAATAGCTTGGGGTGTCTACTTTCCAAAATGGGGTCATTTTGGGGGGTTTTGTGCTATTTTGGCATTTTATGGCCTTCGAAACTGTGATAGGTAGTGAGGGGTGAAATCAAAAATTTGCACCCTTAGAAATCCTGAAGGTGGTGATTGGTTTCGGGGTGCCGTATGCGACTAGACTCCCAAAAAGTCCCACACATGTGGTATCCCCATACTCGGGAGAAGTAGCTGAATATATTTTGGGGTGCAATTCCACATATAACCATGGCATGTGTGAGCAATATATCATTTAGTGACAACTTTTTGTAAAAAAAAAATTTATTTTTATTTTTTGTCATTATTCAATCCCTTGGGACAAAAAAAAAAATATTCAATAGTCTCAAGATGGCCCTCGGCAAATAGCTTGGGGTGTCTACTTTCCAAAATGGGGTCATTTGGGGGGGGTTTTGTGCCATCTTGGCATTTTATGGCCGTCAAAACTGTGATAGGTAGTGATAGGTAGTGAGGAGTAAAATAAAAAAATTATGCCCTTAGAAATCCTGAAGGCGGTGCTTGGATTTCGGGGTCCCGTACGTGGCTAGGCTCCCAAAAAGTCCCACATATGTGGTATCCCTGTACTCAGGAGAAGCAGCAGAATGTATTTTGGGGTGTCATTTCACATATGCCCATAGCATGTGTGAGCAATATATCATTTAGTGACAACTTTGTGCAAAAAAAAAAAAGTTTGTAATATTCCCGCAACTTGTGGCAAAATATAAAATATTCCATGGACTCAACATGCCTCTCAGTAAATAGCTTGGGGTGTCTACTTTCCAAAATGGGGTTATTTTGGGGGGTTTTGTGCTATTTTGGCATTTTATGGCCTTCGAAACTGTGATAGGTAGTGAGGGGTGAAATCAAAAATTTGCACCCTTAGAAATCCTGAAGGTGGTGATTGGTTTTCGGGGTGCCATGCACGACTAGACTCCCAAAAAGTCTGACACATGTGGTATCCCCGTACTCGGGAGAAGTAGCGGAATATATTTTGGGGTGCAATTCCACATATAACTATGGCATGTGTGAGCAATATATCATTTAGTGACAACTTTTTGTAATTTTTTTTTTTTTTTTGTCATTCAATCCCTTAGGACAAAAAAAAAATATTCAATGGGCTCAACATACCCATCAGCAGTTTCCTTGGGGTGTCTACTTTCCAAAATGGGGTCATTTGGGGGGGGGGGGGGTTGTACTGCCCTGCCATTTTAGCACCTCAAGAAATTAGATAGGCAGTCATAAATTAAAAGCTGTGTAAATTCCAGAAAATGTACTCTAGTTTGTAGACGCTATAACTTTTGCGCAAACCAAAAAATATACGCTTATTGACATTTTTTTTACTAAAGACATGTGGCTGAATAAATTTTGCCCTCAATGTATGACTAAAATTTAGTTTATTCGATTTTTCTTATAACAAAAAGAAGAAAATATCATTTTTTTTTCAAAATTTTCGCTCTTTTTCCATGTATATCGCAAAAAATAAAAATCGCAGAGTCTGGCACAACATTTGTTGAACGCGGCAAAAATGTGTATCCCCCCACTATGGAAATCTTCAACGCCTCCTTCAATTTCTGATTGGGTCAAGAGAGTCTCCAATGTAGCGGACATGGAAAACTTAATTTCGCAAGCTAAAGATACCCCATCCAAATATTGGGCCACTTGGGCTTGCTGGCTTCACTTTCGCTCATCAGATATATGCTCCCAACTGGTAGCTGGAGTCCCTCCCACCCCTAGATCCTGAAATCTTTCTCGTCTTCTCGATAATCTTTCATCTCTTGTGTTTTCTTCCTTCCCTTTGTCAGATTATCCCCTCATTCACACCCTATATACACACTTGTTTTTAAATCATATATTGTCATACAGATAGGAGCTTTTACTGTCTACAGGGCACCTTCCTACTGTATGGCCTTCCCGTTTCATATACCTTCTCCATGAGCCACATGACTCAACAGTTCCTGGAAAGCGGTTTTCCGGGAATATCAGGAATCCGAATATTAAAAGTGTTTTAGAAGCATTAATCCGAATCAATATGTTAGTATAACCTAGGCTGTTGTATATTAGCCCTGATTCAGATGCTGAATTTTCCTGTTGTTTAAACTCTGTCTACAAGCTATTTACACCTACTACAAAAGTTGTATTACTATTGTTCGTTGTTTTGCTGTTGTTTTGAATGGATACATTTGTTATGTATTTTGAATCCTTCAATAAAAGCATCTTTCTTGGAAAAAAAAAAAAAAAAAAAAATCGCAGAGGCAATCAAATACCATCAAAAGAAAGCTCTATTTGTGGGAAGAAAAGGATGCAAATTTCGTTTGGGTGCAATATTGCATGACTGCGCAATTACCAGTTAAAGCAGCGCAGTGCGAAATTGTAAAAAGACCTCTGGTCCTTAAGGTGTTTATTGGTCCGAGGCTGAAGTGGTTAATGCTTAAAGTGAAACAATAAAAATGAAATATTCCTTTAAATATTGTGCCTGGGGGTGTCTATAGTATGCCTGTAAAGTGGTGCATTTTTCCCATGTTTAGAACAGTACCACAGAAAAATTACATTTCTAAAAAAAAAAAATTGTCATTTAAAACTGATCGCGGCTGTAATGAATTGTCGGATCTCGACAATATAGATAAAACTCATTAAAAAAGAGCATGGCACCCCTCGTCCATTACAAGGCCCTTTGGGTCTGGTATGAATATTAAGGGGAACCTCGAACCAAAATTTAAAAAAAATGCATGGGGGTCCCCCTAAAATCCATACCAGACCCTTCGAGTGTGATATGGAAATTAAGGGGAACCCTGCACCAAATTTTAAAAAAATGGCGTAGGGGACCCCCCAAATCAATACCAGACCATTCAGGTCTGGTATGAATTTTAAGGCGAACCCTGTGCCAAAAATAAAAAAAATGGCATAGGCGTCCCCCCAAAATACATACCAGACCCTTATCCGAGCACGCAACCTGGCAGGCTGCAGGAAAAGAGGGGGGACGAGGGCCACATGCCCTCAACATGGGGAGGGTGCTGTGGGGTAGCACCCCAAGACACCTTGTTCCCATGTTGATGGGGACAAGGGTCTCATCCTCACAACCCTTGCCCGGTGGTTGTGGGGGTCTGCGGGTGGGTGGCTAATTGGAATCTGGAAGCCCCCTTTAACAAGGGTATCCCGGCCTCCCCTCTGTGTGAAATGGTATCGGGGTACAAATGTACCCCTACCATTTCACAAAAGTGTCAAAATGTTAAAAAAAGACAAGACACAGCTTGGGACAAGACCTTTATTTAAAAAATGTTAGGTAAACGGGTGACCCCACCCCCTCTGACGTCACAGGGAACCCATGGGAAAGACAGAGGGGGCGGAGCCCTGCCCTCAGTTATATAAGAACTGTCAAAGGCGAAGGAGCGTCATATGGAGGCGGATCGGTCGTGGCTTTTTAATTTTTTCATTTTTTGGTCCGCCGGCGGAGTGATATCAGAAGATGAATGGACATCGTGGGACATTTTTATTTTTTATTTTTAAATAAAGGACTTGTCCCAAGCTGTAGCTTGTCTTTTTTTTAACATTTTGACACTTTTTTTGTGAAATGGTAGGGGTACATTTGTACCACATTACCATTTCACACAGGGGGGAGGCCAGGATCTGGGGATCACCTTGTTAAAGGGGCTTCCAGATTCCAATAAGCCCCCCGCCTGCAGACCTCCACGGCCACCGGGCAAGGGTTGTGGGGATGAGGCCCTTGTCCCCTTCAACATGCGGACAAGGTGCATTGGGGGGCTACCCCAAAGCACCCTTCCCATGTTGAGGGCATGTGGCCTGGTATGGTTCAAGAGGGGGGGCGAGAGAGCCTTTTTCTGCGGCCTGACAGATTGCATGCTCAGATAAGGGTCTGGTATGGATTTTGGGAGAGACCCCTAAGGTATTTTTTTGGCACAGGGTTCCCTTTAAAATCCATACCAGACCTGAAGGATTTTATGCAATTTTTTCTTAAATTTTGCTTTGGGGTTCCCCTTAATATTCATACCAGACCCAAAGGGCCTGGTAATGGAAGGGGGGATCCCATGCTCTTTTTTTCAATTATCTGTATCTACTGTATATTGCCAAGACCCGACAATTCATTACAGCCGCGATCAGTTTTAAATGTCAATTTTTCATTTAGGAATGTTATTTTGCCGTGGTACTGTTCTAAACATGGAAAATGTGCCTCTTTACAAGCATACTATAGACACTTCCCAGGCACGAAATTTAAAGGAATATTGAATTTTTATTGTTTCACTTTAAGCATTAAAAATCCACTGCTCCCGAAAAAACTGGTTGTCATGGTTATGCAGTGATCTTCCTGTGTTTGCTTACCTTCCCTCATGTCTTCAGACTAAGAAGCCAGCTACTTCCACCTGGTGGTTTTTATAACCTCTCCTCTAAGCATGGCTCCACCCCAGGCCCTATCAGGGAGCCTATATAAACCTGTGCACTGCAGGGCTCAGGGCTGATCAACCATTGTGTATTCCTTTGTGTATTAGCGCCCTGTTTCCTGTCGTGTGCTCTGCTACTGATTTCCGTTACCGACCTTGGCGTGTTCTGACCATCCCTGCTTGCCTGTGACCCTGACCTATTGGCGTGTACCCGACTATTCTGTTCTGCTTGTGGCCCCGACCTTGGCTTTGTCCCTCACCATCCCTATCCTCCTGTTGCCTACTGTGGGTGTGAGCTGGGGGACCCTGGGGGTCGCGACCTGGAGCCAGTTGCAGCCAAGACCATCTTCACCACTCGAAGCTCTGGTGAACACCAGCTGGCTCTTAGACTCCGCGCCCCAGGGAATCTCACGCTCTATCCCCAGTGGGATCTGTCCCCGTCTGCAGCAGTCAGCCGTAGGGTCCACAACCTCGCGGTGCACTCCGCATCCCTACGGTGTGCACCTGTCACCTCGCCTCAAGGTGACCTGACACTGGTGGTTTTATAAAAAAAAATTGCATTGATACATGTCCCCTGGGGTAGGACCCAGGTCCCCAAATACTTCTTATGACAATACCTTCCATATAAGCCTTTAAAATTAGAACTTTTGATTTTTCATGTTAGTGTCCCATAGACTTTAACGGTGTTCCAGCAGCTTTCGAATTTGCAGCGAACACCCGATGTGCGGTGAACAGGCGAACACCCGATGTTCGAGGCGAAATTACATCCGACTCAAACATCGGGCTCATCTCTAGTCAGAACAGTAAAAATACCCCCCTAAATGACCCCTTTTTGGAAAGTAGACAGTCCAAGGTATTTAATAAGAGACATGACAAGTTATTTAAAGTTGTATTTTTTTTTGCAATTTTTTTACATACTGTCACCAGTGCAGCAGGGCCAGATTAAGAGCATCATGGGCCTAGTGCTAAGGATTTTTGTGGGCCTTTTTATAGAAATAAAAAGAAATGCAAACTAATTTTGTTAAAACAAATAAATATATTAACAATTTAAATTAAATAGAGGGAGGTGAGAGAGAGTGTAGGATGGGGAGTGAGGGAGAGGCGTGTGAGAGAGAAAGAGGTGAGAGAAAGAGGAATGGTGAGAGAGAGGGGGTGAGAGGGAGGGGGTGGGGCATGAGAGAGAGAGGGAGAGTGTGACTTTGCGTAGCCATAGTAGGATAGTAATGTGGCACACCAGCATAGTGTGCCATGAAAATCTGTGGGTGGAGTCACATTGCAGTAAGAGTGGGAGGGGCTGTCCTATATGCAATGCATGGGAATATGCACACTCTGTCACATCTGCATGATATGAATGGAGCCTTACACTTACCAACCATGTAACAGGTATTTACTATGACAGACCCTTCTCTCTCTGCTAATCCCTGCATCTTTATTCATCTACTCTCAGTACAGCTGTGCATTCTAAATCCCCTTGTAAACCTCAGCACCCCAAACCCCCTCTTCTCTGCTTAACTTACTCATACTTCTGCTCATCTTTGCCCCCCTGCACACCCCCTCTTTGGTCAATTTTTCCCCCAAACTGTAATCCCTTCTCTGTTTACCTCTGGACACCCCCTGCCCCATCCATCTGCCCACCTTTGCAGTACAATCTAATGGAAGGCTCAGTGACCGTGGCAGGCAGGGCTTGTTGTACATCCCTAATGATGGCAGCATTCAGCAAAGGTGATGGTGTACCAGGGCTCAGGGTGTTTGACTTACCTATAAATGTTCTAATAATTTACATATCAAAGCTATCCGCAATATACATATTATTGCCACCCGCGATTTACAAATCAATGATTTCTACACTGTACACAGAGCAAGGCTAAGCAGCATTAGTGACTTACATACACCACTGGGCTAAGGAAGGGGCCTGGAGCTCCAATAGCCCCTGTGTTATTCTGGCCCTGAAGTGCAGTACAGCATTAGCATATACCTGGTGTGGTGGTAATCAGGGATACTGATTGGTAACAGTAGGTAAAAAAAAATATTTTAATAAAAATAATAATTTACTTGACATTTTTTCACATTTTCTTTCTTTTTGATGACAATTTTACTCTTTTTTTACGATATCTTTTAACACACTGTGACCATAGTAACACTTTACCACTCAATAGACATCTATGCATGAACCCATACAGATGTATTTCAAATCATCCCCAAACTCGCAATGAAATGGGGGTTTGAAATCGTGCAAGTTCAGCTGAAAACCCTGAAACGTTTCAAATCTGCCTCTAATGTGAATGAGGGCTTAAGGAAGTGATCAGGATTTATTTTTTTACACATTATGATTGCTTATACCAATGAATTTCATTGGTTGTAAGCTCTTTTGAGCAGGACCCTCTTAACCCTCTTGTATTTTATTGAATTGTAACTGTAGTGTCTCCCTTTTATATTGTAAAGTGCTGGATGAACTGTTAACACTATATAAATCCTGTATAATATAAACAACATTTGTTTACTGAATGAAACTGATTCATTCAGTGTCTTTTGTTGTAATCGGCTGTGGTTGGAAAAAGCTAATCATATGGCACAGATGGGCTGTGATTGGCCTTGTCTGTACCATGTGATCACTGTGACCAATCACAGCTAGCAGCACAAATGTATACAGTGGATGAAAGGAAGCCATCCATTGTTTGCAATTGTCATGTGATCTGCTGTGATTGGTCACAGCGATCACATGATACTGGCAGCGGGGCCGATATAGTGATCAGTCACCATCTGTGTCTGGTGGACACAGCTGATGACAGATAATCCTGATGTGTGGCCCTACAAGTGGCACCTTCTGGGAGGATGCCATATGACTTTGTTAAAATACCGTTTTATGGTATTAATATCGATATTCTGTAAATTATATTGATCAGGAAAGTTCCAAGAAAATCTGTTCAGTTCTCGTGTAAAAACTCAAACTTGTATTTAATAATAAAATAGCTAAATATTACAAGAACAATATCAAAATGTAAAAATAACATGTAATTATTTCTTAAGATGAAGATTGAATCAGATGTGTGTCTTTGTGTGTGTGAAGCTGTGGCAACTTCCCTTAATGTCTGCCCGAATCAGTCTGCCCAACTGTGTTCTGTTTCTAGCTTTTACTCCTAAAATTTGACCCCCACTTTATCTTTAAAAGGGCTGGTTTAAAGTTCCTCTGAGCATTATTGTCCTACATACTCTTCTAATGAGACATAGCTTCCCTCCTACCTCTCACGCAAGGATGGGGTTTGTTCAGTTGACATTCCTGAGGAGTGAGCAAGAACAATGTGTGAAAGCATTAAACATATACAATATAACATCTAAATCAAATACTACATAAATCAGTATGTATATTATATTCATTGAAAACCCAATGGTCTTATTAATATCCTATTCAAGAAATATTGTAATATAAGGAACTTATATTCTCATATATACACAAAAGTTTTCATCTTAAGAAATGTGAAATCTTTCATCTCATTTGCCATGTGAGGATGGTAAGAACCCAGCTCAAGCTTAATTACTAACACATGTTGGCTCTCCATAGAAATACTTAGGGAGCTTGTAACAATATGTATACTTTCACAAGTATAAAAGTCTATATAGTTTCACTTTTTCCATAACAAAAAAAAAAAAAAAATATATATATATATATATATATATATATATATATATACAACTCAGTTATTCTGTAAACATCAAATCCATTCATTCATTTGTTGATATTTGATAATTGATGTATATTGTATATTGGATATTAGATAAAATTTACTTTCTAACATTTCCGGCTCAAAATGATTGATTAAACTATCTTAATCATTTTCTTATCCAAATCCATTTACAATTACATCTCATTCATATCCATACATGCTTTTAGATCTTAAGATAATTAATTTGAATATATTTTAAATTTTGATTTTATATGAGGAAAAGTGAACATATTAAACCTTTTGCTTCATATAACATAAACATATTTTCACCTTTATTATTTTCTTTTTCTTTTACCAAACAATCAATCCCCTTAATATTCATAAATTCATAAATGTAACATTGTTATACAATACTTTGAAGTATGGATGTCACTTCAGAAATATATGTTTCATACTTTCCCTCCAAATTGTGTTTAGCATAAATCTATAATCCATACAACCTTTCAAATAACTTTGTCAAAATTTGAACTTAAAATATGTTTCTTAACTTCAACTCATTCATATACAGTGGTGTGAAAAAGTGTTTGCCCCCTTCCTCATTTCCTGTTCCTTTGCATGTTTGTCACACTTAAGTGTTTCGGAACATCAAACCAATTTAAACAATAGTCAAGGACAACACAAGTAAACACAAAATGCAATTTGTAAATGAAGGTGTTTATTATTAAAGGTGAAAAAAAATCCAAACCATCATGGCCCTGTGTGAAAAAGTGATTGCCCCCTAAACCTAATAACTGGTTGGGCCACCCTTAGCAGCAACAACTGCAACCAAGCGTTTGCGATAACGTGCAATGAGGCTTTTACAGCATCCTGGAGGAATTTTGGCCCACTCATCTTTGCAGAATTGTCCTAATTCAGTTACATTAGAGGGTTTTCGAGCATGAACGGCCTTTTTAGGGTCATACCACAACATCTCAATAGGATTCAGGTCAGGACTTTGGCTAGGCCACTCCAAAGTCTTCATTTTGTTTTTCTTCAGCCATTCGGTGGTGGACTTGCTGGTGTGTTTAGGATCATTGTCCTGCTGCAGAACCCAAGTTGGTTTCAGCTTGAGTACACGAACAGATGGTCGGACATTCTCCTTCAGGATCTCTTGGTAGACAGCAGAATTCATAGTTCCTTTTATCACGGCAAGTCTTCCAGGTCCTGAAGCAGCAAAACAGCCCCAGACCATCACACTACCACCACCATATTTTACTGTTGGTATAATGTTCTTTTTATGAAATGCAGTGTTCCTTCTACGCCAGATATACTTGGACACACACCTTCCAAAGAGTTCCACTTTTGTCTCATCGGTCCACAGAATGTTGTCCCAAAAGTCTTGGGGATCATCAAGATGTGTTGTGGAGAAATTGAGACGAGCTTTGATGTTCTTTTTGCTCAGCAGTGGTTTTCTCCTTGGAACTCTGCCATGCAGGCCATTTTTGCCCAGTCTTTTCCTGATGGTGGAGGCATGAACGCTGACCTTAACTGAGGCAAGTGAGGCCTGCAGTTCCTTGGACGTTGTTGTGGGGTCTTTTGTGACCTCTTGGATGAGTCGTCGCTGCGCTCTTGGGGTAAATTTGGGCGGCCGGCCACTCCTGGGAAGGTTCACCACTGTTCCATGTCTTCGCCATTTGTGGATAATGGCTCTCACTGTGGTTCGCTGGATTCCCAAAGCTTTGGAAATGGCTTTATAACCCTTTCCAGACTGATAGATCTCAATTACTTTCTTTCTCAATTGTTTCTGAATTTCTTTGGGTCTCGGCATGATGTGTAGCTTTTAAGGATCTTCTGGTGGACCTTACTGTGTCAAGCAGCTCCTATTTAAGTGATGCCTTGATTGTGAACAGGTGTGGCAATAATCAGGCCTGGGTGTGGCTAGAGAAATTGAACTCAGGTGTGGACAACCACAGTTATAGTATGTTTTAACAAGGGGGGCAATCACTTTTTCACACAGGGCCATGATGGTTTGGATTTTTTTTCACCTTTAATAATAAACACCTTCATTTACAAATTGCATTTTGTGTTTACTTGTGTTGTCCTTGACTATTGTTTAAATTGGTTTGATTTTCCCGAAACACTTAAGTGTGACAAACATGCAAAGGAACAGGAAATGAGGAAGGGGGCAAACACTTTTTCACACCACTGTATATGGGATGATTTTAAAAATGAATACATATTACAATGTAAAGTTAGTCCTAACCTGTATGTACTTTAAGGAAATATACTGTTATCTTAATTAACACCAGATGTTCCTCCTAACTAAAATGACTCTATTGTAAGGATGTTTAACCCTTTCAACTCTGAAAATACACTATATGTGATTGTAAAAGTTGACGTGTAACATGTTTAACAAATATCTCATCTTGATATGATAAACACGTCACAGAAAAATTTATATGTTTAAAACTGCCATATTGTCAGGCTAGGTGCAGATAACAAGTAACAGTTCAGGTGTGCTGATTATACAAAGAGTTCAAAGCACATACCATGAGCAGGTCTAAGCAGAGCAGGTCAGCTGGGACTTGTAGTACACCGCTGCAGACGAAGGTAGGTGATTGCTGGACCTTGTAGTTCACTGCTGTAGATGAGGGTAGATGAGTACTGGACCTTGTAGTTCACTGTTGTAGATGAGGATAGATGATTGCTGGACCTTGTGGTTCACTGCTGCAGATGTGGGTACTAGTAGAATCAGGCAAAGCGTAGTCTAGGCAAGCTGGGTCATACACAGGTAGATCAGAATCCAAACGGTACAGAATCAGAAGCAAGCAAGGAAGGTCAAACAAGCCGGGTCAAACAAGAAAGTCACAGAGCAAATATCAGCTGGATCAAACACAAGTGAACTCTAACACGAGCGCTGACTGAATGCTGATACAGGTGATTTAAACGTGAGCTGGCCAATCACTGTTGTTTCCCAGACACAGGCTGTGTCAGGTGAGTTGTGCTGGGTCCTAAAGGGATTCTAGTACTGACAGTACCCCCCCTTTCTCGAGGGGTTGCTCCTGCACCCCCAGGCTTACTTGGATAACGGAGATGGAACTTCTTCTTAAGTCGATCAGCATGAAGATCACGAGCTGGTACCCAAGATCGATCCTCTGGGCCGAACCCTTTCCAATGAACAAGATATTGTAAGGAATTGCGCACTCGTCTGGAATCAAGAATAAATGCCACTTCATATTCTTGACTGTCCAACACATCCACAGGTTCTGGTTCATTTACTAGGAGGCTGGAATGAACAGGTTTCAACAATGAAACATGAAAGACATTTGGAATGCGCATGGATGGGGGCAGTTTTAATCTGTAGGACACAGGATTAACAATCTCCGAGATTTCATAAGGCCCGATGAATTTTGGGCCAAGCTTTTTAGATGGAACATGCAGGGACAGATTCCGAGATGATAACCACACTTTGTCACCAACTTTATATTCTGGTGCCTTTGAGCGCTTCTTGTCAGCAGTTTTCTTAAAAGCCTGCACAGAGCGGGAAATAGCATGATTTACATCGGACCAGATTTTGGAGAAATGTTCAATCGTGGTGTTGGCATCTGGAACATCAGAGGGCGGAAGATCAAAGGAGCACACACGAGGATGCAACCCGTAAACACAAAAGAAAGGAGAGGTCCCTGTAGATGTGCTGGCACAATTATTAAAGGCAAACTCTGCCCATGGAAGGATGTTGACCCACTCCACCTCATCTTTGGCCATCAGACAACGTACCATCTTCTCTAGAGTCTGATTAGTCCTTTCTGTTTGGCCATTAGTCTCAGGATGATATGCTGAAGAATATGATAATTTAATCCCCAGCTGAGAGCAAAGGGCCTTCCAAAACTGAGCTATAAACTGAGAGCCACGGTCAGAGACAATGTTAACTGGTGCCCCATGGAGCCTGAAAATGTGCTTAATGAATAAAGATGCCAGTTCTTTAGCAGATGGAAGCTTCGGAAGCGGAACAAAGTGGGCCATTTTACTGAACCTGTCTACCACCACCCAGATCGTGGAACATCCCTGGGACAGAGGCAAGTCTGTGATAAAGTCCATAGATAAATGGGTCCAGGGACAGGTAGGTATTGGTAGAGGACGAAGGAGACCGGGGGGCTTAGAGGTACTGCTCTTGCTTCTGGCGCAAACTTCACAGGCCTGGACGAAGGCTAACACATCCTGCCTAAGCGATGGCCACCAGAGGTTGCGAGAGACAATCTCAAAAGTTTGTCTAAACCCTGGATGTGCTGCAGGTTTTGATGCATGTACTTGTTGCAATACCTGCAAACGAAGAGCCAGGGGCACAAAGAGCATACCAGGGGGAGTGGAGGGAGGGGCTTCAGCCTGTGCTGGTAACAAGGCCTCAGAGATGTCAGTCTGGGTAAAAGCCAAAATCCTATCCTCAGAGATAATGGGTTGAGGAGGAAGCGGAGGAGGAGACTCTGATAAAAAACTGCGAGACAAGGCATCGGCCTTAATGTTTTTTGGACCTGGTAAATAAGAAATTGTAAAGTCAAATCTGGAGAAGAACAATGACCACCTGGCTTGACGCGAGTTCAGTCTTTTAGCAGAACGGATATATTCAAGGTTTTTGTGGTCAGTCAGAACTATGAATGGATAGCGAGCTCCCTCCAGCCAATGTCTCCATTCCTCTAAAGCTAGCTTTATGGCTAAAAGTTCTCTGTTGCCTATATCGTAATTGCGTTCTGCTGGGGAATATTTACGGGACAAGAAGGCACAAGGGTGGATGGCAGCACTTACAGGATCTTTTTGTGACAAAAGCGCCCCCACTCCTACTTCAGATGCATCTACCTCTACAATAAAAGGTAGCTCAGGAACAGGATGGCGTAGAATTGGTGCAGAGGTAAAGGCTTTCTTTAACTGGGTGAAGGCTGCCTGGGCTTCAGTAGTCCATTTAAATGTACTAGGAGTCTTCCTGGTGAGAGAGGTGATGGGATGTGCAATGGTGGCAAAGTTCTTAATGAATTTTCGATAGAAATTTGCAAAGCCCAGGAAGCGTTGAACTGCCTTCAGGTCTGAAGGTGGTGCCCAGTCTAGAATGGCTTGAACCTTGGCTGGGTCCATGGTGAGGCCTGTGTCAGAAATTAGATAACCCAGGAAAGGTACTTGTTTAACATGGAAAAGACATTTTTCAGGCTTTACAAAAAGGGAGTGAGTCTTTAGTCGGGCTAATACCGAGCAGACATGCTTCTGATGTGTTTCAAGATTGGGAGAGTAAATCAAAATATCGTCTAAATAAACAAGCATGAAGCGACCCATCATGTCACGGAAAATGTCATTCATGAAGTTCTGAAAGACGGCTGGTGCATTCCTGAGGCCGAAAGGCATGACAAGACATTCATAATGACCATCCTTGGTGTTAAAGGCCGTCTTCCATTCATCGCCTGCACGGATTCGCACCAGATTATAGGCTCCCCTTAAATCCAGTTTGGAGAAGATTTTGGCTCCCTGGATTTGAGAGAACAACTCTGTGATGAGAGGGAGAGGATACCGATTGGGAATGGTTATTTTATTTAGGCCTCTGTAATCAACACAAAGTCGCAGTCCTCCATCCTTCTTCGGGACAAAGAAGCATCCTGCTCCTGCGGGAGAAGTGGAGGGACGGATGAAACCCTTAGCTAGGTTTTCCTGGATGTATTCTTGCAAAGCAAGATTCTCTGGTTCAGACAGTGGAAAGACTCTCCCTCGAGGAGGTGTAGTGTCAGGCAAGAGGTCAATGGGACAATCATAACTGCGATGAGGAGGTAAAGTGTCAGCAATTCCTTTAGAAAACACATCCCGAAAGTCCTTATAACAAAGTGGAATCTGTTCTATTCCCACTTGACAGGTATCAAGTCGAACAGGGTGCTGGATGCAGCTCTTTTTACACTGATTGGACCAAGCCAGAATATCTCTTGTTGGCCAGTCAATTTACAGGATTGTGCTTCTGAAGCCAAGGAAGGCCTAGGATCAAAGGAGTGGATGGAGAGTCAATGACAAGACAAGAAATCTTCTCCCAATGCAAAGCCCCTAATTGTAACTGGAAAGGGTTGGTGGATTGGAGCACTAGGTCTTGTGAGAGAGGCCGATTATCCACAGAGATCAGGCGGACTGGACAATCTAGAGCATGAGTTTCCAGGGACAAAGAGGTGATCAGAGTTTTATCAATAAAATTCTCAGCTGCTCCAGAATCCACCAAGGCCAGCAGTTCATGAGCCCCTGTCCCAAAGTGAATGACAGCGGGTAAAAGTATACGATTGTCCCCCTGGGGAGATGAGAGTAGACCTAAGGTGACCTCCCCGCAATCACCTAGGTCCTGGCGTTTCCCGGACGTGTAGGGCACGAACGGAGCATATGACCCTTGAGGCCACAGTATAAGCAGAGTCCCATATTACGCCTGCGTTTGTGTTCCTGGGCCGATAACCGGGTGGAGCCTAACTGCATAGGTTCTTCCTCAGATTTGGCACTGGAGATGGAATAATCAGGTGGTAAGGAAGGTATACAGTTTGCCACAGCCATCGTTTGTTCTCGCCTCCTCTCTCGCTGGCGGCGGTCAATTCTAATAGCTAGACACATAGCCTCCTCCAGTGAGGCTGGATAGGAGAAGTTGACCAGAGCGTCTTTAATCGCATCTGAAAGGCCAATTCTAAACTGGCTGCGGAGAGCTGCATCATTCCAGCCAGATTCCGGGGCCCACCTGCGAAACTCTGAGCAATACATTTCAGCTGTGGTAGTTCCTTGTTTTAAGTTACGCAGGGTCGATTCTGCGGTAGCAGCACGATCTGGATCATCATATAGCAACCCAAGGGCTTCAAAGAAGGCATCTACTGTTAGTAAGGCTGGATGGTTAGGTTCCAGGTTAAAGGCCCAAGCCTGGGGGTCACCCTGTAGTAGAGAGATAATGATTTGAACCCTCTGAGTTTCAGGGCCAGACGAGGATGGCCTCAACTTGAAATATAATTTGCAGCTGTTTTTAAAGTTGCAAAACGCTTTACGGTCACCAGAAAACCGGTCGGGCAAAGGAATTTTTGGTTCAGATGGAGTTTTAGTAATGGTGGTAGTAGAAGGAGATTGCACCTTGGTGAGCTCTGTGGCCATTTCCTGAACTTGATGCGATAAACGGCAAAGTTCTTGTGTAAACAACTGAGCCTGTTCAGGATTCATGATAGGTTTCCCTTTATGTATTGGCTCGTGTTAATGTCAGGCTAGGTGCAGATAACAAGTAACAGTTCAGGTGTGCTGATTATACAAAGAGTTCAAAGCACATACCATGAGCAGGTCTAAGCAGAGCAGGTCAGCTGGGACTTGTAGTACACCGCTGCAGACGAAGGTAGGTGATTGCTGGACCTTGTAGTTCACTGCTGTAGATGAGGGTAGATGAGTACTGGACCTTGTAGTTCACTGTTGTAGATGAGGATAGATGATTGCTGGACCTTGTGGTTCACTGCTGCAGATGTGGGTACTAGTAGAATCAGGCAAAGCGTAGTCTAGGCAAGCTGGGTCATACACAGGTAGATCAGAATCCAAACGGTACAGAATCAGAAGCAAGCAAGGAAGGTCAAACAAGCCGGGTCAAACAAGAAAGTCACAGAGCAAATATCAGCTGGATCAAACACAAGTGAACTCTAACACGAGCGCTGACTGAATGCTGATACAGGTGATTTAAACGTGAGCTGGCCAATCACTGTTGTTTCCCAGACACAGGCTGTGTCAGGTGAGTTGTGCTGGGTCCTAAAGGGATTCTAGTACTGACACATATATATCTGATGGATAAATTATTTCATCAGTAGTCAAAAGTTTCTCTCTTATTAGAGATCTTGAACTTTTTTTCTTATTATTCTTCTTCCTGCACTCTGTAAAGTTGGAAAAACTGTACTGAACATTAAAATACAACAATAATTATGACAAATTAATCTCTTGTGTCAATTCCTCTCCCAGAACTGATATTCTTAAGCTTCAAGGGTTTGTTTTCATCTGGAAGGTCTAGAAATATTAAACTTCTCTTCTTTTGGTGACAGATCCTGAAACAGAATGCAGTATCATTATTTTGAATTTACTAATGCAAAATATACTCTCATTTACTTATTCATTTTTCATACCACAATCCTAATATTTTATTATGACATGAAAGACATATTTTGGTAATAACATTTCTAATTACCTTACTTTGCTCTATTTTTCTTAAACAGGCCTATACTCCTTATGCTATTATTTTGTGTATTTTAAATCTAACAGGACGCAATTTCTCCTTTTTGTCATGATTCAAAACCTTGTTTTCACAAACAAAGAAAGGTTTCAAATCAACCCAGAAGACTGAAGCGAACTGTGTCCATTCACTTCTCCTCTTTAAGATTTAGAATCATATGTGCTGTACTCTAATTTTTGGAATCTTCCAATTCAGCATTTTCTGTAAAATTTTTGCTGAATAGCATAACCATTATTTGGGTAACACATAGAAAGACCTGCTGAACAATGCTTAATATTATTAACAAATACTGGCTCAAAGCCCCTCTCAGTACTTGTTCTAATAATACCATTTACAGGCTTTCTGAATACATTTGTACAAACATCATTGTGTGCATATAGCTGAGAATATTCTGTTACCAAATCTGCCTGTATAGATTTAAATTGTAAAGTTTTAGAAAATGAGCAATATTTGTCATATAATTCTCCTGAACTAATTCTCTCTAGAATAAGTTTTAGTGATAGATCAGGTGTCTGTAATATGATCTTACTAGATCTCACAATCTTTTTTGTTACTTTGACTGCAAAATAAACACTTAACAATTGCTTAATATGTGTGTCAAAGGTATTTTCCATATTTGTCAAACCTCTGGAGAAAAAGCCTATTATTTTCTGATAACCTTCTTTTAATTGAGACAAAGTTAATGAAATTCAAATTCTCAGATACATCAGTATGCAATACAACAGGAATTGACGAACCAACATCACTTGTATTCAAAAAAGGAACATTCTGCAGATCCCTTTTCAACACTTCAAAAGCATCTGTCTGGGTTTGACCCCATTGATCAAACACAACATCTTTTTGTCTCAAAAAATCAAATAATGGTTTAATGTTATCATAGGATTTCTGTAAAAACTCTTTCCAACAATTTACTTTGCTTAAAAATTGATATAACGCCTTGTAAGATGTTGGAATTGGAATAGCAGAAATGTTTTTAACTTTTTTCTGTGATAACTATCTCTGTCTATGACTACTTTGCATATGAAGGAATGCTACCTGACTTTTCATCAACTGAACTGACTCTTCAGTTGTTCAGTTTCAGCCCTGCTGTTTGTAACAGAGTAAATAACTCAGACAAAAGAGTGACATGTTCCTCCATACTCTGTGTAGACACCAAAAACTTGTCCATATGCTGGAAATACATTCTGGTCTAGAGAATTTTGATAATACTTTCTTGAAACACTCATGTGTTATACCATCACTAATGTCCAATCCTGGAATTATTCTAGTGACTGCAAAGGTTTCTTTATTAAAGCTGAAGGCAAGTTTATATTGACAACTTTTAGCTAGTGATATAGAAAAATGACTATTGGCGATTTCCAGTGCAGAAAATACTTCGGCCTTGGCATCCAGGTATGACATTTTCAATTAGCAACAATAGGTTTGTTATTTGTAATGCATTTATTCAGTGATCTTAAATCAACTGATAAAGAATACGAATCATCAGTGTTCTTGATAGGCCAAATACAATTATTTAACACTGATTGTGCTTTCTTCAATATTCCTTGTTGTAGAAATTCTTGTACAATGTCAGAAACTGGACCTATTGATTCTTGTGGCAACTTATATTGAGGGTTGAGGCTTAGGTTCTCGTCTCTCAATTTCTATTTAAATATCTTTAAACAAACCTGTATCAATTTTGGTCTGACTCCAAAGACTTTTATATGATCAAACCAATTGTTCCAATACAAGATTGGTTCCTGTATGAGGCCAATTATAATCTGAAGACATGTAAGTGACTGCTGTACAAATACTTCCAACATTACTGTACATGGAAGTATCTATTAACATAGATTTGGGCCTAGATCTTTCCATATAGTAGAATTACTTAAATCAATAATCCAATTGAATTTACTAAGCACATCTATGCCTAGAATATTCTCTTTATTTTGACAACACCAGATATCTATCTTAGTTTTCAAAAGTCCTGGAATTTCAAAGGTCACATCAGAAACTTTAGTTGCTACTGTATTTTCTTTTCCACTGAAACCAATAAAATTACATTTTGGAGAATTAATATACACATGTAATTTGTGTTTGGTTAAACTGAGTTCAGCTCCTAAATCTATTAACCATTTATTTTTTTATACCATTTAACAAATCATTTAATCATGGCCTTCCATCTTCATCTATTAAAATTGGAGCAACCAAAATGTAATGTTGGATGATTCTCAGAAACTTTTTGTAATCCAGATTTTGGCAATGGAAATAATTCATCTCTCTCTTTGACAGCATTGTTTGTCATATTGATTGAACTTTCATTAACAGTCAGTGTGCTGATCTGTTTGACTTCTGAGGCATAAGGCAAATCAATCAACCTATTGTTTGGACAAGGATGAATAAATTGCTCATAAATGTCCTCATTTTCTAATTCTAAAGTTTTTCTTTGTAAATCTAATTTATATTTCAAACATTCTTTCTGTACATGGCCACATTTCTTACAATGTAAGAAAATAAAATTTCCTGCCTACTCTGAAACTTTGGCTCTGCCTGTGACGTGTATTTCACCATATCTGGGTGTGGCCATACACATGGCAACTCTCTGATCGCCATTTTGCTTTTGTCCGTCTAAACTTTGTGTGCATACTGCAACTTTATTCATTCATTTTGTTTTAAGCAAAACTTCATGATCCTGATCATCAATTTCTTTAGACTGCATATCTGGTACAAAAGACTTCTGTTTAAAGTCTGCTTTATCATTAATTGCTAAACACTTGCTTGACTGTGCTTTAGAATTTTCATAAAGCCTTTTTACATTAGTCTGTAATTCAGACGACTGAATATCTTTTATTTGAATTTCACTTTGCAAATCATCTATTCGCTCAGTCAAAATCAGACAATTAACACATACACTGTTATCCTGCTGAGTCTTTGTTTTCCCTTTTGTACAAACAACATTGCTCTTAGGAACTCCTAATATCATTGTGTCAAAAACTTTAACTAACTTTATCGCATTTCTAACCTGTTTGCTGAATCTTTTAAAAGTAAATTTAGATTTTTGTTTCTTAATATTAGCCTGTAAGCATTCATTGAACATGCAACACCATAATTCATCATCTTTAACACATTTTGACAGATTTTTTAATTTTAATTTACTCTCACTAGATAATTCATCAATAAAATTCAATACTTACCAATTTAGGACAGACTTCCTTCATGTAACACACGTTTCCTTTCTTGGTGGGAAATTACCGCATCAAGAAACAGAGTTTTCTTGCATGTGCGCAAATGTCTCACCGATTTTGATGATTCTATGATTCCAGGTTCATTCGATGATGCCAAAATTTATTTTGCTGTTTCTATTGCTCCTGTAATCTTGACTGCATAATCAATGCTTGTCTTGCTTATCTTCCCTCTCTTCAAGAAGAAGGAGAAATAATTAAAAAATGTTCGATATTCAGGCAAAATTAAACTGGCTATGGCTTTCCACTGTTAAAATACAATTTTTATGGTATTAATATTGATATTCTGTAAATTATATTGATGAGGAAAGTTCCAAGAAAATCCCTTCTTGTGTAAAAACTCAAAAATTGATTTAATAATTAAATAGCAAAATATTACAACAACTAACATTTATAGGTAAAGTTGATCCAGGGAAAATCCGATTGCCTTTTGGGGGATCAGGAAGGAATTTTGTTCCCCTGCTGTAGCAAATTGGAGCATACTCTGCTGGGGTTTTTTGCCTTCCTCTGGATCAACTGTGGGTATAAAATTGGGTATATTGGATTGTACGATATATTTTATTTTATTTATTTATTGTTTTTAAGGTTGAACTGGATGGACTTGTGTCTTTTTTTCAACCTGACTAACTAACTACATAATATCAAAATGTAAAATGTAAAAATATCAATAATGTAACTATTTCTTAAGATGAAAATTGAATCAGATGTGTGTCTTTGTGTGTATGTGAAGCTGTGGCAGCTTCCTTCAATGTCTGCCCAAATCAGTCTGCCCAACTGTGTTTCTGTTTCTAGATTTTACTCCTAAAATCTGACCCTCACTTTATCTTTAAAGGGCTGGTTTAAAGTTCCTCTGAGTACTATTGTCCTACATACTCTTATAATGAGACATAGCTTCCCTCCCACCTCTCAGAAAAGTATGGGGGATGTTCAGTCTCTATGCATTGACATTCTTGAGGAGTGGGCAAGAACAATGTGTGAAAGCATTAACATATACAATATAACATCTAAATCAAATACTACATAAATCAGTATGTATATTATATTCATTGAAAACCCAATGATCTCATCCTATTCAATAAATATTGTAATATAAAGAACTTATATTATCACATATATATACAAACTTTTTCATCTTAAGAAATGTGAAACCTTTCATCTTATTTGTCATGGGAGGATGATAAGAGCCCAGCTCAAGTTTAATTACTAACACATGTTGACTCTCTATAGAAATGCTTATGAAGCTTACACCGGTAACAATATGTATACTTTTATAAAAGTCTATATAATTGTAATTTTTCCATAACGGGTTGTTTTACAAGATAAAGGTTTACAATCACTTTAAATATAGCGTTAATTGTTGATGATGAAGTAAAAAAAATTTTTTTTTTTCCCTCATGCTTCTGCACGCTGATATGCAGAACTATGTTGTGTCCTTTCCCTTAGGGAGCCAGCAACAATAGTCAAAGAATTTGCATTCAGCCAATGTACTCTGTTTCAGGAAGTGAAAAGTTCACATTCAGTCTGTATCTCAATTCACTGCCCATATTTCAAAGTATTATCTCACATGAATTATTACTAAAGGTTTTCAAGGTTTTCCCCCATTCTTTGCCTACATTTAATAAATGCAAATCATATTATCAGATAGAAAAGCAAAAAAGTACATTATGTGACTTAAATACAGCATGTTGAATTAAATACATTTCTTTATAGGGGACATGCTCATAAAAGAGTTGTTGTCAGATTGCAGGGTGCATTCACCAGACATATTTGTTAGGTCAGTAACATTTTCCAACATCTGTCTTTCAGTGGGAAAATATATACCCTGTACTATTTATTCTATTTAAAGTACACTATATTACAAAAGTATTGAGACGCCTGCCGTTACACGCACGTGAACGTTAGTGGCATCCTCGTCTTAGTCCGTAGGGTTCGGTATTGAGTTGGCCCACCCTTTGCAGCTTTAACAGCTTCAACTCTTCTGAGAAGGCTGTCCACAAGGTTTAGGAGTGTGTCTTTGGGAATGTTTGTCCATTCTTCCAGAAGCACATTTGTGAGGTCAGGTGCTAATGTTGGATGAGAAGGCCTAGCTCGCAGTCTACGCTCTAATTCATCCCAGGTGTTCTATCTGGTTGAGGTCTGGACTCTGTGCAGGCCAGTCAAGTTCCTCCATCCCAAACTCACTCATCCATGTCTTTATGGACCTTGCTTTGTACACCGGTTCAAATAATTTGGTGGGGGGATTATGGTGTGGGGTTGTTTATCAGGGGTTGGGCTTGGTCCCTTAGTTCCAGTGAAGGGAGCTCTTAAGGCATCAGAATACAAAGACATTTTGGACAATTTCATGCTCCCAACTTTGTGGGAACAGTTTGGGGATGGCCACTTCCTGTTCCAACATGACTGCCCACCAGTGCACAAAGCAAGGTCCATAAAGACATGGATGAGCGAATTAGGGGTGGAGAAAGTTGACTGGCCTGTACAGAGTTCTGACCTCAACCTAATAGAACACATTTGGGATTAATTAAAGCAGAGACTGTGAGCCAGGTCTTCTCATCCAACATCGCCAGGTCTTCGTCTGAGCCAGGTCTTTTCATCCAACATCAGTACCTGAACTCACAAATGTGCTTCTGGAAGAATAGTCAAACATTGTGGGTCATGGCTGTATGAGAGAGACGCTCTCAGCTCAGAGCCCTATGAAAAGCAATCCCACTGGAGCCCCCCCAACAGTGGCGGAATGCCAGGGCCCGATCGCAAGTGCGACCTTTGCGACCCTGGTAATTCCGCCACTGATGGTGTTGTATTGTATGAATGTGTGAGGGGACAGGGGGATGCATTGTATGGATGTGGTGGGAGAGGAGGGCAGTAGACTGTACTCTATATGAGTTTGAGAAGTGTTGGGGTGAATTTTTGTATGGGTGGGAATGATGGGGCTGCACTGTATGTGTGTGTAAGGAATGGGGGGTGCATGGTATGTATATACAGTTGTGCTTATAAGTTTGCATACTCTGGCAGAATTTATGATTTCTTGGCCATTTTTCAGAGAATATGAATAACACAAAAACTTTTCTTTCACTAATGGTTAGTGTTTGGCTAAAGCCATTTATTATCAATCAACTGTGTTTATACTTTTTTAATCATAATGGCAACAGAAACTAGCCAAATGACCCTGATCAAAAGTTTACATACCCCAGTTCTTAATACCGTGTATTGCCCCCTTTACCATGAATGACAGCTTGAAGTCTTTTGTGGTATTTGTGGACGAGACTCTTTATCTTCTCAGATGGTAAAGCTGCCCATTCCTCTTGGCAAAAAGCCTCCAGTTCCTGTAAATTCTTGGGCTGTCTTACATGAACTGCATGTTTGAGATTTCCCTAGAGTGGCTCAATGATATTGAGGCCAGGAGACTGAGATGGCCACTCCAGAACCTTTGCTTTATTCTGCTGTAGCCAATGACCGAATGACAGGTCGACTTGGCCTTGTGTTTTGGATCACTGTCATGTTGAAATGGCCAAGTATGTCCTATGTGCAGCTTCCTGGCTAAGGACTGCAAATGTTCCTCCAGTAATTTTTGATAACATACTGCATTCATCGTGCCATCATTTGTTAGGTCAGTAACATTTTCTAACATTTGTTCTTCAGTGGATGGGTTTTTCAGGGGTTGGGCTTGGCAGCTTGCAGGACTTTTTTTATCGTCCTGCCAGAGCACCGCTCTCGTGTGAAAACCCTCAGGCTTTCACATTGGAGTGAAAGGAGAGGCTCTTTCGAAGCTCTTTCAAGGTGCTTTGCAGGTATTTTTAGCGTTATAGCACCTGTAAAGTGCCTCAGTGTGAAAGTAGTCTTATACACACACACTAATTACAAGCAAACAGATCACAGGTGAGGATCTCTTTGCTTGTAATTAGTGTGTCTTACCTTTAATAACCATTCAAACACCTTTGTGCCAACTTGTGTGCATGTTATCAGGCCAAAATCACCAGGGTATGTAAACTTTTGATTAGGGTCATTTGGGCAGTTTCTGTTGTCATTATGATTTAAAAAGAGTAAACACAGTTGATTCATAATAAATGACTTTAGCCAAACACTAACCATGAGTGAAAGAAATGTTTTTGTGTTATCATTCATATTCTCTGAAAAATGGCCAAGAAATCATAAATCCTACCAGGGTATCTAAAATTATGAGCACAATTGTATGAGGGGAAAAACTGCATTGTATGTATGTGTACAGAGAAGAGGGGGCTGCATTGTATTTGAGAGTGGGGGGGGTGGCAGACCACATTGTATGTGAGTTTAAGAAGGTAGGGCAGTCATTTGTTTTGTATGTGAGTGTGTGTGTAGAAGAAGAGGGGCTGCATGGTATGGATGTGTGGGGGGAAGGAGGGAAGTAGCCTACAAAATATGTGAGTTTAGGAAGTGGGGGCTGCATTGTTTGTATGTGTGAGGAAGGAAGGCTTCATGGTATGTAAATCTGTGCTCAAGGGTTGGCATACCCTGGCAGAAATGGTGAAATTTTGACTTGCCAATACTGACTGGCATATTCAATGCTTTGGATATCTTTTTTATATCCTTTTCCATCTTGTTACACAGGTGTTTTGACAGTTCTTTTCTGCTCCCCATGGCTCAGCATCTAGCCTGCTCAGTGCATCCACATGAGAGCTAACAAGCTCATTGGCTTTTTATACACTGACACTCAAAGGTGTGCACAGCCTATTGCATTAGGGTGTGCACTCCAAAGCGAAAACACGCTGAAGTATAGTAATATGTGTTTACTATACTTCCGTTTGTGAATGGACACAGTGAGTGAGTGTGTTCATTGTGTTCATTAAGAAAAGGAAGGGCGGCATAGTGGTGAAGTGGTTAGCACTGTCACTTAGCAGTAAAAAGGGTCACCGGTTCAAATCCCAACCATCACACTACATGCCTGAAGTTTGCATGTTCTCCCTGTGTTTGCGTGGGCTTCCTCCAGGTACTCCGGTTTCCTCCCACACTCCAAAGACATGCTGGTAGGTTAATTGGCTTCTGTCTAAATGGCTCTAGTATATGAATGTGAGTTAGGGACCTTAGATTGTAAGCTCCTTGAGGGTAGGGACTGATATGAATGTACAATGTATATGAAAAGCGATGCGTAAATTGACAGAACTATATAGGTACCTTAATAATAATAATAGTAAATGAGGGCACAACACAAGGGAAAGCCAAACAGCTTCACTGAACAGTGAACAATTTGGGGTGTTCGCAGCAAATTCGAAAAGCCACGGAACACCCTGTACAAGTCTATGGGAGAAATCTAAAGTGCTAATTTTAAAGGCTTATATGCAAGTTATCGTCATAAAAAGTGTTTGGAGACCTGGGTCCTGACCCAGGGGACATGTATGAATGCAAAAAAAGTTTTAAAAACTAAAGTTTTTTCATACCTGGGGGGTGTGTATAGTATGCCTGTAAAGGGGCGCATGTTTCCCCGTGTTTAGAACTGTCCCTGCACAAAGTGTAATTTCTGCAGGAAAAAAAGTCATTTAAAATCACCCGTGGCTATAATGAATTGTCGGCTCCCCGTAATACAGAGAACAGCCATTGAAAGTCGTTGATAAAAAAAAAAAAATCAGTTACCAGGCCCTACAGGTCTGGTATGGATATTAAGGGGAACCCCGCATCAAATAAAAAAAAAATGACGTGGGGTTCCCCCCAAATATCCATACCAGACCCTTCAGGTTGTGGGGATGAGGCCCTTGTCCTCATCAACATGGGGACAAGGTGCTTTGGGGGGACACCAAAGCATCCTCCCAATGTTGAGGGCATGTGGCCTGGTATGGTTCAGGAGGCGGGGCGCTCTCTCTCTCTCGTCCCCACCTCTTTTCCTGTGGCCTGCCAGGTTGCGTGCTCGGATAAAGGGTCTGGTATGGATTTTTAGGGGGAACTCCATGCCATTTTTTTTAAATTTAGCGTGGAGTCAATGCCCTAAGCCTTAAAGAGAAGAGATACCTTGTTCCTAGTGCATTCAGTGCGTGTAAAATCCAGTGATCTACACGTTACCAAAAATCCATAAGGATATACAACTCCCGCCAGCACGACCAATTGTCAATGGAATTGGGTCAATAACAACGAGATTAGGAGAATATTTAGACAAGTTTCTGCAACCCCGTGTTAAAGTGACAAGGGCATATATAAAGGATACATCAGAGTTATTACAGTTACTGGAAGGTGTTAAATTAAGTTCATCCTCTGTGTCCTATTTGGTGACAGCTGATGTGTCCTCGCTTTATACTATTATACAGCAGGAGGATGCATCACTAGCACTAAATTGGGCGCTGAGTAGAAGGGATAATATCCCACAAATACAAAAATGTTTTTTGGGACAGACATTGGACTTCTGTATGTCGCACAATTATTATCAGGGATCGCACAGTGCACAGGCGTGTTATTGTGCAGCAACATCCACTTTCCAGTTCAGTACAACTCTGGCCGAACACGGCGGATGCGTCAAAGCAACCGTTTCAAAACCAGATGTTCACTCGTTGCTTCATTGCACTGTGACCCTATCTTTCACAGTGACTATGTTCAACTGCCGGTATCAGGTTTATCATAATAGTCACGTGAACTCCATGCTAGGGGGTGCTTCTCTACGTGTTTCTGTATAACCAATGCACTTCTTGCCCATATTAAGGCCCAAAAATCAATAATATGGAAATCAGATGAAAAATTTTGCTCGACGAACGATCTGATGATTTTCGGATCGTTAATACGGTGCTTTCGACAGCAGATTCCGGTTTTTCAAAAATCATAAGTGGAAGACTATACATGCTCAGAAATGAAAGAATACATAGAAAACTAGTCAACACATGGCGGCACTTCTAAAGTTGTATTCTGTTATATGAAAATTTTTGTATGGTGAGTAACCTCTTCACAATCGACATGAGACTAGCATGCAACAAAAAGCGGATGTTCGGTCGTCCGAGAATCTGACCGTTCACCAAACTTTGTAGACACATCTCGTATGCATGTTCTCCTACATTTTTACCACCACTGAGTCTAAGTATCCAGAGATAAAGAAGGGGTTTTTACCTGCCCCTTTTATAGTTTAGCCTGCAGTTTTCTGCTTGTGAAATTTTTAACTGCTTGCTGCAATGGTTCTGCTGACCTGTGATTCTACTCACATGTGCTGCAGGCTTCTGTGTTCATCAACAGACATTGCCTGCTCTACTGTGAATTTATATACCTTTCGCTTATATTGCTTCCTGGTCTGCCCCCCATTCTGCTTCTCTATACAGTATATAGACATGTTCAGTGCAGCTTGCGTTGCCTGAGCAATTTCCTAGTTTCTTCATGCTCCTGCTTTCCCACGTAATACTTATATTCTGTGTCTGACTTCCCGTGTACTGACCCCAGCTTTGTCTACCATTGTTGACTGCCTGCCCCGTGCCCTGACCTCGGCTTATTTTTTGGGTTCCTCGTCTATCTCTTGCTATCTGTACCCTGCACACACGAGTGGTCTCTGCATCTTCAGCTGGGCATACCTGAGGTCCACAACCTTGTTCCAGTCTGCTGCAAGTCCATCCCCCACCATCAGGGGCCCTGGTGAAGAAGCAGGCTGCAGCCTAGGCTCTGTGCCCTGGGGAAACCTAAGTTGGCCTTCTATAAGAGCTCCCTACCATAGAAGCCTGACAGCTCCAGTCCTTTCTCAAAGCCTGAGTACCTATAGCTTGTACTTATATTGTGTTTGCACTACAGTACCTCAGGGAGGACAATGTACTTTGTATAGGGTAGGTGTTGTGTCATTTACAAGTGAACATTAAAAACTTCAATTCGGGGCTTGATGAAAATATCCATGAGTCCTCTATGCTGTATTGTCAGACTTAAACCAAGGAGGAGAGATATAGAAGGTTTTATATTTAGAAAGTGCATCTTGTGTATTTTAAAGAGGAAGTAAACCCCTTCAAACCACTTTGACCTACAGGTAAGCCTAGATTAAGGCTTACCTGTAGGTCCAAGCAATATCTCCTAAACCCATATGGTTTAGGAGATATTTGCCCGAAAATGGGCACCGCTGTCTACGGCGCATGCGCCGTAGACAGCGGCGCGCAGGCGCACTAAATGCGGCAAGTCCAAGAATGGATTTGCCTAATTTGTCGACTCCCGTGCGCATGCGCGGGAGTGACGTCATCGTGGCTTCGCCGAATGGCAGCGGCGGAGCTGCGAGACGCGACTCCCGCGCGCATGCGCGGGAGTGACGTCATCGCGGCTTCGCCGCTGTCATTGGTTGGAGCTGCGAGACGCCACCAGCAAGATGGATGCGGCGGACTACAGGGATCAGCGGCGACTTCGCTGGCTCCTGTGTCAGGTAAGTGACACATAATGAGCTACTATGCGATGCATAGTAGTCCATTATGCTTTACCTTTGCAGGGAAAAAAAGAGGAAGTAAACCCATCAGGGTTTACTTCCTCTTTAATGTAGTATATGCAGCTTTCTACTCATCTCCTCAGTCTGCAACTGATAGTTGACACACGTAGCCAACTATCCAGCGGACTTAGTCTGACGGACTTCCCGCCGGACTGTCCATCAGACTTTATGAACGAGCTACTTACACACACACGGCACTTTTTCAGCGGACTAATACGGCGTACTTAGTCCGCCGGACTATCCGCCGTACTTTTGAAATGAACGGACTCGCCCACACACGCGGAGCAAAGTCCGCTCAGTTTGAGCGCGTATCCAGGTAGCCGGGGCCAGCAAAGGAGGCGTCGCTGGCTCCGTCACCTGGTATGGACTTAAAGGGGAATCTTAGACTTGGACTTAAAGGGGGACAGGATCCCCAAAGAGGGGGACAAGACCCCCGAAGTCGGAAGAAGAGGGCGGCAGCAAAGAAGAAAGCCGGGCTCCTCCGCTAGTAAAAGAGCTAGCAGAAGATAGTGGAGGAGTCCGTCAAGAAGACCCCCAAAGATGGAAGAAGACCCCCAGTCTGTGCAATAAACTATTTTAACCCTTGTGTGTTGTGTTTTTATTTTTTATTTTTTACAGGTGAATGGGTAGGGGTACATTGTACCCCATACTCATTCACATAGGGTGGGGGGCCGGTATCCGGGGGCCCCCTTATTAAAAGGGGCTCCCGGATTCCGATAAGCCCCTCGCCCGCAGACCCCGACAACCAATGACCAGGGTTGTCGGGAAGAGGCCCTTGTCCTCATCAACATGGGGACAAGGTGCTTTGGGGTGGGGGGGCCTGATACGGCTCAGGAGGGGGGGGCTTGCTCATCCCCACCCCCTTTCCTGGCCGGCCGGGTAGCGTGCTCAGACAAGGGTCTAATGTGGACCTAGGGGCGGACCCCCACGCAGATTTTTCGGCGTAAGGGTTCCCCTTTAAGTCCATACCAGGTGACAGGGCCATCGACGCCTCCTTTGCTGGCCCTGGCTACCTGGAGACGCGCTCAAATTGAGTGGAGTTTTCTCCAGGCGGGAAAAGTCAGTTCATTTCAAAAGTACGGCGGACTGGCACACACAGATTGTCCGCCGAAATGTGAGTCCGACGGACAGATTGGAGTGCAAAACTACTTTCTGACTGACTTTTGGGTAAAAAAAGTCCGCCAGAGCCTACACACGGGGGGATTGTCCAGCGGACTTGAGTCCGGCAGACTTTTCCACCGGATTGTTTGATCATGTGTACGAGGCATTAGATATCAGGGTAGCTCTGATGTCAGGTTGTGCTCCCACTATGTCCTTATTTTGCAGATATGCCTCCAATCCTGCCCCAATGATACCCTGTCACATATCTGGTGGAGATTGAGCTGAACAGGGGACTTCTTTTGCATATGTTTTCCAACACTGCTGGTAGAGGTAACAGGGGATGGGATGACACAGAGTTGCATGAGGACCAAGTTTCCAGGCAGCACCATCTCTAGAGTATGAGGGACTGAGGACTTGGACCACCTGGTAAGATTGAAATGAAAGACCACAGTAGCACCCAAATAGTAGACTGGAAAGTAGCCAGCCAGCTGGGCAGTGAGATACCAAATCAGGAGGCAGGGACAGCGAATCAGGAAAGGCTGGCAAATTGGAGGCTCTTGTATAAATGTACTTTATTTTATTACATGGGTACAGGTACAGAGTTTACACTGAAGCGTTTCGGCTATGAGGCCTTCACCTTGATAAAGGCTTCATAGCCGAAACGAGTCAACGTATACTCTGCACCTGTACCCATGTAGCAAATAAAGTACTTTTATTGGAGAGCATCCTAGTTGAGAGCCTTTCCTGATTCAAGATTATTTGTGGAAGCTGAAAGCCCTGGCTAGAGCCTGGACTCCAGTTAATGGAAATCCATATCTTGTCTTTTTTAAAGTCGGCAAGAGTTGGACAGTGAGGAAAAGGAACAGAAAGCTGAGGCAGTGTCAGAATACAGGCTGTGGTCAGTTAGCAAGCTTTCTGAATCAGGCAGTAAGGAGTTTGAAACACGGGCCAAGGGCATGACAGACAAGAATCCAGAGACAGGCCAAAGGCAAGCCAGGTTGTACATGGGAATGCAGAAGTAGCAGATCAGGTCACAAGTTAATCAGGAACTAGCTGAGGACCACTCAAAATCTGTCCATATTATACTCCAGGCTTATATAGGCTGTTTGGTGGCAATAGCTGTGCCACGCATGCATGCTGCTGCACATTTGGTAGTGACCTTAGGCATAGAACACTACAAATGTGCCTGTACTGGTCTTCTTGTACTGGAATGCACTAGAACTTCTTACACACACAGGACGTTGCTGTAAAATGACCTTTCTGTTTTCCATCACTTTTGCTATGACTGCTTTCAAAAAAACATTCTCTCTAGCTAAGCCCTGTAATGACTTCCATAGTGCTTAATCTGTCATTTCTGCCCACAACAATACCTAGAGTGTTACCCGAGGGCATAGATCTGTATTGCATCTTCATTTCATTTGGCAGGGTATGTGATTTATCCCTTGTTTCAGAATCATGCAGCAAAGATGAAATGTACAATAGTTGCACTTCAGACGTTCTTGCATTACTAAAGGGAAATTACTGTATGCATCTTCCAATGTTATTAATAGTACAGTGAAACCTTGGATTGGGAGCATAATTTGTTCCAGGAACTTGTGTAATCCAAAGCGCTACTCTTATATCAAAAAATGTGGCTTGTCTTGCAAAACACTCTCAAACCAAGGTTTTACTGTATATATATATATATATATATTTTATAATACTTTATAAAAATGCCTGCAAACATTATGTTATGGCTAAAAGTTTTTGGACACCTGACCATCACAACTATTATATGCCAAAGGTATTGGACATCCTTCCAAAATTATTTAGTTTAGCTGATTGCAGTGACAGACAATGTCTAGTTATCATCATTGTATTTTTGGATACAAATATGTTCAACAATGCTATACCTGGGTCAAGCTGGGCTCCTCCACATCTTCATCCTGTGCAGAAGGTCAAGTGTGGACCTCAGGAGCTGTGGCATCAGCAGATATTGTAGGGAGCGTAGACAGCGATGGCCTGGGTTCTGTCTGGTTTGTCAAAAACTGCAGACTGTTGTAATACCACAGACTTGGGACATATATGTCATCTGCTGATGCTCCACATCCCTGTAAGTCCATGACCTTGATGAACTACCCTTTAAAAGTACTCCTCAGGTTCAGTGGCATCACTAATGTGGGGCCAGAGGAGGCCGGCCCTGACCCCCCAACATTATGCTGTGCCCCCTCATGTGTCCCCCAATTAAAATGCCTTTTGTTGCAACAGGTGCCCCGCGGCCCGCATCTTGCTCTGGCCGCCGTCAGAATAACACAGGCTCTACTGAGAAGGAGAGCGTCCTGTCACACCTGCGGGAGATCCCCCCTCCCTTTACTCCTTCCCTCTCCATCCACGTTGACACTCTGCAATCTGAGAGAGAGAGCCGCCCAGGTGTTCACAGCGATAACAGCATCACAACACATCGATAACAGCTTTCATTTCAATTGCTGTGTTCTCCGGCGCTCTCTGTCAGATACAGCCCCTCCTCCTGGTCCCGGGACTTTGACAGACAGATCACCCATCCAGTCCCAGTGACGGTGGACACAAGACTGCATTGGTGGACACAAGGCTGCATGATGAGCACAAAGCGGCATTGGTGGGCACAAGGCTGCATGGTGGGCACTGGGCACAAGGGTGCATGGTGGACACAAAGCTGCATTGGTGGACACAAGGCTGCATTGGTGGGCACAAGGCTGTATTGGTGGGCACAAGGCTGCATAGTGGGCACAAGGCTGCATTGGTGGACACTAGGCACAAGGCTGCATTGGTGGGCACAAGGCTGCATTGCTGGGCACAGGGCTGCATTGGTGGACACAAGGCTGCATTGGTGGGCACTAGGCACAAGGCTGCATGGTGGACAAAAAGCCGCAGAGGAAGATGGACAGGACTAGAGGGGCAGGTGAGCTTACACTTTAATGGCCACTGGAGCGATACTAAAAAAAAACGTTTTTTTTAAATAGGCAGAGGGATCCGGGATAGTGCACAGGTAGCTTTGTTTTCCATTGTATGTATTGGGGAATTGTTGCAGGAGTACAGGGCTTAATATTATATATTTGTAGGCATTTTATACCCATTGTCAGGATATTTAAAGTTTTATATATATATATATATATATATATATATATATATATATATATATAGATATAGATATAGATATAGATATAGATATATAGATATATAGATATAGATATAGATATAGATATATATATGTATGTGTAGCACTAACTCCCAAAGGAACTGCTGGATTGATTTGGGCCTGCACTCTGTTAATAAACCCCTACTGACTTGACTCAGTCCCCTTGACACAGCTGTGGTGCAATACAATACAATACAATACACAATACAATATATTATACCTGTATTATTACCTCAGGATCCACTGGCTCCACCTGCTGGGAGAAGAACAATAATCCACACAATGGGGTATTTAACCAAAAGTATATTTTACTGTAATTTCTGATAAACAGGTGGTTACAATAATTGTACTGTCATTTCAACATAAAATGACAGGACAATAAATTTGAACAACAGTTATACACAGTGTAACTACAAGGGAGCTCCCCTTACTTTTATAGCTAGTTGCAAGATCTCATTAACAGTACACAGTCTTATCTTCTTGTCTTGTCTTATCTTATCTTAGTCTCTAATCTTCTTGTCTTCTGCTAGCTATGATGGTTCCTTATCAATTGTAATCCAAAAAGGTAAAGAGATTAGGATTGACTTAAAGGTGATCATAACCCTGCTTCTGTAAATGTCCCAGTGAGTGTTTCCTTAAGTATAGTACAATGCTTAAGATGCAATGAAAGTTAGGCCTTATGCCTGCCTAAAGTCAGTTTCTGTAAACTTCTTCTGTAGGACTACAGGTCCCGGCAAACACTGTATATGAGTCTGACTAGATGCAAGTGCGTAATGAAACTGTGGGCCGCAACCACTCACCAACTGGATCTGAAGCTCTGTATAGTAGCTCGGGTCCGGTGCTCTGTGGCTTGCTTGGACGCCGGCCGGATTCGTCACACCGCTCTTCTGGAGTCCTCCTCAAAGGTCCTCACAAGCAGACCATGCATCTAGAAGAGCCCTAAGATGGCCGCTCTGGGTCCTTTTATGTCCTACCAATTTATTTAACTTGTATGTGCTTGGCTCAACAAACAAAGTCAATTTGGAGTAAGGAAATTAATTAAACATAAAGCGGAGCTCCACCCAAAAGAGGAAGCTCCACTTGTTTGCCTATTTCCCCCATCCGCCTCCACATTTGGCACCTTTTGGAGGGGAGAGGTTACCTGATTTTGACAGGTACTTGTTCCAGCAGCAGCAAATTAAGCCGGAAGTTTGGTCCTTTCCTCCTTCCCCTGCAGCTGACCCATTCACAAAGCGCAGTGCACTTCCCGCATGTACAATAGGAAACTGGCTGTGAGGCCTCAAGTCAAGATGGCGAGCACCTAATAGCCTATTGGAAAATTGGCTAGGGTGAGGAGACCACTGAATTCCTGGACAGGTAAGTGCCTTAATATTAAAAGTCAGAACCTACAGTATATGTAGCTCCTCTTTAACTGCTTGCTGACCACATCACGAACATTTACGTCGGCAGAATGGCACGGACAGGCAAATGGGCGTACAGGTACGTCACCTTTAAATTTGCCCCATGTGGTCGCATGCATGCCCCTGCCGAAAGCTTTGTGAGTGTGATCACAGGTCCCGCGGACGCGATGTCAGCTGGGATACCAGCGATCGTCTCACAGAGAGGAAGAACGGGGAAATGCTGATGTACACAAGCATCTCCCTGTTCTGCCTAGTGACACTGACACTGATCACTGCTCCCTATGATCAGTGACGTGTCACGCACAGCCCATCCTTCCCATCGTTAGAATCACTCCCTAGGACACACTTAACCCCTGCAGCGCCCCCTAGCGATTAACCCCTTCACTGCCAGTCACATTTACACATTAATCAATGCATTTTAATTGCACTGACACTATAATGTTTGCACAAACCAATCAATAAACACTTATTGCATTTTTTTCCCCCAAAAAATATGTAGATGAATATTGGCCTAAACTAAGGGACAAAATGTTTTTTTTTATATTTTTGGGGGATATCTATTATAGCAAAAAGTAAAAAATAATGAATTTTTTTCTAAATTGTCGCTCTTTTTTTGTTGATAATGCAAAAAATAAAAACCGCAGAGGTGATCAAATACCACCAAATACCAAGAAAGAGCTATTTGTGGAGAAAATAGAATCTCAATTTTGTTTTGGAGCCACATTGCACAACAGCGCAATTGTCAGTTAAAGCGACGCAGTGTTGGATCGCAAAAAAACGCTCTGGTCTTTGGCCAGCCAAATGGTCCGGGGCTTAAAGAGGAAGTAAACACTGATGGGTTTACTTCCTCTTTGATTCCCTGCAAAGATAAAGCATAATGGACTACTATGTATCGCATAGTAGTCCATTATGTGTCACTTACCTGACACAGGAGCCAGTGAAGTCACCGCTGTCCCCTTGTATGAGCCTCCATCTTCTTGGTGGGTCTCGCTGCTCCGGCGCTGTCATGCGCACAGGAGCCGCCACTCGCGGCATATCGGCGTTAACAGCGGCGCGCTCAGTGTGCCTGCGCGCCGCTGTCTACGGTGCATGCGCCATAGACAGCGGTGCCTGTCTTTTGGCAAATACCTACACGATTTAGGAGATATTTCTTGGACCTACAGGTATGCCTTAATCTAGGCTTACCTGTAGGTCAAAGTGGTTTGTAAGGGTTTACAACCACTTTAAGTGGTTAAAGTGATTGTAAACTCTTATCTTGTAAAACAACCCATTAAGTTAAAATCAAAATAAAAGTCAAAACATTTGTGTATACATATAAATAAAATTATAAATACCCTTTTCCCCCTTATTTATAAGTGATCACATACCCTCAGTTCTTAGCTACATAAGAGCTAGGAAAGGAGAAACAGTAGCTCACTGAACTTCCCGGTGCAAGGCTGTGTATGTGTGTGTGTGTGTGGGGGGGGGGGGGGTGCAGGACAAGTCTGATCATTGGAGGAGAGCACACTGAGTTCCCAGCATAGCTAGAAAACTGACCATGATGTGTTCTCCCGCTTAGGCCGCGTACACACGGGCGGACTGTTCGCCCAACTTTGTTCGTCAAACAGTTTCGGCAAACAGTCCGCTCAAAATTAGCATGGATGGACATGGCCACACACGGCACTTTTTGAGCGGACTGTTTCAGCGAACTGTTTGCCAAACAGTTCGCTCAACTTTTGAAATGAACGGACTCGCCCACGTAAGGCGGAGGCAAATCCGCCCATTTCGAGCGCGTGTACAGGTAGGCGGGGCCCGCGAAGGAGACGTCGCGGGCTCCGCCGCCTGGAATGGACTTAAAGGGGAACCCCAACGCCGAAAAAAATCGGCGTGGGGTCCCCCCAAAGTCCACAACAGACCCTTGTCCGAGCACGCTACCCGGCCGGCCAGGAAAGGGGGGCGAGCGAGCGCGCCCCCCCTCCTGAGCCGTACCAGGCCGCGTGCCCTCAACATGGGGGGGTGCCTTGGGGAAGGGGGGGCCGCGCGGCCCCCCCACCCCAAAGCACCTTGTCCCCATGTTGATGAGGACAAGGGCCTCTTCCCGACAACCCTGGCCGTTGGTTGTCGGGGTCTGCGGGCGGGGGGCTTATCGGAATCCGGGAGCCCCCTTTAAGAAGGGGGCCCCCGGATACCGGCCCCCCACCCTATGTGAATGAGTATGGGGTACAATGTACCCCTACCCATTCACCTGTGAAATAAAGTACAAAAAAAAACACAACACAGGGAAAAAATATTTTATTGCACAGCTCCGGGGGTCTTCCGTCTTCGGGGGTCTTCTCGCCGGACTCCTCCGCTATCTTCGTGTAGCTCTTTTGCTAGCGGAGGAGTCCGGCTTTCTTCCTCCCCGCCGCCGGCCTCTTCTCCCGACTTCGGGGGTCTTGTCCCCCTCTTCGGTTCTTCTGCCGGGCCACCGCGCCTTCTTGTAGCTCTTTTGCAGGCGGTGGCCCGGTCTTCTGTCGCCGCTGCCTTCCGTTCTTCTGTCGCCGCCTTCGGTTCTTCTGCCGGGCCACCGCGCCTTCTTGTAGCTCTTTTACAGGCGGTGGCCCGGTCTTCTGTCGCCGCTGTCGCTGTCGCCGTCGCCGCCTTCCGTTCTTCTTCTTCTTCTTGTTCTTCTTCTTCTTCCCCAGGAGATGTTGACACGTCGCTCTCTCCGGCCGGAATGCCAGAGCCACGCTGTGCGGTCACTTATATAGTGACAATGGGGCGGTGTCACATGGTATATGTCACATGGGTTGGTCACATGGGTTGATGTCACATGGGGACTATGACATCGTAATGGGGCGGGGTCACCATGTGACCAACCCATGTGACATATACCATGTGACCCCGCCCCATTGTCACTATATAAGTGACCGCACAGCGCGGCTCTGGCATTCCGGCCAGAGAGAGCGACGTGTCAACATCTCCTGGAGAAGAAGAAGAACAACAAGAACAAGAAGAACGGAAGGCGGCGACGGCGACAGCGACAGCGGCGACAGAAGACCGGGCCACCGCCTGTAAAAGAGCTACAAGAAGGCGCGGTGGCCCGGCAGAAGAACCGAAGGCGGCGACAGAAGAACGGAAGGCAGCGGCGACAGAAGACCGGGCCACCGCCTGCAAAAGAGCTACAAGAAGGCGCGGTGGCCCGGCAGAAGAACCGAAGAGGGGGACAAGACCCCCGAAGTCGGGAGAAGAGGCCGGCGGCGGGGAGGAAGAAAGCCGGACTCCTCCGCTAGCAAAAGAGCTACACGAAGATAGCGGAGGAGTCCGGCGAGAAGACCCCCGAAGACGGAAGACCCCCGGAGCTGTGCAATAAAATATTTTTTCCCTGTGTTGTGTTTTTTTTTGTACTTTATTTCACAGGTGAATGGGTAGGGGTACATTGTACCCCATACTCATTCACATAGGGTGGGGGGCCGGTATCCGGGGGCCCCCTTCTTAAAGGGGGCTCCCGGATTCCGATAAGCCCCCCGCCCGCAGACCCCGACAACCAACGGCCAGGGTTGTCGGGAAGAGGCCCTTGTCCTCATCAACATGGGGACAAGGTGCTTTGGGGTGGGGGGGCCGCGCGGCCCCCCCTTCCCCAAGGCACCCCCCCATGTTGAGGGCACGCGGCCTGGTACGGCTCAGGAGGGGGGGCGCGCTCGCTCGCCCCCCTTTCCTGGCCGGCCGGGTAGCGTGCTCGGACAAGGGTCTGTTGTGGACTTTGGGGGAACCCCCACGCCGATTTTTTTCGGCGTTGGGGTTCCCCTTTAAGCCCATTCCAGGCGGCGGAGCCCGCGACGTCTCCGTCGCGGGCCCCGCCTACCTTCACACGCGCTCGAAATGAGCAGACTTTCCTCCGAGCGGGAACAGTTTGCTCATTTCGAAAGTAGCCTACACACGGGCGGACTGTTCGCTCAAACACAGTTTCAGCGGACAGTTTTTCGGAATTTCCGAAAGACTTTGTCCGTCAAACTGTCCGCTGAAACTGTCCGCTGAAAGCCCACACACGAGCGGACTGTCCGCCCAAACACTGTTCAGCGGACAAGGTTGGGCGAACAGTCCGCCCGTGTGTACGCGGCCTTAGTGGGGTCAGTTTTTAATAGGAAACCAGAGAGACTGGCAGGAACACCAGGGATATCACACAAATGAAGCAATACAAAGATAACAGGATACTTTATTCTACAAATACAGTACATGATACAGAAGTCACATATCAGGAACATGAAACATTGAGTTTACCTTTTCTTTATTGACATAACAAATTAGTACATATTAAGATTCATTTATTTTATTTGGATGAAACCGGCATGTCCATCAAGTCCAACCTATGTGTGTGATTATATGTCAGTATTGCCCTGTATATCCCTGTATGTTGTGGTCGTTCAGGTGCTTATCTAATGCCGCGTACACACGACCGGACTTTTTGACAGCAAAGGTCTGACGGAACAAATCCGTCGGACATTCCAATCGTATGTGGGCTCCATCGGACCTTTGCATGGCAAAAATTCGACAGACTTTAGAAATAGAACATGTTTTCAATTTTCCTGCCGGAACACCGAGTTCCTAGCGGGAAACCCGTTCATCTGTATGCTGGTCCGACGGACCAAATACAATGCGCGGGCAGCTATAGCACCTGTCCGCGAGAATGTTTCCAGTCCCTTTGGTCTCGTATGGTTTTTAAGGGGAAGCCCCTACGTCGAAAAAACGGTGTGGGGGTCCCCCCAAATTCGATACCAGACCCTTATCCGAGCACGCATCCCAGCCGGTCAGGAAAGGGGGTGGGGACAAATGAGCACCCCCCCCTCCTGAGCTGTACCAGGCTGCATGCCCTCACCATGGGGGGGGTGGGTGCTTTGGGGAAGGGGGCACCCTGGGGACCCCCCCAAAGCACCTTGCCCCATGTTGATGAGGACTAGGGCCTCTTCCCGACAACCCTGGCCGTTGGTTGTTGGGGTTTGCGGGTGGTGGATTTATCGGAATCCGGGAGCCCCCTTTAATAAGGGAGCCCCCAGATCCTCGCCCTCAACCCTATGCGAATAAGTATGGGGTACATCGTACCCCTAGCCATTCACCTGGGGGAAAATGTGTCAATAAAAAAAACACTACACAGGTTTTTAAAGTAGTTTTTTAGGCAGCTCCGCGGGTCTTCTTCTGACTTCGGGGGTCTTCTTCCGACTTCTCCATGCTTTCCGGTTCTTCTCCCGCTCTCCGGCCTCTTCTCCCACTCTCCGGTTCTTCTGCCAGGCTCCTCCACTATCTTCTTCCAGCTCTTTTGCTATTGTTGGCCGGGTCTTCTCCTTCGTCGTCGCCGTCCTCTTGTTCTTTTTCCTTATTCTGTTCTTCCGATGTTGACACAATGCTCTCTCCCACTGTAATGCTGTGGACACGCTGCGAATCGACTTATATAGGCATAAGGGGTGGGGTCACGGGCGATGTCACATGGTGACCCTTATGATATCAGCATGCCAAGGGTGGGGGGTCCCCTTATTAAAGGGGGCTCCCGGTTTCCGATAAGCCCCTGCCCACAGACCCCGACAACCAACGGCCGGGGTTGTCAGGAAGAGGCCCTTGTCCTCATCAACATGGGGACAAGGTGTTTGGGCCCACCTTCCCCAAAGCACCCACCCGCCCATGTTGAGGGCATGCAGCCTGGTATGGTTCAGGGGGGGCTTTCGCTCGTCCCCACCCCTTTTACCTGACCGGCCGGGCTTCGTGCTTGCATAAGGGTCTGGTATCGATCTTGGGGGGACCCCCATGCCATTTTTTTGGATGTAGGGGGTTCCCCTTAAAATCCATACAAGGCGACGGGGGTCGCAAGGTGTCAATCTCGCAGATAAAAGTGGCAACATTGACTTTCTTTTCTAGTCCCATTGTAACTTATCACGTTCAAAATTAACGGAATTTAGTCCATATGTGGGCAAGTCCATTCATTTGGAAGTCCGCCGGAACTTTGTTGGAACTCTGCCATGAAGTCTGGCGGACCTAGTCTGCCGGAAAGTCCGGTTATGCGTGGGCAAGTCCGTCCGTTCTCAAAATCCGCCGAAACTCTGCCGAAATTCCAGCAGAAGTCCGTCGGACCCTAGCCCGTCGAAAAGTCCAGTTGTGTGTACGCAGCATAATAGTTGTTTGAAACTATCGATGTTCCCCGCTGAAACCACCTCCTGTGGAAGGGAATTTCACATCCTTGCCGCTCTTACAGTAAAGAACCCTCTATGCAGTTTATGGTTAAATCTCATTTTTTGTATATACAAGTGAAGCAAGATTAACTTCCTACTTATTATTATTAACCCAATAAAATCAATGTATGTAGCCAATCTTCCGAAATAACAATAGAATAGCAGAACTTCTGAAACGACTCGAACATCGGGTGTTCACCTGTTCGGTGAATAGCGAACAATTTGGGGTGTTCGCAGCAAATTCGAAAGCCGCGGAACACTCTTTAAAAGTCTATGGGAGAAATCAAAAGTGCTAATTTTAAAGGCTTATATGCTTGGTATTGTCATAAAAAGTGTTTGGGGACCTGGGTCCTGCCCCAGGGGGCATGTATCATTACAAAAAGTAATTTAAAACTACTTGCGGCTATAATGAATTGTCAGGTCTCGGCAATACAGATAAAAGTCATTGAAAAAAACGGCATGGGATTCCCCCTCAAACTCCATACCAGACCCTTCTAAACACGGGAAAAATGTGCCACACAGGCATACTATAGACACCCCCCAGGTACGAAATTTAAAGGAATATTACACTTTTATTGTTTCACTTTAAGCATTATTAAAATCACTGCTCCCGAAAAAACAACCATTTTTAAAACTTTTTTTTTTGCATTGATACATGTTCCTTGGGGCAGGACCCGGGTCCCCAAACAGTGTTTATGAAAATAACTTGCATATTAACCCTTAAAATTAGCACTTTTGATTTTTCACATTCCTGTCCCATAGACTTTAACGGTGTTCGTGTGTTAAAATACATTTTTTGCCTGTTCGCATGTTCTGCTGTGAACGGAACCAGGGGTGTTTGGCTCATTCATAATAGTCACATGTCAGGTATTTTTTTTTGAGAGATCTGGGGTCTATAGGATCTCCAAATCCGTCCTTTGAACTTTGAAGTTTGGCTATTTTGAATACTGAAATTTTTTTTTAAATCTGGTGCCTTTAAGGCTCCAATAAACCTTAAGTGATGTTGTTTGGGTTATTAGATCCGAAACCCAATCAAAGCTGATTCCGGCTTTGTTTGGTTCTGTGGCCAGCCAGCAGACATTCTGGCTGGTCGCTCATGCCTCCCGGTGTGACGGGAGGGCCAGGGGCAGAGCGGCGGGAGGGGGTGGACATCCCCTTCCGCTGCTTGAAATAACAATCAAGCATCTGCTTTGCTGCATCTGTTGTTATTACAAGAAAGTCGACCGTTGGCTCTAAAAAATGGTACCGGGGTGATGCCTGCAGCCCAGTACAACCACTTGAAGCAGAATGACGTACAGGTACATGATTTTGTGACAAACTTTTGCTGAGGAAAAACATTCCCCTCTGGGTGATCTAATTACATTACAGGGATTTTAACAAACTTTGTTGCAGATTTTGACCTTTTGTTATTCTGAAGTAATAGCTGTTTGTTTATCTGTGTCCATGTGTAGACTGAATTAGAATGGGAGTGGTTTTAAAAGAATCAATCAGCTGCTGCACCTGCCAGGCATTAATGAGTTTTCACTGCAAATTTCCAAAGCAGCTGTTCAGCAGTTTAGCTGCGATTTTTGTGGTTCAACTAGTTGTCAAGGAGGGGGTTGGGAAGCTGGCTGTTGCATCCTTAACCACAGATGACTCCCCCTCTCACAGCTGAATGTAAAAAAAAAAAAAAAAAACATTGCCGGCAATACAAAATTGTGAAGAAAATTGCAACATTTAAAAAAAAATATAGTGTGGGGCCCCCCCCAAAATCCATACAAGACCCTTATCCGAGCACCTAAGTGAATGAGTATGGGATACATTGTACCCCTACTTATTCACCATAAAAAATCACATAGTTTCAAAAAGAAATAAAAACACAGAGACAGTTTTTAACAATTCCTTTATTAAAAAGAAAGTTCCCTGTAGATTCATCGTCAATCACAATGCTCGCCATCAACCGCAGAACCGGAAAATAAAAATAAAAAGCTCTGCGCGAAGGCTGCCACCGTCTGCCTGCTCCACCCTCTGACAGTTCCTAAATAGGGGTACTCATCCACATGGGGGGCAGGATCTAGGGATCCCCTTGTTAAAGGGGGCTTCCAGATTCGGATAAGCCCCCTGCCCACAAACCCCCCCATGTTGAGGGAATGTGGCCTGGTATGGTTCAGGAGGGGGGTGTACTCGCTCACCCCCCCTTTTTCCTGACCTACCAGGCTGCATGCTTGGATAAGGGTCTGGTATTGATTTTGGGGGGCACTGTGCTTTTTTTTTAAGTTTGGTGAATGGATTTGGGGGGGGGGGGGCTGCATTTTCTGAGCACTGAGGTGAAATTCAGATGCGAATTCCAGGCTCATTGTCTTCTATGGGAACACATCTGAATCGCACCATAGTGCTCAGAAATTTGCGGCAAATTTGCACTGCCACTGCACTGCAAATAAGCCGGTTTGATTCACATGTCATGCAAATCACATATATGTGTCTGGAGCCTAAGCCCTTGTACACACGGTCGGACATTCCGACAACCAAATCCATCTGATTTTATCCGAAACTGGTGTTGCATACACATGGTCGGACAAAGTTGGCGGAAAATCCGATTGCTCAGAACGTGATGACGTTATTTCGTTACGACGGGACTACGTTCAGGCTAGTAGCCAATAGCTTTGGTCTAGGAATTTGATCTGAACATGCATGGCACTTTGTCCGATCGGAATTCTCTACAAACGATCAGACATTCATTTGGAAGTCCGCCGGAACTCTGTTGGAACTCTGCCATGAAGTCTGGCGGACCTAGTCTGCCGGAAAGTCCGGTTATGCGTGGGCAAGTCCGTCCGTTCTCAAAATCCGCCGAAACTCTGCCGAAATTCCAGCAGAAGTCCGTCGGACCCTAGCCCGTCGAAAAGTCCAGTTGTGTGTACGCAGCATAATAGTTGTTTGAAACTATCGATGTTCCCCGCTGAAACCACCTCCTGTGGAAGGGAATTTCACATCCTTGCCACTCTTACAGTAAAGAACCCTCTATGCAGTTTATGGTTAAATCTCATTTTTTGTATATACAAGTGAAGCAAGATTAACTTCCTACTTATTATTATTAACCCAATAAAATCAATGTATGTAGCCAATCTTCCGAAATAACAATAGAATAGCAGAACTTCTGAAACGACTTGAACATCGGGTGTTCACCTGTTCGGTGAATAGCGAACAATTTGGGGTGTTCGCAGCAAATTCGAAAGCCACGGAACACTCTTTAAAAGTCTATGGGAGAAATCAAAAGTGCTAATTTTAAAGGCTTATATGCTTGGTATTGTCATAAAAAGTGTTTGGGGACCTGGGTCCTGCCCCAGGGGGCATGTATCATTACAAAAAGACATTTAAAACTACTTGCGGCTATAATGAATTGTCAGGTCTCGGCAATACAGATAAAAGTCATTGAAAAAAACGGCATGGGATTCCCCCTCAAAATCCATACCAGACCCTTCTAAACACGGGAAAAATGTGCCACACAGGCATACTATAGACACCCCCCAGGTACGAAATTTAAAGGAATATTACACTTTTATTGTTTCACTTTAAGCATTATTAAAATCACTGCTCCCGAAAAAACAACCATTTTTAAAACTTTTTTTTTTACATTGATACATGTTCCTTGGGGCAGGACCCAGGTCCTCAAACAGTGTTTATGAAAATAACTTGCATATTAACCCTTAAAATTAGCACTTTTGATTTTTCACATTCCTGTCCCATAGACTTTAACGGTGTTCGTGTGTTAAAATACATTTTTTGCCTGTTCGCATGTTCTGCTGTGAACGGAACCAGGGGTGTTTGGCTCATTCATAATAGTCACATGTCAGGTATTTTTTTTTGAGAGATCTGGGGTCTATAGGATCTCCAAATCCGTCCTTTGAACTTTGAAGTTTGGCTATTTTGAATACTGAAATTTTTTTTTAAATCTGGTGCCTTTAAGGCTCCAATAAACCTTAAGTGATGTTGTTTGGGTTATTAGATCCGAAACCCAATCAAAGCTGATTCCGGCTTTGTTTGGTTCTGTGGCCAGCCAGCAGACATTCTGGCTGGTCGCTCATGCCTCCCGGTGTGACGGGAGGGCCAGGGGCGGAGCGGCGGGAGGGGGTGGACATCCCCTTCCGCTGCTTGAAATAACAATCAAGCATCTGCTTTGCTGCATCTGTTGTTATTACAAGAAAGTCGACCGTTGGCTCTAAAAAATGGTACCGGGGTGATGCCTGCAGCCCAGTACAACCACTTGAAGCAGAATGACGTACAGGTACATGATTTTGTGACAAACTTTTGCTGAGGAAAAACATTCCCCTCTGGGTGATCTAATTACATTACAGGGATTTTAACAAACTTTGTTGCAGATTTTGACCTTTTGTTATTCTGAAGTAATAGCTGTTTGTTTATCTGTGTCCATGTGTAGACTGAATTAGAATGGGAGTGGTTTTAAAAGAATCAATCAGCTGCTGCACCTGCCAGGCATTAGGCCGGGTTCACACCGCTGCGATGCGGGAACGCCGCGAATCCGCGGCGTTTTCCCGCATCGCACACCTCCCGCCGGCAGTTCACACTGCCCTATGCGGACGGCTGGGAGTGTCAATGTTATGTTAATGACACCCCCAGATCCGTCCACATATCGCAGTGCGATCTGCCGACTCGCACAGGAATCGGATCGCATGGTGTGAAACACCATGCGATCCGATTCTGTTGCGGACCAAAAAAAGGGTCCCGTGCGAGTTTGCTGCGGGAGCGCTGCAAATTCAGCCATACTATCTGTATGGCTGAACTCGCATCGCTACGGAGATCGGATGTGATTTGCGGTGCGAATCACATCCGGATCTCCCCCCGCAGCAGTGTGAACCCAGCCTAAATGAGTTTTCACTGCAAATTTCCAAAGCAGCTGTTCAGCAGTTTAGCTGCGATTTTTGTGGTTCAACTAGTTGTCAAGGAGGGGGTTGGGAAGCTGGCTGTTGCATCCTTAACCACAGATGACTCCCCCTCTCACAGCTGAATGTAAAAAAAAAAAAAAAAAACATTGCCGGCAATACAAAATTGTGAAGAAAATTGCAACATTTAAAAAAAAAAATAGTGTGGGCCCCCCCCCCCCCCCCCCAAAATCCATACAAGACCCTTATCCGAGCACCTAAGTGAATGAGTATGGGATACATTGTACCCCTACTTATTCACCATAAAAAATCACATAGTTTCAAAAAGAAATAAAAACACAGAGACAGTTTTTGACAATTCCTTTATTAAAAAGAAAGTTCCCTGTAGATTCATCGTCAATCACAATGCTCGCCATCAACCGCAGAACCGGAAAATAAAAATAAAAAGCTCTGCGCGAAGGCTGCCACCGTCTGCCTGCTCCACCCTCTGACAGTTCCTAAATAGGGGTACTCATCCACATGGGGGGCAGGATCTAGGGATCCCCTTGTTAAAGGGGGCTTCCAGATTCGGATAAGCCCCCTGCCCACAAACCCCCCCATGTTGAGGGAATGTGGCCTGGTATGGTTCAGGAGGGGGGTGTACTCGCTCACCCCCCCTTTTTCCTGACCTACCAGGCTGCATGCTTGGATAAGGGTCTGGTATTGATTTTGGGGAGCACTGTGCTTTTTTTTTAAGTTTGGTGAATGGATTTGGGGGGGGGGGGCTGCATTTTCTGAGCACTGGGGTGAAATTCAGATGCGAATTCCAGGCTCATTGTCTTCTATGGGAACACATCTGAATCGCACCATAGTGCTCAGAAATTTGCGGCAAATTTGCACTGCCACTGCACTGCAAATAAGCCGGTTTGATTCACATGTCATGCAAATCACATATATGTGTCTGGAGCCTAAGCCCTTGTACACACGGTCGGACATTCCGACAACCAAATCCATCTGATTTTATCCGAAACTGGTGTTGCATACGCACGGTCGGACAAAGTTGGCGGAAAATCCGATTGCTCAGAACGTGATGACGTTATTTCGTTACGACGGGACTACGTTCAGGCTAGTAGCCAATAGCTTTGGTCTAGGAATTTGATCTGAACATGCATGGCACTTTGTCCGATCGGAATTCTCTACAAACGATCAGACAAAGTCCGTTCGGATCATGTTGTCGGAAAATTTTACAGCCCAGCTCTAAAACTTTGTCGGTCAGATATTCCGATGGAAACAGTCCGATGGAGCCCACACATGGTCGGATTATCCGACAACACGGTCCGATCGGACATTTTCAGTCGGAATGTCCGACCATGTGTACAAGGGCTTAAGACTTAAGACTGGAGTTCTTTTTGGAAGTATCTCACTAAAAAACTTTTTTGTGCAGGACATGCTCAAAACCTGATTTGTATCAGACTTCTGGAAAAATCAGTAAGCCAATCACTCAAGTAGGAAATTACATTTTCAGGCGGTGTTCTGTACCATCATATATGTACAGAATGCCTTCAGATAGCTATATTACAATGTATTTTTTTTTCAGAAAATTGCAGATTGAAAAGGAAAGGTAATTTTTAATAATATTTAATTACAATATGACTTGAGTCTCAATTGTACATATTATATACACTATAATACCAAAAGTATTGGAACACCTGTCCTTACACGCACATGAACTTTCATTGCATCCCAGTCTTATGCCCTGTACACATGGTCGGACGGACATTCCGACGACAAAATCTGTGGATTTTTTTCCGACAGATTTTGGCCCAAAGTTGTCTTGCATACACATGGTCGCACAAAGTTATCGGAAAATCCGATTGTTCAGAACGAGGTGACGTAAAACCCGTATGACGGGACTATAAAGAGGCCAGTAGCCAATAGCTTTCGTCTTGTAATTGATCTAATCTGAGCATGCGTGGCACTTGCGTCAGAATTGTCTACACACGATCGGAATTTAAATTTAAATCGGATTTTGTTGTCAGAAAATTTTAGATCCAGATCTCAAACTTTGTGTGTCGGAAATTCCGACGGAAAAAGTCAGATGGAGCCCACATGCGATCATGTGGAAAGTCCGACCATGTGTACAGGGCATTAGTCCGTAGGTTTTAATATTGAGTCGGCCCACCCTTTGCAGCTATAACAGCTTCAACTCTTCTGAGAAGGCTGTCCGCAAGGTATAGGAGTGTGTCTATGGAAATGTTTGACCATTCTTCCAGAAGCGCATTTGTAAGGTCAAGAGAATTTAATTTATACCAAAGTGTTGGAGTCAGGCCAGTCAAGTTCATCCACTCCAAACTCGCTCATCCATGTCTTTATGGACCTTGCTTTGTGCACTGGTGTGCAGTTTTGTTAGAACAGGAAGTGGCCATGCCCAAACAGTTCCCACAATGTTGGGAGCATAAAACTGTCCAAAATGATTTGGTATGCCGACATCTTAAGAGTTCCTTTCGTTGGAACTAAGGGGCCAAGCCCAACCCCTGAAAAAAAATATCACACTATAACCCCCCCTTCCACCAAATTATTTGGACCAGTGCACAAAGCAAGGTCCTTAAAGACATGGATGAGCGACTTTGGGGTGGGGGAATTTGACTGGCCTGCAGAGCCAGACCTTCTTGTCCACATTAGTGCCTGCCCTTACAAATGCGTTTCTGGAAGAATGGTCAAAAATTCCCATAGACGATCCTAAACTTTGTTGACATCCTTCTCAGAAGAGTTGAAGCTGTTATAGCTGTAAAGGGTTGAAAAATAACTTTGCTAATATTGAACTGTAGTTTAGTGACTTTTCTGCCACATCTTGAATTACAATTTACCAAAATAGAAGAAGGAACCCCCTATGGGACTTTAAGGGCAGTAGATAGAACATAACCAAAGTTTATAAAAAAGTATACATTTATTCAAATAATTAGAACTATTTCGTCCATCAATTCATAGGTGTTGAATAAAACCAATGAACCATCATATAACAATCAATGTACAATATTATACATAACTCTATACAATATTATACATAACTCTGAAATAGAAGGTGGGTGGCCCCAGGTTAGTCTCATATAAATATGGACTTAATCATACATTGGAGTACACCAAACGACTCCTACTCCCAACATGTTTCAGAAAAACTGGATCAATTCCTTCATCAGGGGAAATAAAGACGGAGTATACCATCTAAAACTATATATTCTATTTCAGAATATTGTATAATATTGTACACTGATTTTTATATGATGATTTGTTATTTTTATTCAATACCTATGAATTGATGGAGAAAATAGTTTTAATCATTTGCAATAAAATGTATACTTTATACTTTGGTTATGCTCTATCTACTGCCCTTAAAGTCCCATAGGGCGTTCCTTCTTCTTTTCTGATAAATAGTTGTAATTCAATATTGAATCCTACGGATGAAGACTGGGATGCCATTAAAGTTCATGTGTATGTAAAGGCAGGTATCCCAATACTTTTGATAATATAGTGTGTAGCGGCGGCTCCTGAAGAGCACACGTTATGCGTTTTTCAAAGTTAAAGTTATGTCTGAACTGCAGTTCGGTTTGGGTACAATTGTCTAAATTTAGACTTCAGCATTAGTCTGACTGGACTGTGAGATGTTCAGCCTGGCCACAGGGGGCACTGTCTCTTCTGGCAGGCATGGAACTATGGTCTGGTTAGGTGCTTAAGTTGCTCTCTCTCAGAGCCTGCCCAGTGGGAGTGGCGCTCTTGCTGTGCTTGCGGGGAGAGGGTATTTAAGATGCGGACGTCACGTAGTTTGGGGTTCCGGTCCAGAATGATGTACTGACTTCATGGTCCTGGTCCTTCTGACCAGCCCCCAGGAAGGCTATGGCCTGGGTGCGGATTCACCCAATCTTGATGCCTCGGGGCTGGCTAGCCTGAGGCAAGGAAACTAAAGGAGGATTCTGAGGTGGTTGAGTGAGACCCAGGTTTGGGAGAGACCCAGTGACTTTAAGCATTCCAGGGGAGGACTCTTCAGAAGACCACGTGCGGGTTGGTTTCTTTGTAAGAGCCTGTAAGGGCTGAAGTACCCAAGAGAATCCGGTCTCATGGATATCGCCAAGCTGGCTAAAAGATCCAGGTATCCTAAGAGTGTTCTTCAAGTTTAGTTTCCCTACGTGTTCTACAACAACGTCTGTGACAGAGACATTATCTTGTACGTTCTACAACAACGTCTGTGGCAGAGACTTGTTCCTGAGTAAGCACCTTTTTGGCTGCTAGGCCTTATGAGAAAGGGACTGTCCAACCTGAGTGAACATCCAGTTGTGAATGGCTATTCTCTGGATGCAGTCAAAGTAAGCAAGTTCTTCAACATTTTGACTTTGACACTAATGCTGCGTACACACGATCAAACTATCTGGTGGAAAATCCGGGGGTGGGGACAAGCGAGTGCCCCCCCCCCCATCCTGAGCCGTACCAGGCCACGTGCCCTCAACATGAGGGGTGCTTTGGGGAAGGGGGGCCCTGCGGCCCTCCCGCCCCAAAGCACCTTGTCCCCATGTTGATGAGGACAAGGGCCTCTTCCTGACAACCCTAGGGGATGAGTCTGGCGAGAAGACCCCCAAGACGGAAGAAGACCCCCGGAGCTGTGCAATAAATTATTTTAAACCCTTTTGTGTTGTGTTTTATGTACATTTTTTCACAGGTGTACATCATACCCCATACTCATTCACATAGGGTGGGGGGCCGGTATCTGGGGGCCCCCTTATTAAAGGGGCTCCCAGATTCCGATAAGCCCCCCCGCCCGCAGACCACGACAACCAACGGCCATGGTTGTCGGGAAGAGGCCCTTGTCCTCCTCAACATGGGGACAAGGTGCTTTTGGGTGGGGGGCCGCATGGCCCCCCTTCCCCAAAGCACCCCCCATGTTGAGGGCACGCGGCCTGGTATGGCTCAGGACGGGGGGCACTCACTCGTCCCCACCTCCTTTCCGGACCGGCCGGGGTGCGTGCTTGTATAAGGGTCTTATACGGACCTGGGGGGACCCCCATGCCGTTTTTTCGGCGTAGGGCTTCCCCTTTAAGTTCATACCAGGTAACGGGGCCAGTGACATGTCAATTTCACCACCAAAGGTGGCAACATTGACTTTCTTCGCTAGTCCTGGAGCCGCGTCCAAAATGAACAGACTTTCCTCCGTGCGTGGGCAAGTCCGTTCATTTCAAAAGTACGGTGGACTCCCGCCATAGTCCGGTCGTGTGTGGGCAGGTCCGCTCGTTCGGAAAGTCCGGCGGACTATCCGGCGATATGTCCGCCAGACTAAGTCCACCGGATAGTCTGATCGTGTGTACGCAGCATAAGAGTACCTGAACTTCCTTTCTAACCCTCTGATCCCAATTTAAGAGACTGTTTCATTGTCTACGTTTTGCAAATAAAATCCATTCAAGTGGATCTGTTGTCAGACTCTCGAGTTACTGGGCCATTTACCACGGGACACCCCTAGACGTAAAGCGAGGAGAACAGAAGGTAACGGTAAGCCCAAATCTAACCAGCAGCTCCTTCGGCAGTAGTGCTACAAGTGTATACATATTTAATTTTTTTAATTCATCATTTTTTTTCCCACAAATGCTTTAAGTGATACAAAGCCAACTACACCTCTCAGGATTTCCAACCACGCAAAATGTTGTATATTTTAGAACTGCAGGCTAATGCCTATAGTCTTAACGTTAACCTCTAGGATAATAAAAGTACAGCTAGCAGACGGCTTAAACTTTATTTAGTTTGCGTTTTTTGCCTCGGGTGTCACCTTTAGAATTCCCGAAGGATTTATTCAATTTTGACAGAGCTGGTATTTCTACAGATACCTTCCTTTATGACAATTTCTCAGCTTACTGATAGGTAGCTAAGATAAGGGTATGCCTTTTGTAAAAAATAATAATATACATATATATATATATATATATATATATATATATATATACACACTGTACAAATATATGTGTAGCTATGATCTTCTGTCGTATCGCTGGGAAAGCTTAGCTGCTATCTCCTGCACTGGGCACACTGACAGATGCCAGTAAGTGACAATTTGACATGCCCTTAATGGCTGACAAGTTTACACTTTAACCAGTTTGAGTCAGGTAATGGGCTGTGTGCTCAGGCTTGCCTGCAGGTTGCTGCTCTCAACTGTTATCATAAATTTCAATTGAACCACATAAAAGCATCCTGAAGGAAGAGAGATGTTGCAGTTAATTTCTGTGCTGATGTGTAAGGCATATGTTACCCTTATGAACTCTTGTTTGTTGCTGCTCTTCTGGCAAAGCAATGGCTTTGCAGGTTTTTTTTTTTTTTTTTTACCTTATTATGTGTTTTTGAAGAAGACTTGTTGCAATTATCAGGAAGCCTGGACTGAGGTTTAATGATATTGTAACCTTTATCTGTGAATCTCTGTGCAAGTCATCTTTGTTATTCCTGTTGCCATACAGTGTAAAAAATGGGCTTTGGTTGATTTCTGTGTGCAAACATTACTGCCAAAATGAATAGACTTACCTTTTTGCACCACCAGGGCCGTCTTCAAGGCAGGGCAAAAGGGGCAGCTACCCTGTGCCCTGTCATTGTTGTGGGGCCCAAAGCAGCTGCCTCATACTTGCCAACGATAGCAGTTTAACCACCTGAGATCTGCGCTATAGTCAAATGACGGCTACAGCGCGGATCTCAATTGCCGGGACTACGTCTATTGACGTTGTCCCCTTTAATGGCTCCCCGCACGCTCCCGGGGAAAATCTGTGTTGGCCGTGTCCCCTGGACACAGCCAATCACAGATCACTGTAAACGGCCAATCACAGCGGCCGTTTACAGCGCGATCGCCGCCTCCAATGGGTGATGATCTCAAATGTAAACAAATGAGATCATCTCCCATTGCCGAATCTGTCTCCTCACACAGAGACAGCGTGTGAGGAGAGAGATTCTGTGAGTTACTTTTACAAGTGCCAAATAGTGATATTAGTGCCATCTGTGCCCACCAGTGCCCATCTGTACCCCACCAGTGCCCATCTGTACCCAGCCAGTGCCCACCTGTGGCCACCTGTGCCCACCTGTGCCATCTGTGCACCATCTGTGCACCATCTGTACACCGTCAGTGCCCATTTGTGCACCGCCAGTGCCCGCCAGTGCCTGCCAGTGCCCATCTGTGCACCGCCAGTGCCCGCCAGTGCCAATCGGTGCCCATCTGTACCAATCGGTGCCCATCTTTGCCACCTCAGCAGTGCCCATCTGTGCCGCCTCAGCAGTGCCCATCTGTGCTGCCTCAGTGCCCATCTGTGCCTCCTCAGCAGTGCCCATCTGTGCCGCCTCAGCAGTGCCCATCTGTGCCCATCTGCCGCCTCATCAGTGCACATCTGTGCAATAAATCAGTGCACTGATGAGTCAGCACAGATGTGCACTGATTGTACAGATGTGCGCTGTTGAGGTGGCACAGATGGGCGCTGTTGAGGTGGCACAGATGGGCGCTGTTGAGGTGGCACAAATGGGCACTGATGGGTCGGCACAGATGTGCACTGATTTATTGCACAGATGTGCACTGATGAGATGGCAGATGGGCACAGATGGGCACTGCTGAGGCGGCACAGATGGTTAAATTCCCTTGTCCCTTGAAGTTTAGTCTTGTGCTGTGTGGCAATATCTCAGTGTGAAGTACTTGTACTAATGCTGCTCAGCTCTGCCCTATTGTTGTGTACAGATGACTCACCTGCAGACCCTGTGTTTACATGGAAATAACCGGCATTCATATGTAAATATCAGCAGCATTACTAAGTAAATAGCTGTGGCCGGCAGCATTGATATGTAAATAAAGGTGGCATTCATATGTGTATCATGCTCCCCTGCAGTGAGGAGATGATGTGCTGTAACCTCTAGCAACCAACCAGTGAGCAGTATTACTGTACAGTTATGTCTATAAACCAATTAACAAGCAGAAATCATTTGCTGTAACCTCTAGCAACTAATCAGTGAACCGTAATTTGTGCTGTAACCTCTAGCAACCAGTCATTAAGCAGTAATGATATGCTGTAACCACTGGCAACCCATCGCAATTGCTGCCTGATCTGATACAGTAAACAGATTTTAAGTCTAGCTGCTATTTATTGTATGTCTCAGAGGTAGATGGAGAGTGAAATTGCATGGGGGGGGGGGGGGGGCAAGAAATTTTTTGCCCATGGTCCAATCAATATTAAAGACGGCCCTGTGCACCACTGTTGTGAAAAGTACTTTAATCACTTTACCTCTGGAAGATTTACCGTCTTTCGTGACCAGGCCATTTTTTGTTTTTTACCACTGCATTACTTTAACTGACAATTGCACGATCATGCAACACTGTACACAAATGATGCATTTTTTTCCCACAAATAGAGTTTCTTTTTGGTGGAAACCAAACACAAAATGTCCTACAATTCTAATAATCAAAATTGATAATCCTCAATTCTTGTCTAGGGTGGCTACTAACATGTCATTTTTTTATTCTTTCAGGTAGAAGCATGCCTTTGATACTTAGTAGCAGCTTAAAGTAAACCTGTGGATTGCCAATGCAGAGGAAAGCAACATATTTGCCTTAAAGTGAAGGGCCACCCTGAAAAAAGAAAATACATTAAAAATATGAAAATTTTTTTTTTTTTACTTACCAGAAATGCCTGTTGCTAGGCACATCATCCTAATCTGCCTCTTTCTCCTCCGCGGAGATCTTCCTTCTTCTCTCCTCCATACGGCGTCTTCTGGGTAATGGGTCGCGCTGTGTTCTAGGAACTGTGTGTCCCAGAACACAGCGCGTCCCATTCACAAAGCGCTGCGCGACTCACGCATGAGCAGTAGGAAACGGGCAGTGAAGCCGCAAGGCTCCACTGCCTGTTTCCCTTATCCAAAATGGCGGCCCCGGGACCCAAGACCGAGGGACGGGTCAGCCTCGGGCGGCCGACATCGCGGGTGCCCTGGACAGGTAAGTGTGCTTATTAAAAGTCAGCAGCTACAGTGTTTGCAGCTGCTGACTTTTAATTTTTTTTTTTTCAAAACCGGCCCTCCTCTTTAAAGAAGAATTTCAGATATGGCAATTTACATTAGTGCAGCTTAAATCATGTATATACCATGCCTGTGGGATCCCTCTAGAAGCTGGAAATCACTGTTGTACACAATGCTACCCCAGTGATCTCCACTTGTTTCCTGGTCCTGGGCCGAGTAGCTGCCCTGCTGCATTGCGAACACAGGAGGTTGGCTGCTGGGCAGGGGCCCCATTCAAGTCCATTCATGTTTTGCATTTCTCAATGAATGTGAAGCATTCTCTAATTGGATGATCACCTTGTCCAATCAGAGAATGCTTTGCATTTATTGAGAAAATACAAAGCATTCTCTGAATGACGTCTGTGCTGAGCTGCTGACATCCTGTGTTCAGAATGAGGCAGGGCAGCTGCTTGGCATGGGATTCAGAGGTCAATGGAGATCACTATAGTAGTGGTGGATGGTACAGCTTACAGTTTTCAGGGGACAGGGGTTAGGTCACCATATGGTGTGTTGGGTGGTCAGTGCCCCTATAAATATTGGTAGTTAATGGTGTGTGCTTTCTTTAAAGTTGATGATCAGTAGTGAGTGAGTAGTGGTCTGTGTTCTTCCCCGCCATAACATTGGTGGTCCATGTATGCCCCTTAAAGTGTTACTAAACCCAGAACCTGCATTCTGTATATCTCCCACAGTACATAGAACATTGAATTGCAATTATTTTAGTAAATATAAACTGCTAAATACCTTTTTTCATCAGTTAAGCTTGTAGTAGGAGTTTTTATTCTCCCCTGATCCTCTGTCTGGACAGTGCTGATTGGCCCTGTGCTGATCACATGCACCCTCCCAAGAAAAAAAATAAAAACTCTATAGCAATATACACCAAACTGAGCATGTGCAGCCCATCCCCTGGCTCTATAACTATCAGGTTATTTTTTTGGAGACAGTGGAAGAAGTGGGAGGGTTTAGCACTACTTTAAAAATGACATTTTGATACATGTACTTTTATGAAATGCATGTAGATGCATGCCAGCTAGCTTCTTCTAAAATACGTGTTTCATACAAATAGTTTCAGTTTTTTGCATGGTGTCCATACATAGATTTTTATTTTTTATTTTTGGAGATGTTAAAATTAAAAATAAGATTATAATGTTTGCAGTCCTAGTCTTAGGGTGTTGAGGACCCTGCATATCTGGTCTTACACAGTACACAAAACATGGAAATATGAACTGCTAAATACTGTTTCTCACCAGCAGTATATAGCAGTCTAATAAGTTCTATCAGTGTCTGGTTAAAGCTTGTAGGAGCTGTTTTTATTCTCCTCTGACTGTCCTATGAGGCTGCTGGACCCATGACCCTCTGTTGGACTAGGCTGATTGGCCCTGTGCCGATCATATGCACCCTTCCAAGATAAAAAAAAACTCTCTAGCAATACACACCAAACTGAGCATCTGCAGAGTGCCCGAGGCTCTGTATTAACAGGAGATGGATTGGGAACAATAAAACAAGGGGAGGATCAGAGAAGACAGGATCAAACAGCCTTTATACACAATGCAAAGGATTAACCCCTTAGGTTCTACAGTGAGTATAACAAGCATGCTTTACTGCATATACAGACTGATTTTACTGTTGTGGGTTTAGTAACACTTTAAGGTACCCCATATGCCCCCCCGGAGATGATCAGTGTAGTCCTCCTTGCTGTTCGTGTGCCCGTCTTTATTTGGTGGTCAGCGGGAGCAGTGCACTTAAGCTAGGTTGCCACATGTGTGGGCATTTTTGTGGGCACAGCAGGTTTTTCATTGGAATGGGCTGCTGTACCTGTAGGACATGATGGGAAAAAAAGTCCCTGGCCCTTTTTTAAGAATATGTCCACACAGAACTGCATGGTTTTGCGCAACCCAAAAATGAACCCCCCAAGCGTCTGCTAAAGAGCAGTGCATTTTGCATGTGGGTTGAGAACGCATGCATTTATGCACGCATTCGCAACCCGCACAGTTGTGAACCTAGCCTTACACAGGATCGCAGGAGATCGCTGGCAGAGGAAGAGGATCTTTTCTGGTGTAGGAAGAGGTGGGCTCTTTAATGTAAACAGTATTATTCATTACATTTGTAGTCATTATGATTGGCCCTCACAGTGATCAAAAGGTAAAAATCCACTCAGATCAGCTCTGTTCCCTTAGTCTGAGATCTGAGCTGTCTGATGAAAGGCCTTCTTGCTGCCCAAGGACTTTATCTGAAATAAATGTCTACCTCCCCTCCATTTTTTAAAATACGATGATGGGGAGGTTGGTCGTCACTTCCTATCTCTCCAATGGGAGGTCAAAAATAAAAACTTGACAGGTTCTATCACTTCTCCACTCTTTACATAACAAAAAAAAAATATGTTTTATCAAGGGATGTGTATATGGCTCCTCATATAATGTATAGGATACAGACCAGATCAACAAATAAATGGCGGAGACTAATGCTTTCCTAAATACTATTTGTAGGGCATTATTTAAACACGTTTTATATAGTCATCCATCTAAAGGTATTAAACATTATACAGCCTTTTTAATTACTCATATAAAATATAAAATCATGATCTGTGAAACAACTATAGGATAACACAGACAAGTTAGGCCGCGTACACAAGGGCGGACTGTATGGCCTACTTAGTCCGCCGAAACACATTTCAGCGGACAGTCCGCTCGTGTGTGGGCTTCAGCGGACTTTTTCAGCGTGCAGTCTGGCGTACTAAGTATTTCGGAATTTCCGTAATTCTGTCCGTCATACTTTGGTTTCAGCGGACAATCCGCTCGTGAGTAGGCTAGTTTGACGGACTAAGAATGGCGCATGCTCAGAAAGGATTTACACGGCGAAAGGTTGCATTGCTGTGTATTGGACTTCCTATTTCTAGTCCCGTTGTACGTGCTGTACACGTCATCGCGCAAGCTTTCGACGGACTGTTTGTGCATCCGTGTGTGGTCAAGTCCGTTCATTCGAAAGTAGGACGGACTGTCCGTCGGATTGTATGACGGACTAAGTAGGCCATACAATCCGCCCGTGTGTACGCGGCCTTAGTAATTCATGCGGTACCAACACTTTACCTAGTTACCAAGTTTAACTAAAGGCAAACCATTTTATTTTCTTTGTGGATAGAGTAAGAGAGGGTTATAACCCCCCTTTTTTTTGCTATCTGAGTCCCATTGTGGATATTTCCCCTCACTTCCTGTCCCATAACCACACAGGAAGTGAGAGAAAATCCTTCCAAAGTGAGGAAATTCATCCAGGGTCAACAAAACTAGTGTCCCCATTGGAAGATTTACCCTCTATTAGTGTTCTGGTGTCAACGCAAATTTTCGGATTTTCTTTTTCTTTCACTCAGGATGATAACAGTAAACATTGACAAATAACATAGCTCCCAACTGTCCCTGATTTAGTTAGAGGGACTGTTCCTGATTTGGAACAATGTCCCTCTTTCCTCCTTATTTGTCCCTCATTTTGGTCTGATCTATATAGTTGTATATACTGTAAAATGCACTTTTTATGTTTCATAAAGTGTTTCCCAGTGCTAAACCTTTCATTCAATTTCTAAATTGCACCAGTAAATTTCAAAAGCCAAAACGAAGGAATAATAGTGGTAAAAAAAAGCACTTGTGGGTTTAACTAATGTTTTTTTTTTTGTTGCATATTTCTCTTTTAAGGGGCCATGGGAGGGTGTCCTCGTTCCCATCTCAGAAAGTTGTGCGGTATGAAATAGAGAGGTTGAATTTTTCTAAGCCCTTGTACACATGGTCGGACATTCCGACGGAAAATGTCTGATCAGACCGTGTTGTCGGATAATCCAACTGTGTGTGGGCTCCATCGGACTGTTTCCGTCGGAATATCCAACGGACAAAGTTTTAGAGCTGGGCTAGAAAACTTTCTGACAACATGATCCGATCGGACTTTGTCTGATTGTGTGTAGAGAATTCCGATCGGACAAAGTGCCACGCATGCTCAGATCAAATTTCTAGACCAAAGCTATTGGCTACTAGCCTGAACGTAGTCCTGTCGTAATGAAATAACGGCATCACGTTACCACTAACGGATTTTCCGACAACTTTGTCTGACCATGTGTATGCAACACAAGTTTCGGACAAAATCAATCAGACAAAATCCGACGGATTTTGTTGTCGGAATATCCAACCGGGTGTACAAGGGCTAACAGGGGCAAAGGCAGCAATAAAAACTTTTACTGCAAAACAGTGGGGCTCTGAGGAAGAAGGGATCTCCCTTCGAAACGTGTCAGCCACCTGGAAGATCCTCAGGCTTGCTGAGACTAGTCTCGGTGACCAGATTGCTTTGTGCATACTTTGGACTTGTTTGTGAGTATATTTCTTTTTATTACGTTATTAAATTTACCACTTGGGTAATGCGCAACGCAAGGCTCTTTTTTGTTTTGCAGTGTTTCTATTGGGTCCCACTCGAACCTTAGGGGCAGCAAAGCCTGTGCTATGTATTGGAAATATTATGGACCTGTGATCCATCCTTCACCATTACACTACTCTTGAGTGCAGGAGATTGTTTTTGTTAATAAAAACTTTAACTCTGCTCTTAGTGCTCTAAAGAAGCTAGTGTGCTATTAACTGCTTTAATTACAAGCCAAGTCCACAGTTTGCTACAAGCAAGGACGTCTGCTTCAGCTTTTCAGAAAGGAGTTCCTCAACCTGTAAGTAGTTTCTGTTTTTGGAGTATCCCACTGAATTCTCTCAACCCTATCCAAGTTCTCCAAAAATAAACAAAAACAACAAAAACACCCCTAGACTGGTTATTGAGGAAAGGTGTGGCTGAGATCCACCGGTCATCCAGCACCCATCTTGGTTGCGGGCGGCAACAGGCGGCAAGCACCGGATTCTTTCACATCTCCTCCTCCTCTGCTTGACGGCGGCTTCCATCGTGCATCTTCTACCTCCTCCTCCAAGGCGTCCATTAGGATCACCTGCCCTTTCAGCCAATTGGTGCCGGGCCTCTGGACCCACTTCCTGTTTGGCCAGAAGGAGGATCAGTGTGGCAATATCGAATATTCATTCGCTATTGTCACACAACTCGGTTGGCTCACAGTGCCATGCCCTGCGCCCCCAGCCCAACCTTTTTTGAAGCCTATTGGAGCCTCTGTGTCAGGGTCGTTACCTGGATGGTCACGGTGCTGCCCGTGTTGGTGCCTGCCGATGTCCTGCGGTGCGTGCTGGGGTGCGCGTTCCTGTGCGTGCGGTGTTGCGCGCTCCTGTGGGCGCTGGTGCGCGTCGGTGTGTGCCCTCACGTGCCCCTGCTGGCGCTGGTGCGTGTCAGCGCGCGGCGTCACGCGCTGTGGTTGGCACTTCGGGTGCCACTGGTGTGTCTGCCGGCGTTCGGGTGCGCGCGCGCGCACGTGCGCGGTGCTTGGCGCCAATCGGCCTATTTAGGTCTGCTACTGACATCTCCCAGGTGCTGCCTGATCAACAGCTTCTCGGTTCCTGTCCCGTTGTTCGTATCCTGTGTTCCTGTTTGCTTATCTCCTGACGACGCGGCTTTCCTTTGACACCGCTGACCTCTGCCTGCATCTGACCTCGGCCTGTTTGACCTCTCTTCGCCTGCTCCTTCTGTGCCTCTGCTGCCCGCCTGTTGCCGTACCCTGCCTGCACCCGGACCTGCCTGCTCTGCTCCTGCTCTGTACCCAGTTTGCCTGTGTCCTACCTACACACCTGCTGCCGGAAGCTTCCTGCAAGTTCCTGCTCCTGGAGCCATATCACAGGCTCCCTTACCACTCCGCACTCTCAGCCACCTGTCTGCTCTATCAGGGGTTGTAAGTCGGACACGTACGGGAGACCACCCTCTGCCCAAGCGGACTCATCGGTTCGGTAAGTGCCAGCCTGACACTCTGGCTCTAATCACGTGCTTAAAAAAAACAACAACCCCACATTGAAATCCATGCATCCGGTGACCTGCATGTAGATTAAAGGGCCGGACCCATAGACGGAGGGGGGGGGGGTGGCGCCCGTGCGCCCCTAATGGACAGACCACCACTGCTGAGAATATGTGCCTAGCTGCAGGGCAATCCACTGGGGAAGAACCTGGGCAAATCTCAATGTCTTCTATGAGAGTAAGCACTATATACTAACGCTAGCAACATAAGGGTAAGAATAGTCAATGGGGTTGATTTGCTAAAGACAAATAGACACTTTGCAAGAGCAGTAGCACTGTGTGCTAACTGGAGTGCTAAGAAGGAAATAAAGGTGCATATGTGCTGCTGTGAAGGTGGGCTTCAAAATGAGCCTGTTACTTGGCCCTGAATGACATAACACATTTGTTTTAAATATGGGGGTCACACCCGAGCTTTTCATGCATGTGATCCAACCAGAGTTGATTATCTTTTACTATAAAACTGTCAAGTCTGGAGCGAGGCCGAGATGCTGAGAGGGCTCCCCTTGCGGCCGAGTGCAGCACAACCCTGAAGTTGACACAGGGATGCAGTGCCCACAGTAGCACAGGTTGCCAGGTAGCAGCAGCAGAGGTCAGGTACCGGGTAAGCAAGTCTCTAAGGGCAACCGTGCTAGGAAGTCCGAGAGTGGGCAGCAGAAGTCCAGAGAGTGGTCAAGACAAGCCGGGATCGGGTGCAGGAAGCAGACCAGGAACGTCGGGAACAAGCCAGGAGTCGGAGCCAGGAGAATAACAGGAGTAGGTCAAGCAAGCCGGGTCGGTACACAGGAGGTCGGATAACAGGAAACACAGGTACAGGTTCACAGGAGAGCTGACGATAATCCAGCGATGCGGCACTGTCAGGCGAACGTTTAAATAGGCGAGGTACCCAGGTCACGTCGTGAGCGCATCGGGGCGATCGTACGGCTACGTCGAGTACGTTGTGTATTCGTAACATCACCGCGTATGCCCGCCTGGTTAGACGTAGCGTCGGTCGTTCGTCTTGAAACTACTTTGCGCTTCCGTAGGCGCCGACGCGCGCTAACACGAACGTACCTCGTGAGATTGCGCCTATTTCCCTGACAGTGCCTCCCCCCAAGGGGCAGCCTCCGGATGCCCAACCGAGCCCATTTTTCAGGATACCGGCTGCGGAACCTGTGTATAAGCTTAGGAGCATGTACGTGACTGGCAGGTTCCCAAGAGTTCTCTTCAGCAGAATACCCCCTCCATTTGATTAAAAACTGGATAGTCCTACCTCTCCGACGACAGTCAAGGATAGACTCAACTTCGTATTCGGTTTCTTCACCAACCTGAACTGGAGGCGCGGACACTTCTTCTCTTCCTGAAAAAGGACTAAGGGTAACACGTTTAAGAAGGGAAACATGAAATACAGGATGGATCTTAAACGATTCAGGCAAAACAAGTTCAAAAGCTACGGGATTAATCTCCCGTTTAATCTCAAAAGGACCCAGGAATTTAGGTCCCAATTTCCGGGATGGACATGGCAGTTTAAGATTTGCTGCTGAAAGCCACACCTTATCTCCTGCCTTGAAGGTAGGGTTAACTCTCTTCCTCTTATCGTACTGTTTCTTGTACTCCTCCTGGGCCCTCTTCATGGTATCTTGAAGTACTTGGTAGTTTGAGTGAATGAGGTTTACTCTGTCTTGAACTGCCGGGACAGACGATTCAGGAATGGTATTAGGCAGAAATGAGGGGTGGAATCCGTAGTTTGCCCAGAAAGGTGACTGGTTGGTAGAGGCGTGCACTGAGTTATTATAGGCGAATTCTGCACAAGGTAACAAGGAAACCCAATCATCCTGGGAAAAGGAACAGAAGCATCGCAGGTACTGTTCCAACGTTTGGTTGGTTCTTTCGGTCTGACCGTTGCTCTGTGGGTGATAGGCAGAAGACAAACATATTCTAATTGAGAGTAATTTACACAGTTCTTTCCAAAATTTGGAGGTGAATTGTACCCCTCTGTCCGATACAATGCTGTCAGGTACCCCGTGTAACCGGACAATTTCTTTTATAAAAGTTTTTGCCGTATCCAGGGCAGAGGGAGTCCCTCTTAACGGCAAAAAATGCGCCATCTTGGACAGGCGGTCTACTACCACCAAAATGGTCGTAAACCCTTCAGAGGGAGGTAGTTCTACAATAAAATCCATGGAAATTTCTTTCCATGGTTTCTCCGGGACTGGCAGTGGCCTTAACAGACCCCAGGGTCTGGTGTTAGATCCCTTGTTACATTGGCAGATGGTACAGGAATCAACATATACTTTACAGTCAGCCCTTAAAGTAGGCCACCATAGGGACCGCTGTACAAGGTCAGTTGTCTTTCGGACTCCAAAGTGGCCTGCAAGTTGGTGGTCATGGAAAGTCTTTAATACCAGTAACCTGGCTTGCCGGGGAACAAAAATCTTGTCCCGATGCCATAGAAACCCTCCTTGGCTTCTCAGGGAAGAAACTTCAGTTTCCGTACATTGTCTAGTGGCCAGCTCGATAGAAGACCTTAGATCCGGTTGGATCAATAAGAAATTTTGGGGGGGGCAAAATTGTACTGGGTGGGACTCCTTCCGGGGTATCAGAAAACATCCGAGATAAAGTATCCGCTTTGCTGTTCTTAGATCCTGGGCGGTAGGTAATGTGGAAATTGAATCTTGAAAAGAACAAAGCCCATCGGGCCTGTCGGGGTCTCAGACATTTGGCTGTGCGGAGATACTCTAAGTTCTTATGGTCCGTAAAAATTAGAATGGGGTGAGCGGCACCTTCCAGGAGATACCTCCATTCTTCAAGAGCGGTTTTGATCGCTAGAAGTTCCCGATCCCCTACATCGTAGTTCCTCTCTGGGGAACTCATCTTTCGAGAGAAGAAGGCTACAGGATGCAGTAAAGCTTTGGAACCTTGACGTTGGGATAAGATCGCCCCTGTGGCCACCTCCGAGGCATCAACTTCTAGCACGTAGGGCAAAGCGGGATCTGGATGCTGCAGGATGGGCGCAGTGGTAAAGAGGGTCTTGAGCTGGTCAAAGGCGGACTGAGCTGCTGGAGAGCAGTGGAACTTGGTGTGTTGGCGAGTGGTCTGAGTGATGGGGGCTACAATGGTAGAGAAGCCCCTTATGAATCTTCGGTAAAAGTTTGCGAACCCGATGAATCTCTGTACACTTCTTTTGTCAGAAGGAGCGGGCCAATCCAGGATAGATTTCACTTTCTGCGGGTCCATGGCAATTCCACCTGTGGTAATGATGAGTCCCAAGAAATGAATGGATTCCTTCTCGAAATCACACTTCTCGGCTTTAACATATAACCCGTGTGTTCTAAGAATACATAGTACCTTCTTAACATGTACCCTGTGAAGCTCTAGCGAGGTTGAAAAAATCTGAATGTCGTCAAGGTAGGCGACAACAAAGTGGTCTAGATGCTCCCGGAAGATGTCATTAATGAAATGCTGAAAGGTTGCCGGGGCATTACATAGTCCAAAGGGCATGACTAAGTACTCGAAATGTCCAAATCTTGTTCTGAAGGCGGTCTTCCACTCGTCCCCCTCCCGGATACGGACAAGGTTGTAAGCCCCACGTAGATCGAGTTTGGTAAAGATACGTGAGGTGTGGAATCTTTGGATGAGTTCAGGGATGAGCGGAAGTGGATAGCGGTTTTTAAGGGTAATATTATTTAATTCCCTATAGTCCACACATGGTCTTAGAGTCTTGTCTTTTTTCTCCACAAAAAAGATGCCTGCTCCGGCAGGGGATGAAGAGGGACGAATGAATCCTTTGGCCAGGTTCTCATCAATGTATTTTCTCAGAGCCTCAAGTTCAGTCTCAGAAAGGGGAAATATCCGGCCAAAAGGGATGGGGGCCCCGGGTAATAATTCAATGGGGCAGTCATAGGGGCGGTGTGGAGGTAGGGTATCGGCTTTCTTCTTATCAAACACATCTCTAAATTCCTGGTAGACTGCTGGTATGTGAGGAACTGGACTGGGTACGGGTTGTACAGTCAGACAACTGGGCAAGTTGTGGGGTACGGAATCTAAGCAATGCTGCTGGCAATAGGCAGATGTGAAGGATACCACCTTTTTGGGCCAATCGATCTGGGGATTGTGAGCCTGTAGCCAAGGAATCCCTAGGATAACGGGGAACATCGGAGAACTCAGAACGTCAAATTTAAGGAATTCCCGGTGACCTGAATCGGTGATCGCCAGGATGGGACTAGTTTCCTTGGTGACATGACCAGAACTGGGTAAGGAGCCGTCGGCCAAATGGACAGTCAGTCTCTGTTCCTTGAGGTTAAGTGGGAGAGCCAGACTCTTAGCCAGGGTTAAGTCCAGGAAGCAGCTACAGGCTCCAGAGTCAATTATCGCTTGTAGAGGAATTCCTCTACCTGCCACCATCAATGTGACCGGAAGGGTGATGTGGGCGGAAGCTGACTTCGCTACCTGAAGGTGAAATGGAGTGCATAGGACTGGTTTATTCGGCCTTGTGGGGCAGTTGTTAATGAAATGTCCCGATTCCCCACAGTAAAAACAAAGGTGTGCCTGTCGGCGATGAAGTCTCTCTTCGGAGGTTAAAGCGGGACGGGGCATGCCCCTCAGAACGGGAGCTACTGCTGGGCGAGCTGAAGGTGGGGCCTGGATGGAACAAGAAGTCCGGGTGCGTTCAGACTGGCGTTCCCGTAGACGCCTGTCGAGCTGGATAGTGAGTAAGATGAGATCCTCAAGGGTGGTGGGAATCTCCAATCTGGCTAACTCATCCTTGAAAGCTTCAGACAACCCCACCCGATATTGATATTTTAGTGCTGCTTCGTTCCAGCCGGAATCAGAGCTCCAGGTACGGAATTCTACTGTATAGTCCTCTGCAGGTCGCTCACCCTGGCGAAGGGCGTACAAGGTTGCTTCAGCTGTAGCTGTCCAAAAAGGGTCATCATACAAGTGTGCCATGGCCTCGAATAACAGATCCAAAGTATCCACGTAAGGGCTGCATTGCTCCAGCAGGCCATGGGCCCACGTCTGGGGATCGTCCCTCAGCAGTGAAATGGTGAACCCCACCTTGGTCGCTTCTGAAGAAAAGGTCTGAGGTTGCAGGGAAAAATAGAGAAAACATGAATTTTTGAAGGATCTGAATTTCCTTCGGTCCCCAAAAAAGCGTTCCGGGGCTGGGACTCGTGGTTCTGGGGCAGCTGAGGTTGCAAAAGCAGGAACTTGACCAGAGGAGGTGGGCGGTTCAGGAGGGTGTTGCAGGCGTTCCTTCAGCCAGTGATATCTCTCTTGGAGCTCCTGAATAGCTGGAGTAAGGGCCGTAAGTTCTTGTAAAATGGCCTCCATTGGGGAGTCACCTCTGTCGACCTCTGACATGGCTGGATTATACTGTCAAGTCTGGAGCGAGGCCGAGATGCTGAGAGGGCTCCCCTTGCGGCCGAGTGCAGCACAACCCTGAAGTTGACACAGGGATGCAGTGCCCACAGTAGCACAGGTTGCCAGGTAGCAGCAGCAGAGGTCAGGTACCGGGTAAGCAAGTCTCTAAGGGCAACCGTGCTAGGAAGTCCGAGAGTGGGCAGCAGAAGTCCAGAGAGTGGTCAAGACAAGCCGGGATCGGGTGCAGGAAGCAGACCAGGAACGTCGGGAACAAGCCAGGAGTCGGAGCCAGGAGAATAACAGGAGTAGGTCAAGCAAGCCGGGTCGGTACACAGGAGGTCGGATAACAGGAAACACGGGTACAGGTTCACAGGAGAGCTGACGATAATCCAGCGATGCGGCACTGTCAGGCGAACGTTTAAATAGGCGAGGTACCCAGGTCACGTCGTGAGCGCGTCGGGGCGATCGTACGGCTACGTCGAGTACATTGTGTATTCGTAACATCACCGCGTATGCCCGCCTGGTTAGACGTAGCGTCGGTCGTTCGTCTTGAAACTACTTTGCGCTTCCGTAGGCACCGACGCGCGCTAACATGAACGTACCTCGTGAGATTGCGCCTATTTCCCTGACAAAAACACTACATATTTGCCAAGATCAAAGTATTTATCACTTCATGCTGATAATAATGACAATGATAACAAGCAGTAATGACAATGATAACAAGCAGTGATTTTCAGTTTGCACTTTTTTTTTTATTATAAACTTGCAAAATTTAATTTGACAAAATCTCTTATATGACCCTGTTCTAAGAGTAAGATCAGTGAGTTTTTTTTTCTTTTCTTTTTCTTTTTTAAATTTAAAATCATAGTGTGAGCATCTCCTTGATGAATCCTTTTCTATACAATACATTTTCATATATATCAACAGTATACAGTATATAGACTCCCATCTGTATACTTTTCAAATTTCTAGCTAGGTTTTACCTACAAGTGCTTTCTATATTTATGCATTCATTATGTGGAATTAAAAACTCACTGAACCTTTACATTTGGACATGGCAAATGGATTGTTTTAAATGTATAGCATCTTCTCATTTTTACTATAAATTTTATAATTTGCTCAAATGACCATAATACTAGCTTATAGATGTGATTTTTTTTAATGAAACAAAATAACATTACCCTATATTACTGACACAATAATGACTTTAAATGGAGTGCGATGAAACATTAAGCCAAGAGGTGTCTTGTCCATTGTACGCCGTATTAGATCCTGTGCTCTGAGACGGGGCATTGTGCCATTAAGAATGCTAGTTGTATCATTAGTATAAGTGTGCCCTACCATCTCTATAATATAAAAGGTCTTCATATGACTAATTAATTGGCTCATTGGATTCACAGCAGTCGATGGGATACACAGCCCCAATTATAAAGCATAATTATTATGTAGCATGGCTCAGTGTGGTCACATGCATTAACACAATCAAATAGAAAATATGATATGTATGTGAGCTTTTAGAGCTTTTCTACAAGGGTGTGTGAGAATGGCCAGAGCAGGGTGGGGTTGCCATGCTGAGATATTATGTGAAGATTAAGGGATCTATGCATCACAGGGTCTAATTTAACATGTATGAGATATAAATGCTTTTCAAATTACTCAATGGAGTTTTTCATGCTCATGTTGTGCATTTAAGAGACTATAGATATATCCATGGGCTCTGATAAAACTGTTTAATTTTACCAACGTGTAGTGTAGGGCGTTGTTTTTTTTTTTTGTTTTTTTTTTCTTCTTCTAAAGCTTAGTTAGGATTACAGGATTTCATTATCAAGCAACCCCAGGTAGATGTGAAGAGAGAATTTAGCATTTTTTGTATCATTACCATGATTAGATTTTATTTTTTAATGTCTAGCTGGGATGGGTAGTCATGAATCCTCTCCTGAGTTGTTAAACATTTTTCAAAAGCAGTCGTTTACAACCTATGGATTGAATTTGCTTTTGGATTCCCCAAGAAATAAAAATAATTGCTGCAATGCAATAAGAACTCTACTTCGAAACATTACATAGTTACATAGTTGGTAAGGTTGAAAAAAGACACCAGTCCATCCAGTTCAACCTGTGGTGTGTGAGTGTGCTTGTGTTTATGTCAATAGTACATTGTATATCCCTGTACATTGGATCATTAAGGTACCCATCTAATATTTTTTAACTAACTATGCTCCCTGCTGATATCGCTGCTTGTAGTAGAGAATTCCACATTCGAATGCCCCGTGCACAAAATAGGATTTTCCTGACGGAAAATGTTTGATAGGAGCTTGTTGTCGGAAATTCCGACCGTGCATAGGCTCCATCAGACATTTTCCATCGGAATTTCCGTCACACAAAATTTGAGAGCTGGATCTCAAATTTTCCGACAACAAAATCCATTTGCGTAAATTCCGATCGTGTGTACACAATTCTGGTGCACAAAGTGCCACACATGCTCGGAATCAAGCAGAAGAGCAGTACTGGCTATTGAACTTAATTTTTCTCATATGTGTTGTACGGGACCGCGTTCGTAACGTTCGGAATTTCCGGCCAACTTTGTGTGACCATGTGTATGCAAGACAAGTTTGAGCCAACATCCGTTGGAAAAAAACATGGATTTTGTTGCTGGAATGTCCGATCATGTGATGTGATCACTGTGCATTACAGTTCTGATAGTAAAGAACCCTCTACGCCCAATTTCAATGAATGGCCACGTGTCTTTTTAAATTCCCTTTCTCTGAAAAGTTTTTTCCCTATGCTACAGTCACCAGTATGGTATCTGTACATTGCTATCATATCCCATCTCAAGCGTATCTTCTCCAGAGAGAATAGGTTGAATGCTTGTAGTCTTTCCCCATAGCTGAGATCCTCCAGCCCCTGTATTAGCTTTGTTGCTCTTCTTTGGACTATCTCCAGTTCCAGCACATCCTTCCTGAGTACTCGTGTCCAGGACTGTATGGTATACTCAAGATGTGGCCGGACCACAATCTTGTAGAGTGGGAGAATTATCGTTTTATCCCTGAAGCGAATCCCCTTTTTAATGCATGCCAATATTCTGTTAGCCTTTCTTGCAGCAACTTACCGTATATACTCGAGTATAGGCCGACCCGAGTATAAGCCGAGGCCCCCAATTTACCCCCAAAAAACTGGGAAACCTATTGACTCGTGTATAAGCCGAGGGTGAGATATGCCTGTCCATCCCTGTGTGTGTGTCCATCCATCCATCCATCCCTGTGTGTGTGTCCATCCATCCATCCATCCCTGTGTGTGTGTGTGTCCATCCATCCATCCATCCCTGTGTGTGTGTGTGTCCATCCATCCATCCATCCCTGTGTGTGTGTCCGTCCATCCATCCATCCCTGTGTGTGTGTCCATCCATGTGTGTGTGTGTGTGTGTGTGTGTGTGTGTGTGTGTGTGTGTGTGTGTGTGAGGCCTTGTGTGTCCAGCCTACCTGTGTCCCCAGCCTCCGTCCGGTCCCGAGCCTCCGTCCGGTCCCGTCCCGTCCCGAGCCGAGCCTCCGTCCGGTCCGGTCCCGTCCCGTCCCGAGACTCCGTCCGGTCCCGTCCCGTCCCGAGCCGAGCCGAGCCTCCGTCCGGTCCCGTCCCAGGATCACCGCTCTTCGTCGGCGCCCATTTTCCTGTTCAAATGCCGCGCCTCCCTGTCTGTGATAGGCGGAACACAATTTCCCAGCAGTCTGTGTTCCGCCTATCACGGCCATCCTTTCATCCTCGTCCGTAGTACGAGGATGAGCGGATGTCCGTGATAGGCGGAACACAGGCTGCTGGGAAATTCAGTGTTCCGCCTATCACAGGCGAAGGCGGAGCCGGAGGCGCGGCTTTTGAATTAGAATAGAATGGCCGCTGTCTGTCTGCTCGACACGCTGATCGAGCAGGCAGACAGCGATGACTCGAGTATAAGCCGAGGGGGGCACTTTCAGCCTCAAAAAAGAGGCTGAAAATCTCGGCTTATACTCGAGTATATACGGTAGTCATCTACTCGGACCCCCAACTTCATATAGTTTTCCTCTGCAGGGCCAAGGCGTTTCTTCAAAGAGATTGTGGGGTGTCACTTAATAACTGATGAAACGCTCTTCAACAGGGGCTAATGGTTTATCCCTAAAGCTGGGAAACAAACTGTGGCTTCCCAATGTTTATTTCAAACTATATTATCTATTAAAGAAGTTGGGTCAAATGCACCAGTTAATTCTATGGCCTACATGCTTCAGTTCCTGGAAGCATACAACATTCACTTATTTTTAATGTGTCCCCCCCATAATCAACATGTTCTAGTTTTAATTTAAAGGGTAACTCCACATCAGTGGGGAAAAAAATAGGAAATAAAGAAAAAACAATATAGCATATAATTTTCTGAAAATGCATTGCAATATGGCTACCTGGAGGTGTTCTGTATACAGAATGTGAGGGCAGAATGTGTACAGAACACTCCCAAAAACATAATTTCCTACTTGTGTTATTGGCTCACTGATTCTTCCAGAAGTCTGCACTAAGATACAAGTCAGATTTTGGCATCCCCTGCAATAAAAATTTTATTTGTGGTGAGATACTCCTGATAGGAAATCACGTTGAAAGGAATGTAGAAACAGCTGCTTTTCTAATCAATGCCCTGCAGCTGCGGCAGCTGAATGATAATTATGAAACCACTCCCATTAGATTCACTTTCCCACATGGACACAGAGAAACATGCAGGGATTTATTTTGAATAACAAAAGGAAGGACTCTGCAAGAAAGCTTGCTAAAATGTACATAGATCAGGGTGTTTTTTTTTCTCAACAAAAGTTGCTCACTAAGCTCGAAAAACAAGTCATCCGGTCCAGTCTTACTCAACTGTTCAAAAATTGTACAAGGTCAAAGCCACCCTAGGTTCCTGGTTGGTTCCTGGTTGAGATGTAACAGTCTGCAGTATACACTGAGAAGGCTCTAACCTATACCAATAATGCTGCTAAGCTGGTCAAGAATCAGTGTCACTTTGTCAGTAAAGCAGCCCAATGGGTCACCTGGAGCCTTCCTTTGAGGGTGGGCAATGAAAGTTTTAATACCCAAGAACAGGTACTTTTGTGAAGCTACACACATGTGTGTTCTCACCTTGTGCATAAATGCACACATTTTTGGGATTGCAAAAATGTGGCCCCACCAGATGCGCGTGTCTCAAAATATATGTGACTCTCTGATATAACGACTCTAGTCTCAGTATGAGTTGCTGGACTTCTTCTATTTGCCGTTGTAGCATTCCTGTGTTTTGGTTATTCTGGCTTGACTTGGACTTGTTCTTGTGTTTCCACCTCCACTTTATGCCTGTCTGTTGACCTTTCCTCATTTATTCATTACTATGTTTTATTCAATCTCTTGCCATCACCCCTCAGCGAGCTTAAAAAACGCCACCCCCTCTGCAGCCTCTTTTGGTTTTGGACTTTACTCTATGGTGAGCTTCTGTGGAGCCATTCCAGATCAAGCTCTATAGGTGTCCAAGTCTCGGAGAGTCGATCCACCCTTCTGAATTGGGGATTGCGGAGGATCGAGGATTGGGGCGATTAACCCGGAGGAGATATATCATCTGGCCAGAAATCCTTCTGTCCGGGCTATCAGAGCCCCCTTGAGCGTTGATGACATATTACTATATGGTGTATGTGTTCAACCTATCCGGTAAGAGTATCCACCTTCAGTGATTATCCAGTAGTCAGTTGCAAGAATTTCTGTGGCCTGGGCTGTTTGAAAATTCAAATTTTAAAGAGTTCAATTTCAGTGGACATTTATTTTGGGACTCTGGTCACTGTTGTTTATGTATTTGGATTGTTTTCTTATATATCTTATATTTTTTATATATATTTTTTGTTTTTCACATACACTAATTTTCATATATAGGTGTACTTTAGCGCTGCACTTTTTGATACATTATTCATTACTATACTCTCCAGTTTGACATTGCATGCCATTGCTGAGCCTGTTATTTACTAGGACCCCCAGGTCCTGGAGACATAGCTTGTGAAAACAGAGGGCCATAAATTAACCTTCCTTTATTAAGGGGATCTTATAGTCCAGTGTGTCTTTGCCTACGTGTCCTGGTTTTGGTATACACCCATGAGAAACTATCAGTAGTTTGCCAGTTAAAGCCCACTATCTAGTCCCTTGACAATAAATATGCTGTAAACATTTTATGAAAGTGTTGCGCCCTGCCATGGGGCAAAAATAGCTTTTTTATTACTTATCCAGGGTGTGTGTAGCATTCAGTGGAAACTGTGTTTTCAGTTTCCTCAATGGTTGGTAAACCTGGTTTGGGACCTGGAGTCCAGAGACTTTGTAGAGATTATAGGTTGGGATGAAGGGATGAATTCTCCAATCCTGGGTCCTGGGTTTGGGAAAAACTAGCACAATAGTTAGGTTAGGTAGGTAGTTAGGTAGATGTGTGCAGAGTTTTTATTAAAGACAAGACTAGTGTTCAGGGCTCCACGTGACAGACAGAGGAGGTCTTTGCTCAGGAGTCAGGAGGGCTCCACTTTGGAGACAGATGGGAGCTGCAAGTTGTATGTACAAAGCTGGTGTGGGAAGACTGTCTGTCTGGAGGATACAGACAAAGGGGCTGAAGTATGAGGCCAGAGAAGCAGCACTTCACGTGTAAACCAGAAGGCTAATGAACATTACATTTTTTTTTACAAGAGAGATGCATAAAAACCCCTGTGAGGCAAACCCATGTATTGTCTTCAATTTTGTCTTAATAAAATTGGACAAGCAAAGCCCATGAAAAGAAGAATTAAGTGAGTGGTTATGTCCTTAAAGTTCAACGGTTTGAAGCTGCTTCCCACAATATAAAGATACAGAACAGATACAGAATACTTTATTATTCCAAAGAGAAATTATTGAATTAATCCCAAAGGGAAATTATTGTTTGGTGTCAATACAAAGTCACTTCTCTGGAACTAATTGACAAACTGGTAGTTGGAGGATTGGCATACTTCTAAGAGATTTCCCCAATAAAATGGAATAAAAGATAGTCTGCTCTTACAGAAAACATAGAAAAATAACTAGGTATCTGAAAATGTTGTGCTAAAATGATATATAATATTTTCCTTGTGGTGCACAGCATCACCAGGAAAATCAAGAACACACTCAACAGGTTTTATATGATCTTACATTATAAAAAGCAGATAGTCATCATTCACCACTTACAACCGTAATCTCTGCTCAGACCTCATATTGTAATTGAATGTTATTAAAAACTACTTTTCCTTTTCAATCTGCAGCCGCTGTAATTTTCTGAAAATGCATTGCAATATGGCTACCTGGAGGTGTTCTGTACACAGAATGTGAGGACAGAATGTGTACAGAACACTCCAAAAACATAATTTCCTACTTGTGTTATTGGCTCACTGATTTTTCCAGAAGTCTGCACTAAGATACAAGTCAGATTTTGGCATCCCTTGCAACACACGGCACGGCATCACCAGGAAAATCAATAACACACTCAACAGGTATTATAGGATCTTACATTATAAAAACCAGATAGTCATCATTCACCACTTACAACCCTAATCTCTGCTCAGATCTGGGCGGAATTGCTGCGATTCTGCCCATGTTTCCAAATCACGGCAAATTGCGGGATGTGTGTGCAATGTTATTACTTCTTAATGCCGATAAATTTCACTGCAATCGCGGTAAATTGCAACATGCAGCGCTTATTGCTCAAAAAGGAGCAGGAGCTTCTTTAGAGCGTCAGTGTCGCATGTTGCCGCCATTGCAGCTCAACAATTGTGTCAAAATCTCTGTATGATTGGGGTGCCATTTAACCACTTGACTAAAGCAAATGTTTACCCCCCTTCATGACCAGCCCATTTTTTTTTTGTATTTTTTGGCACTGCATTACTTTACCTGACAATTAAAGTAATGCAGCGTTGTACCCAAATAAAATGTATGTCCTTTTTTTCCAATAGAGCCCACAAAAGAACTTGGTTTTGGTGGTATTTGATCACCTCTGTGTTTTTTTTATTTTTTTGCATTATAAACAAAAATACATTGACAATTTTGAAAAAAAAAAATTTTTACATTCTGCTTTAAAACATATCCAGTAAAAAATGTAAAAAAAAAAAAAATTCTTCATGAATTTAGGCCAATATGTATTCTGCTACATTTTTTTGGTAAAAAAAAGTTTTTCTACTAGTAATGGCGGTGATCAGCAACTTTAGCGGGACTGTAATATTGCGGTGGACAGTCGAGACACTAACTGACACTTTTGGGGACCAGTGACAATAAGCCCGGCCATACATGGGTGGAATTCTAAACAAATTTTTTTTTAAAAATCTAAAGTTTTGAGTGTTTTATGATCCGATGGTGCCATCATTGATTTAGAAATTTGACCAACTAAGCCTACAATTTCACCTCATGTTGCTACAGAAAATAATTTTTGTGGCCAGGAATCTTCTTTTCTTTCCAGGGATTTTCTTTTCTTGCACTCATGGGCATTTTTTTCCAACGTGTTCGATCACTCAAGTTCCAATGCTGCTCAGAAATCGGCCATTGCCACGGCCCACTAATGGTGCAAAATTCCAATGAAAATTTTGTGCAAACCAATCAATATATGCTTATTGGGATTTTTGTTACCAAAAAAAATATGCAGTAGAATACATATTGGCCTAAATTTATGAGGAAATTAGATTTTCTGCATTTTTTATTTCATATGTGTTATAGCAGAAATTAAAAAATATTGTTTATTTTTTTTAATTGTTGGTCTTTTTTTATTTATGGGTGATCGAATACCACCAAAAGAAAGCTCTATTTGTGGGAAAAAAAGACACAAGCCTGGCATATAGCATGTCTCACAAAGCCTGGCATATAGCGTTTCTCACAAAGCCTGGTATGTAACATTTCTCAAAAGCCTGGTATATAGAATTGCTCACAAAGCCTGGCATATAACATTTCTCACAAAGCCTGGTATACAGCATTTCTCACAAAGCCTGGCATATAGCATTTCTCACAAAGCTTGGCATATAGCATTTCTCACAAAGCCTGGTATATAACATTTCTCACAGGTAGGCGATCTCCCTCATAGAATTGTCCCACTTGAGGATCCTCCTTTACTGCATGCTAGCGGGATGACGTGAGGTCGTCCAGCAAGAAGGGAGGGGCTTGTGGAAGCTGGCCAGGGTGGGTGCGTGGATGTCAGGATGCTGGAGCCTGATATAGCTGGAGTGTGAGAGACTCCGAGAACCGATTGAAACGTCTCCCGGGCCCGCTCCGGAACCCGCCTACCCGCCGGCCTCAGATCTGGAAGCCCACGTGCGCACGTGAGAGACCTGCGGCCGCCTCGCCCCCGTACCAGCCCTCCGCCAGGTCAGCTAAAGAAGCAGGACAGCACGGATGCCTGTGAGCAGACGTACGCTCCGTGGAGGAAAAAATAGAGGGTCTGCCTTACACAGCAAGTAGAGGGGAAGGGCAGAAACAGAAGGTATCATACAGAAACTATGCTGATGCAGATAAGTTGTACTGTGCTATTTTCTTTTTTTTTATGCTGGCTGACAGATTACAAATAATAGGGAGCCGTGGTGAACTGGTTTATAAATGATTATATAAGACCTCCTAGATGAGATATGGTTTGAAAGAGCCCTGAAACCCTCCTGTAATCTGAACGGCTGAGTGTCTGGATGGTTATGCAAATACACTAGGAACTAGGTAACAACCTGGGTGAATGAACAAACTTTGTACTGTAAATCTGTTCTGCACAATGTTTTTTTTTGCACGCATATCAGGAAATAACAGAAATCATCTTTTGGCTGTATTAGTCCGCTTTAGTATTCCTAGTATTGTGAACTTGGAAATATTATGAGGTTTATTCAGGAATGTTTTTCTGGAATATTTCTTGAGAGAGAACTGTGGCAGAGTCGGTGACTGTAGATGACCCCAGTATATGGCACCTTGGATGGAATTGGGTAACTGGTGCCATAAAAAATAAATAGGGCAACTGACTGAATCGATCAGGAAAACATAAGAACATCTTAAAGTAAACTCCCAAACTGGTCCCAAACTGGTCATTATCAGGCCTGTATATTGTATAGGTAGGTGAATAGAATTGTTTGCCTGTAAGAAGATCAGTTTATCAATAATACTCAGGCAAGATAAGATATGTCCTCCCTATTATAGATCATACACCTACTAGATGATGACTTGTCTTTAAACGCCTGATATCTAGATATTAATTTAGAATCCGGCAAGTATAGACATTGATCAGTCAGCAGTTTAGTGGAGGTCTGACCAAGGGGGGTGCTTCTAACTAACTGGGAGACAAAGTAAAGAGGGAGCTTCTGAGCGTACTGTCCCTACCGACCTGCTGGGGGACGAGAGGACCAACAAACTGGGGAAACGACTAAGAGGGGTTAAGGAAAGCACCATGAGTAATTCTACAAATAAAACTACCAAGGGTGGAGCCCCTAAAACCCCAAAAAGCATAAATTCAGAAAGTACGATTAAACAATATATAACCCAAGGAGCTAATCCTAGGAGTGGAGCAATGGAGAAGAAGCTCCATAAATATGATAAGAAGAAGGGAACGGATAAAAAACAGGGGGACATTGGATCAATCTAGAGACAATTTGACAACGGAGAGTGAACTGTAATTAAGTGAAGGTGAAGACCAAAGGGCAGATGATCATACGATAACAAAAGGAGTGATGACAGAGATGCTTCTGAAATTAGAAAATGCTATTAAAGTGGACATTAATATGCTAAGAGCTGATTTAGGGCACCTACTAACAAGAGTGGAGGTGGTAGAAGAGAGAATGGCACAGGAATTAAGTAATTTAAAAGAGCAAGTTAAAACAGTATATCAAAATCAGAGGAAAATCCTTTATCGACTCAAAGATCTAAAAAAATAGAAAACCTGCGAATCCAATCCGTCCAAGAAGTTAGAAGGGAAGAGCTGAGGAAAATTATTAAAACTATATTCAGCCCTTTACTGGATAAAGGAGAGGACTAATTTCCTAAGATAGAGAGGGTGCACCGGATTGGTAAAACAAGAAATACAGGAGCAGATAGGCCATGGGACATAATAGTAAGATTCAGATACTATGAAGATAAACCAGAAATATGGGCAAAATTAAGGGGAACATTTTTTCTGACCTGGCGCCTGAAACATTGGCAAGAAAGCATATTTTAAAAACGTTGTTGGAACAGAATTGAACACAGAACATAAGATACAATTGGGGATTCCCGGCATGCCTGATAGGATTTAAAGAAGGAAGATTAGCTAAGCTGAGATTCCCGGAAGAACTAGCGGAATTCTGCGATAAGTTAGAAATTCAAGGGGAAGGCGTGGGAAGGTTTGGAGGATGGAGGGGGGGGAGAGATGGCAGTAGGAAAAAATCCAGTTATAGGCAAGAAAAACGAGGTCTGCATAGAAAATTAGGACAGCAAAAACAATGGCCATGAATTTTATGTCGTATAATGTAAGGGGGCTAAATACACCAAATAAGAGGCATACGATTTTGAAAGAATTAAAGCAATACGGGGCAGAGGTGATCTTTTTGCAAGAAACGCACATATCTCATGAATAAAACGTTAGGCTTTATTCTAAAGACTATCCGAACTGGTACTATGGGGAAACAATAACAAATAGGGGAAGGGGAGTAGCAATAGGGTTTGCAAAGAAGATTCGATTTGCCCTGGAAGAAAGGGAGAATGACCCAGAGGGAAGATTCCTTTTTTTTAAAGGGTAAACTAGGTGATATGAAGTGTACATTGGTCAACATTTACTCCCCAAATAGAAACCCCGTAAAATATCTAAAAGTATTACTGACTAGGCTGATGGATTTCGGGAGTGGCCATGTGATTATGATGGCGGATATGAATTTTTGTATGGACCCAATGTTAGACAGCACGTCCAGGGCACAGGGGACGAGCAACGTACTACAACTAAAAAAGATAAAACAAAAATTGAGTAGGTGTCATTTAATAGATGTGTGGAGGACTCAACACCCGAAGTCATTGTACTATACGTTTTACTCCCCTGTGCACGGGACGTACTCTAGGATCGATTATATCCTTGTTGACCACAGAGCACTTGAAAGAGTAATAGAAACTAGTATAGAAATAACTACACTGTCAGACCATGCCCCCGTAAGGATGAAAATGTTAATCCCTGGTAATCAAAGACAAGCCTTTTCGTGGCACTTAAATGAAGAACTAATCTGCGACAAGGAAGGGTATGAAATAGATCGCAAAGAATTAGAACAGTATTTTGTAATAAACAGCACTGATGGGATCTCAGGGCAAGCCCTATATTCAGTAAAAAATAAGGAGGAGCGGATAGGAGAAAAAAGAAGAAGAATAAACGATTATCTAAAAAATACTAGATTGCCTAAGATCACTGAAAATGAAAGGGAAAACTTAGAAAAACCTATAACGGAGGAGGAAATAAACAAAGCCCTATTAGACTCAGCCCCCGGGAAAAGTCATGGACCTGATGGGTTTGCAACTTATTATTATAAAAAATGTAAAGATATTTTGATTCCGAGACTATGCAGATATATGAATGGATTAGGGGTGGAATATGAGATGAGTAAGGAGGCATTGCTTGCCTCAATAACCGTAATTCGGAAGGAGACGAGAGACGAGGCTATGTGTTCCAGCTATAGACCAATATCGCTGTTAAATGCAGATACTAAACTATTTTCAAAAATACTGGCTGGTAGAATGAAGGCGCTGATGAACTCACTGGTACACCCGGACCAGGTGGGGTTTGTCTCAGGTAGGGAGGGAAGGAACAATGGGGTAAGAACCCTTTTTGTTGTTATCGCAGAGGAAGGAGGCAGGACCCCGGTACTACTACTGTCGATGGATGCTCAGAAAGCCTTCGACAGGGTAGACTGGGGATTCATTTTTCAGACACTGGATAAAATGGGAGTTGGACCAAAGATGGTCCAATGGATTAAAACATTATATCATCACCCCACAGAAACTATAAGGATTATTGGGACACCCTCCCCTCCCTTTGAGATGAAAAACGGGACTAGACAAGGGTGCCCATTATCACCCCTCTTATTCGTGTTATCGCTGCAACCATTGCTCTCTACGATTCGAAACAGAAATATTGGGAATCAAGATTGGAAATGAGGTACATAAACTGGCAGCATTCGCGATTGATGTATTGTTCTATATTAGTAAACCTAGAAATACAATGCCTAAATTAATTAAGGCCCTGGAATATTACGGGGGAATTGTCGAATTTTAAAATAAATCAAGCAAAATCCTAAATCCTAAATATTAATGTTAGTAAACAAGAAGTATAGCAGCTCCAAAAGGAATGTAAATTTTCATGGGTGAAAGAACTGAAATACTTAGGAATAAAACTAGCAAACTCCTTGAACAAGATATATAAACTAAATTATATCCCACTACTAAATTAAATCAAAACTAAAATTAAAAGATTAACCAATAGATCACTTTCCTGGTTGGGACGTATAAACGCGTTAAAGATGTTTATACTACCAAAGATTCTTTACAAATTTCAGATGATGCCGATCGAATTACCTGCTTCTTACTTCTCAAAGCTGAAATCCCTGTAGATAAACTTTGTGTGGAACAACAAAAAACCAAGGATTTCCTTCTCAATATTGAAACAGGAAAAAAAATGTGGGGGGTTAGTGGTCCCTGATATCCAAAAATATTATAAGGTGATAGTGTTGTCGAGAATTGTTGAATGGGTAGGAGAAAAAGAAAGGGAAAAAAGATGGGTGAATTTAGAATGCACATATAGTAAGGCACAACTTAGTAAGATAGTGTGGAACCCTCCAAAACACAGGACACTAGATCCGAATACAAATGAATTGACACGGAATGCACTTAAGATTTGGGATGGGGTATATGAAAAATAAAATGGTCACTATAATTCACCGTTAATAGCACTGAAAGAAAATGAATACTTTCCACCAGGAAGTGGGATAATAGGAGGGAATTGGATGAAAAAAAGATAAAATACAAATAAAAGAAATAGTTAAAGCGGTTCTGCACTGACCAATTTTTGTTTTGTGCAGAATGTTTAAAATATATGTGTTTCAAAAAAATACCTTACTTTTCCTGACTTCGGCCGCTATTCCGTGTCCGTATTTCAGTTTAATTCTTCATTTCAACATTTTTTGGTCAATGTCATTTTGCTTGTGGGCATTTGAAGCCCACAAGCAATCAGTTCCTCCTTCCCTCTTTTCGGACTAACCAGCATTCCTATTGGCAGCCCACTGGACAGGTAAGAAGTGTCATAATACAAAAATATGAATACACACTGCAAATTGAAGCACATTTTTCCATTCTGCAATTACCTATCAAGATAATAGAGAACAGAAGAAATAATAGAAAACTTTAAACAGTACCATTTGAAGTATTCAGGCAGGCCCTTTCACTACATGCTTTGGTGAATTCATCCATAAATCTGACCACAAAAGAGTTAGGTATAGTGTGTATGGGTTTGGCAAAGTCAGCAGATAGAGGATTGGTATCGGTTGACTTAGCGGTTGGGGGGAAGGAAAGTTCCAAATGATTTTGGGACCCCCAAAAAAAGCCTCTGGCACTATGCCTGAATTTAAGGACAACAATAACATTTACCCACTTAAGACCGAGACCATTTTGCTGGCCAAAGACCAGAGCACTTTTTGCGATTCGGCACTGCATCGCTTGAACTGATAATTGCGCGGTTGTGCGTTGTGGCTCTCAAAAAAATTGACATCCTTTTTTCCCCACAAATAGAGCTTTCTTTTGGTGGTATTTGATCACCTCTGCAGTTTTTATTTTTTGCGCTATAAACAAAAAAGTGACAATTTTTTAAAAAAAGCATTATTTTTTACATTTTGCTATAAAAAATATCCCCAAAAAATATATAAAAAAAACATTTCCTCAGTTTACGGCGATACGTATTCTTCTACATATTTTTGGTAAAAAAAAATGCAATAAGTGTTTATTGATTGGTTTGCGCAAAATTTATATAATTTACAAAATAGGGGATAGTTTTATGGCATCCGACTCACGGAGGCCCCAGCCGACACGCGCGTGCCACCAGTGACGTGCACGCGATGGCATGGCGCAAATTAAAAGGGACGTACAGGTAGGGCCATTTGCCTGTCCATGCCAATCTGTTGACGTACATCGGCGTGCTCCAGTCAGGAAGTGGTTAAACACATTTTAGTTTTTTTTTAGGATAAGCACTACAATGGAGCTGACAAAATACATTGTTAAGTGACTAGGCTAGGTGTGTATGGGCCCAGGATAGCATGCTGGGGAGGTTAGTAAAGGCAAATATGCATGAAGGACAAAAAAGGAACTTTAAAAACTTCCAGCGTCCATGAGGATAAAGAGGACATTCACAGCATATTACAATCATGGTAATTAGGGAATGATGAAACAATACATTAGCAAACAGTAAATACATAGAATGTGATGTTAAAAGAGAAAACTTACCTTAATATAGTCCTTCTGCAGGACCTGAATGATGGCAGAACAGATCTCTGGAATAATGATTCCCAGAGCCTGAGGGGAGAGATGCCAGTCGAGAACTTGATGTCCTGCAGACTTCTCCCTGTTGCCAAGTACCTCAAGGTGGCAACGAGCCTCTGCCACATGCAGGTGTCCTGCTTCATAATATAAGGGGACAGCAAAGCCAGCAGATGGTGAAAAACAGGGTCCATCATCTGGAGATAATTCCTGAAATCATCAGGATTATTCTCCTGGATCTCACGCAACAAAGGCATGTGCGAAAAATTGTCCACGGTGGAGCAACCAATTCTTGGTCCATGAACTCCTCCTCCCCTTGTTCATAGACTGGGCTTGGGTCAAAGTACAAACCCCAACACCAAGCCCCCATATAGCACAAACTCTACAATGAGTTTATGAATGTACCTGCAACATGGCTTAAAAACGGTCAGCTGGTCAGAACGAACAGGACGCACTGAAAATCAGAAACAAGCAGACAAGAATGCACTGAAAACCAGATACAAACTGACTACACGCACTGAAGAACAGATACAAATCCACAAGCACAAACTGAAGAGCAGCAACGATCTGAAAAGCATGAGGTTGAAAAGTGCGAATCGTCTCTCACCAAACTTCTACTAACACGAGATTAGCAGAAGGAGCCCAAAGGGTGGCTCAGTTGGTATTGAACTTCCTTTTTCTAGTCCCGTCGTACGTGTTGTACATCAGCGCATTCTTACAAACATTTGTGCGACCGTGTGTATGCAAGACAAGTTGCGTCTTTAAGTGGCATTAGCCTTTTAAATTTAAAGAGAAAGGAAGGAGGGACCACGACTTAATATTCATACTCACAGGAGTGTAACATTGTATTGTTGGGAGACCCAAGACTTTATTTGAGACTCATTTCAGTATCTTTTTGGGAAAGGTATTTAGGTAACCAACAGCGCCCACTAAATCTTTGCTTCTCAAGTTTCTGTTGCATAAAAGTAATAAGATAATTTGTTGTGTAGATACACTGACTGTAAGGTAGGACAGTCAAAGTGGTCTACAGTATTTTGAAATTCGTGCAAATTAGTATTGCTACACTGGTAACATTAATTGTGATTGCTGGTTGGTATTGCTAGATTACTTGCATGTTTAAATTTTGGTAGCAGCTTGGGGTTTCTATAATGTTATGGCCAGGTTGGCTTTAAGCGTTTAGGGAACGCTGTGGAAAAGTGTACACGCCCATTGGAAGCTTGGTGCTCGTGGGAATAAAGGTGATTGATCAGGTAGGTAGGAATTTTAATTAGAAATAGGGACAAAGTAAATTAGAAATCTCCCTTGCTTATATCCAAATATCGTGAGAGTGGTGAGTACTTTTGTATGTATGTTCATACGTTTTTAAAGAATGAAAGAAGGTAATTCAAATATGTGTATGTCATTACTTAAGGTGTTAAAAAGACTAAAGAAATTAGGAAATGTTGTTGCAAATGGGAAAAAGGGGTTTTGGCTATGTAATTTAAATTTGGAGCTGATATTAATATTTTTTTCTGAGTGTCAAAGGCCTCCCCTTTACTAATATTTGTTTATAGAATTGTAATTATAAGTGCTTAATTTGTTTGCAAGATGTGTAATTGTTTGAAGTACATGTTTAAATACATGTTTAACATGTTTGATGACTCTTTGAAGGTAAAAAGAATAGTATTTTAAAGGTTGTAAAATAATTTGTTAGATGGACTAAGGGGATGTGTAAAGAGAGGGAATGCTTTGATGCAAACACATTACTGGTAAGGATAAAGTAAGTGAGTTTAAAGGTGTTTTTAATGAAAACATCCTACACTGTAGAGGGTAAAGCAAGTTAAGTTTTGAAGTGGAAGAGTAAGAGGGGAGTTATTTATTAATGAAAGTATTAAGGTCTTGGAATTGCAGTGGAAAAGTTAATAGAACTTACCACTCCTGGGTCCAGGAAGAGCTCACATCTACAAACTTAGGGACACTGTGTCTGCAGTTTAATCAATTATCGAAGGTCAATTAGTATGCTAACAATATGTCTGCCATACAGTTCAGAGACAGCCTGTCTCAAATCTACGCAGTAGGTATTGAGAAATTTTGAGATATGTGTAAGCCCATACATTAATATATATAAAAAAGGGGGTACTTGCCATTCAGCATAATGTTTTAACACATATAACATTGCCATCTTTGTTCTGATAATTCATAACTAATATCTTCCAGACCCTTTATTAGCTTTGTTGCTCTTCTTTGTACTTGCTCCATTTCCAGTACGGCTCGGGTGCCCCCTGTAGCAAGCTTCTGGTCTATGGGGGCACTCATCAGGAGGGAGGGGCCAGGAGCAGCGAAGGGGGACCCGGGAAGAGGAGAATCAAGGATGCTCTGTGCAAGAGAGCAGGTAAATATAACATGTTTGTTATTTTATTTTTTATTTTTTAAATGCAAGAATTTACAATCACTTTAAATAGCAACCTAACTAAAGAATTAAAAACAAAGGAAAGATAGTAACACAAGAATGCATCTGGCATTAAAATTGACATAGATTATTATTACTTAAATTCCTAAAATCATAACATAATACTCTGAAATACCTGGAATAAGTAAAGAAAATAGCAAAAATATAGAGTACAAATAGGTAAAGTAAAAAATAAAATAATGTTACATCCTTGCCTTTTTTAATGAATTTTCTGATGTATTTTGTTGATGTTTGACGTTTTTTAGACAATGAATAAAAGGAAGTTTAAAGCGTAGTTCCAGCCAAAAATTGAACTTCCGCATTAAGTACTGGTGACCCCCTGACATGCCAAATTTGGCATGTAATTATTATTTTTTTGTTGGGGGGAGTGGGTACCCAGTTTTGACAGGCACCCAGCCACCACTTCCTCCCCTGGCGCCGGGGCGCTGGAAGCAAGTTCACCTTTCCCCCTCCCTCCCTGCAATCTTCTGGAACATGTCACAGGTCCCAGAAGATTGCTTGGCCATTCACAGCGCGCAGCTCTCCCAGCCGTGAAGCCACACCCATTCACCCACAGTTACAATGCCGGTGTCGCAAAGAGGAGGGGGGGGAGAAGCGGGGCTTCGGACAGCCACATTGCTGGACCGTGCTGACTTTTTGATGGGTGGAACTCTGCTTTAAATAGCAATTCACATATTGCTTAGTGGGAAGGCTGGTTCCGGCTAGTGATTTAAAAAGCGCGATTCACACGCAGAAACAAATGTCACATAAAGGGCAGCCCATCCACTTGTGCCCTTACCTGCTGCGGTGGACCTCAGTGTTAGTAAGAGGTCATAAACGGCATTATATCATAGCTTCCATAGATTTCCTTTTTTTCCAAGCAGGCTCCTTTTCATTCCACAGAGCACTCAGAAACGAATTGTTTATAAAGAAAACATTTAGAGAAACCCCATAGGGCTTTACCATTTCTTTATTAAAGAGGTAGTAAAACCCGTTTGGCGATTTCTATCAGGTAAACCTATAATAAGGCCTATAATAAGGCTTAGCTGTAGGTAAAATATTTATCTACTAAACTTGCACCATTTAGGAGATATTCATACTGGATTCAGCCAGTTACGTCACTGGCGCATGAGCTCTGATGGTCCCCATACCTTGCCTAAATTTTAGAGCTTCGCGCCGGAACCGAGGGCTCCCGCGCAAATACGTCATCCTGAAGTCATCGCGACTCTGGCCAATTATATAGCCAGAGAGCGCCAGCCCATAAGGAAGACCGGGGGAAATGTCAGCCCTCTTAGCGGTGACAGCGCACCTTTGGAAGGCTTCGTTCCAAGGTAAGTATTTCATGATGTGCTAGTATGTGATGCATACTAGCATATTATGCAATTAGCTTACAGCTTTTTTTTTCATTTGAACAGCCACGGTTTAAATAAAGCTAGTTAAAATTGCACTCACATCTATAAAAATAAATGTGCACAAATCAAAATAGAAAACTTCAGTCTGCAATGAATATCAAGCTGCGATCTCTTAAAATCAGACAGTGGCTCTTTCCGACATGATAACATCACTAACTCCTCCCTCCTGATGCTTGGCATCCCTGCTCACTTTCTCAAAGGCAGTAAAAGTTGAACGCACAAAACACGCTTAACAATACCAACCACCGACAGTTGTCTTAGCAACCCATAAACAAAACACTCTGATACCTGGAAGTGAGCATGATAATTGTAAATAGCGGCTCAATTATACTCCTACATTACATTACCAGATCAAGTCTGATCTAACACCTCTCTAGGGTAGCATCTTATATCTTATATAACCATAGTATACAGTTTATAAACTTATTACCTTAGTATATATATTATGATAACATATGTACAAAAAAAAAATGTGGGCATAACTTTATTGTTTTCACTAAACTTTATTTTTTATCACAAAGAGTTCCCTACATTACAGATTCTCTTCAGGAGACATCAGGGGTCTTTTGGACACCTGCCTTGCATTGAAGCTAACGGAGCACATTAGCTGCTTCCCCAACCTCAACAGCTGGCGAAAGTCACAGCAGGACCCGGAAGTGATGTAATACACGTTACTTTCAGGTTCTTTCTATGTAGGGGAGATCAGTGAATAGATGATCACCTCCCCCCCTATCTGGCCCAGGAAACATGTTGGTAGCAGGTGCATGGCAAATGTTCCAGAGGTGTATCTGCTTTTCAAAATTATGCAGTTAAGGGGCTCCAGTGAATATTAAAAAACTGCCCAGCTTTGTAAAATGTTCATTCATTTAATTTTCATACCTGTATATCATTTGGACCTCCCAGAAATCTGGGACCAAGCAACTGTACCCGCCTCAGAAATATGCTGATCTAGGCCATGTATGGTCCTGGATGGTCATGTGAATGAGCCCTAAGAGAAGATTTATGATTCATATGGTGAATCATAAATCTGATTTCTGATTTAGTGGTGGCCCATCCAATCCATGTGCCCGGCCCCTAATCTACATGCAGGGCACCGGATGCATGGATTTCAATGGTTTTTTTTTAAGCACATGATTACAGCCTGAGGCTCTAATTGGTTTTAAAAAAAGGGTGGGCTAGGGGTGCAGAGCACTGTACCCTGAGTCCACCCAGTTGTGTAACAATAGTGGATAGTCTTAGGACTCCTGGCTAATGGGGTTTAGGACCCACTCCCTGTTTGGCTGGGAGGAGAAACAACGGCCCCCGAAGTGAGGAGTAGCTGGAGCGAGGAGAAGCAGCCCTACCCCGGATCCTTGTCATCTGCCTCCTGTGGTAAGGAGGCATCTGATCACCGCCTACCTGTCCATCTCCCACGTGGGGGGAGTGGGATCTGCATTGGTTTGCCACCCCCTCAAAATATTGAGCACCAGCTAGTTAACACAATATACACATCTGCAACATCACAAAGCCATAGATGTTGCAGCCTCCTAAAAGTAATAAAGACAAGTTTCCCTTGAAGTGGAACTAAACACTCTCAATCAGCATTCATTATTTTTAATCCTTATACTGCTAGCATTAGTAAATAGGTAGGAAGGTATATTGAATTTACGTGTTTTAAAAGTTTTTTTTACATTTCTTTAGTTGCTCCCTCGTTTCTAGCCTAGACAAAAAATATGTCATTCAGAGCCATTTTTTTTCTTTCATCTGAAGGCGGGAGGAGGAACTTTCTCAGCTAAGCACACCCTCTTGCCTGCATACCTGAGCTAAGGGCAGATGGATTCTAAGAAGTAAATGCTACATGAATCATCTGCCCTTACTCAAGATGGTCAGGGCTAGAAATTCTAGTGGGGTGTTTTTTTTCAAAGTGATTTCTCAATAAAATAAAGCACGGAGACAGGAGTGGATGGGAGAATGTGCTTTGAATAATAAAAATTAATCAAATAGTGTTTTGCGGTTTGTGGTGCTCAGATGCAGAGTAGTTCCAATTTAAGCTGCAAGTTTTACATTCACGCCTTTCAACCTCAATTTAAAAAAAAAAAAAAAATTGTGGTAGTCTGCTAAAAGTGCTAAATTTCTTTTAAGAAAACATGAAAGGACAGGCTAACCTGCTACTGTATATAAAACAAATAAAATTGCAGATATAAAAGGAAATTTTTTGTAGACATGCAGTTGCATCAAATGTATTTATCCCAGACAGTTGTTGCTGGGATTTATGGGGATCATTTCAATTAAGTAATTTATATTTAACCTTTAATATCTATTGCAGACAGCTAACATAAGAGCAGATTGTTTCCAATCATTCTGCAAGCCACATTGCTTCTAGTTTTGAGTACCCAAGGGTTAAAAGTTGATGAATGTGCAGAAATAGAGTGCGGCTGATAATGCCGTTTACCTTGGTGTCACTAGGTTTTCTATTCAATGTCGTTACTAAGGAAATACAGTAATAGGATCCTGTGTTGTGCAGACAGGTCACATCTGTTGTTCTATGCAGCATGCTTATATTCTGTCTGCACCCACATAAAATAAAATGAATCAGATGGCCATTGCTGAACAATGGGGGAGCAATGATTCACCAGCTGAAGACTTTCAATGTACAGAGAAGGGCTACAGAGGTGTGCATCTGTATATAGCATATTATGACAATTTTATATTATCTATTTTTGTTTTGCATAGAGAAAAACTCTAATCCAAGGGAAAAGTAGCATATTGTTTTAGAAAGGGGAAGATGTTATAGCCCAACTCTGGGAAACTATATGTAGCACTGCCCCCCAAAGGAGCTGCTGGTTTTATTGGGCTTACCGTTACCTTCTTGACCTCTTCTCCATCTAGGGCAGTGATTCTCAACCAGGGTTCCGTGGAACCCTAGGGTTCCTCCAGAGGTTGTTAGGGGTTCCTTCAGCATTGGGCAATTTCTGCCTCTCAGATAAGTTCCCACTAACACCATTGGTCTTTTTAGCTATCTGTAAGGAGGTAATTCTTCCCAATGACCACACATGTAAGGACCATTCTTCCCACTGACCATCACACTAATGTATGATGAGTTGTAGATTTCTCATTTTTAGCAGGGGTTCCTCAAGACCAGAGAACTATTTCAAGGGTTCCTCTGTGTTGAAAAGGTTGAGAAAGGCTGATCTAGGGGTTCCCGTGGTAGATGGCCCAAAGAAATGTGGAAACTGACACTGAATCTTCTTTTAGGTTCTTTATTTGTAACAAAAAAAGAGTCTTTAGATAAGGGTAGAGGGTAAGGATTAAGTTCAGGTACTTTGGACTGCAGAAATGGAAAGTCTCTTATAGGAAAAATCCAGAGAATAGCAACCGTTTCACAGCTGGATTTTACCACCCCCGGATAGACCTCCTCTCACTAGGCCTAGCAGCCGGTAGGGTGTCAAGCAAAGTCTCTGCCACAGACGTGAGCGTAGAATATTTGAGAAAGTCTCTGCCATAGACTTGAGGGTAGAATAGTTGAGAAAGTCTCTGCCACAGACTTGAGCATCACTGAGAGACATCAGACAAACTTAAAGAGCTATCATACGGTACCAGTATCTCTCAGCCAATCTGACTGAGAGATACTGGTACCGTATGAGTGTAGATCCATGTAGTGTCCTTCAACTAAGTCTCCAGGCTCCTTCAGAGAAGCCAGCCTTGCGCATGACCTTCTCCTGAAGAGTCCTCCCCTGGGTTTTCTCCAGTTGCTGGGCCTCTCCCTTAGATGAGATGGCACTGGACCACCTTTGGATCAATAGGCCCTGAAATCCATTCAGGCCTGTCCCTGCAGTTGTGTTGCCTCGGGCTAGCCAGCCCCGAGACTCGAAGTGCATGGTTCTGTGCCCCAGGCCAGGAGGGCCATGGGGCTGGTCAGGAGGACAACCCGAACCGACAGGAAATAATCTCTGGAACAGAGCTCTGAAGCACATGATGTCAATACCGTAAATACCACCTCCCAGAATGCACAGCAAGAGAACACACCCACTGGGCTGGTTCCGAAAGAACAGTGGCATTCAATACACCCAGCTAGACTGTGTTCTCACACTTTCCGGTGGTTACGGCAACACCTGCGGTCAAGGAGAACCCAGTGCAATCCAGCTAGACTGGTACTGAAACCAGAAATTTTGAAAATTAGTCCCAAAACCCAACTATGGTTTCAGGAAAATTTTCTTTGAAAAAACCATAGCGCCTGCTCATCAGCGCTACATATACAATTATGCCTTACAGTGGGACCATGCCGGCTATGCAAGGGTTGACTGCTTGTTTTGTCTTGGGCAGGTGCACCCAAACGTTCTAAACAAAGGGCCAGTTTTATTGACCTTCAGACTTTAGGAGGGCTGAACTCTGGCCAGCAGCAGTGTAAATTTTCCTACCCTCAGTGGGCATAAACATAGGCTCCTGTTCCTTTAATGGAGCTTGGGCAGCCTCCAGGCTCACCTGTCCCATGTCTATCCATTCCATGCATGTGCTTCCACTGTGGAAACACTTATAAATTTGTAGTGTTAGGACTGCAAGCAACACAGGGTGCCGTGACAAGGCCTTGCAGCTTTCACATGCATTTGAAAATGTGTGCTAACTAAACCCCTGCTTTTAACAGATGGTTAGACAGGTTAATTTGGTTGGTTAGCAGACTGGTTGGTGAGTTGAGCTATGGAATTGTTTTTTTTCATACATAAACACATAAGCACGTTTGATATTGGGGGGAGGAATAGCGCCCCTTTGTTGGTATAATTGGGAGGAATAGCGCCCTGTCATTGATATCATTGGGAGGAATAGTGCCCCAATGTTATCTTCGGGAGGATCAGTGCCCCATCCTTGGTATCATTGGGAGGGATAGTGCCCCATAGGTGTTATCATCGAGAGGATCAGTGACCCATCCTTGGTATCATTGGGAAGAATAGTGCCCCATTGTTGGTATCATTGGGAGGAATAGTGTCCCGTCATTGGTGTCATTGGGAGGAATAGTGCCTCTTCATTAGTATCATTGGGAGGAATAGTGCCCCATTGTTGGTATCATTGGAAGGAATAGCACCTCATCATTGGCATCATTGGGAGGAATAGTGCCCCATCGTTGGTATCATTGGGAGGAATAGCGCCTCATTGTTGGCATCACTGTGAGGAATAGTGCCTCATTGTTGGCATCACTGTGAGGAATAGCACCTCATTGTTGGTATCATTGGGAGGAATAGCTCCTCATCATTGATATCAGTGGGAGGAATAGTGCCCCATCGTTGGTATCATTGGGATGAATAGTGTGCCATTGTTGCTATCAGTGGGAGGAATAGTACCCCATTGTTGGTATCATTGGGAGGAATAATGCCCCATTGTTATCATTGGGGGAATAGTGCCCCATTCTTGGTATCATTGGGATGACTAGTGCACCATTGTTAGTATCATTGGGAGGAATAACACCCCATCATTGGTATCATTGGGAAGAATATTGCCCCATCATTGGTATCATTGGGAGAAATAGCCCCTCATCATTGGTATCATTGGGAGGAATAACGCCCCATCGTTGGCATCATTGGGAGCAATAGTGCCCCATCATTGGTATCATTGGGAGGAATAGTGTACAATCATTGGTATCAGTGGGAGGAATAGTGTGCCATTGTTGCTATCAGTGGGAGGATTAGTGCCCCATTGTTGGTATCATTGGGAGGAATATTGCCTCATCATTGGGAGGAATAGTGCCCCAATGGTTGGTATCATTGGGAGGAATAGTGCCCCATCATTGGTATCATTGGGAGGAGTAGTGCACAATCATTGGTATCAGTGAGAGAAATAGTGTGCCATTGTTGCTATCAGTGGGAGGAAACGTGCCCCATTGTTGGTATCATTGGGAGGAATAGTGCCCCACCGTTGGTATTATTGGGAGGAATAGCGCCTCATCGTTGGTATCATTGGGAGGAATAGCACGCAATCATTGGTATTAGTGGGAAGAATAGTGCCCCATCGTTGGTATCATTGGGAGCAATAGTGCCCTATCGTGGGTATAATTGGAAGGAATAGTGACCCATTATTGAAGTCAGTAAGAGAAATGGGGCCCCATTTTAGGTGCCAGTTGGCAGAATAGTGTCTCATATCAGTGATACAAATAGTGCCCCAAGGGCCGGATAGAGGCAAGCAAAGGGTCACAGTTTGGTGACCACTGGTCTAGGGGAGAGGAGAAACAACTTTGCCCACTTAATCCTCTGCTCCTCTAGCAGGTGGTGCTTCTCCATGCTCCCAACTTCAGGAACCTATAAAATTAGCCCTTGCACTGGGGCTGTAACTTTCTGTTATAAAGCACATCAAATAAAATCAAATTTATTTATACATTTAGACCAACATACTGGAGACACTAGAATCGTTCTGATCATGATCAAGATACTGATCCCTACAGACACTATACTAGTAATAGAAAAAAAGGGAAAACAGCGCATAGAGATCGATAAACTACCAACACTCCGCTAGACAATATAGTGCAAAGAAACATGTAAACAAATTAGTGTAGCGCTCAAAAAGGTGAATATAAAAGTAAATGAATAAACATAAAAGGTGAATGTCAATTCAACAGTGAACATGTTGAAGTTGAGTGAATGAAGAAACCATATACAGTATCTCACAAAAGTGAGTACATCCCTCACATTTTTGTAAATATTGTAAATATTTTATTATATCTTTTCATGTGACAACACTGAAGAAATTATACTTTGCTACAATGTAACGTAGTGAGTATAATGCCGCGTACACACGTAGCCGACTATCCAGGGAACTTAGTCCGGCGGACTTCCCGCCGGACTGTCCGTCGGACTTTCCGAATGGGCTACTTGCCCACACACGGCACTTTTTCAGCGGACTAATACGGCGTACTAAGTCCGCCGTACTATCCGCCGTACTTTTGAAATGAACGGACTCGCCCACATACGCGGAGGAAAGTCCGCTCATTTCGAGCGCGTCTCCAGGTAGACGGAGCCCGCGAAGGAGACGTCACTGGCCCCACCACCTGGTATGGACTTAAAGGGGAACCCCAACGCCGAAAAAAATCAGCGTGGGGTTCCCCCCAGGTCCACATCAGATCCTTGTCCGAGCACGCTACCCGGCTGGCCAGGAAAGGGGGGGGACGAGCGAGCGCCCCCCCTCCTGAGCCGTACCAGGCCGCGTGCCCTCAACATGGGGGGTGCCTTGGGGAAGGGGGGCCGCGTAGCCCCCCCACCCCAAAGCACCTTGTCCCCATGTTGATGAGGACAAGGACCTCTTCCCGACAACCCTGGCCATTGGTTGTCGGGGTCTGCGGGCGGGGGGCTTATCGGAATCTGGGAGCCCCTTTAATAAGGGGGCCCCCGGATACCGGCCCCCCACCCTATGTGAATGAGTATGGGGTACAATGTACCCCTACCCATTCACCTGTGAAAAAAAGTAAAAAAAAAAACACAACACAGGCTAAAAATAGTTTATTGCACAGCTCCGGGGGTCTTCCGTCTTCGGGGGTCTTCTCGCCGGACTCCTCCGCTATCTTTTTTTAGCTCTTTTACTAGCGGAGGAGCCCGGCTTTCTTCCTCGCCGCCGCCTTCTTCTTCCGACTTCGGGGGTCTTGTCCCCCTCTTTGGTTCTTCTGCCGGGCCACCGCGCCTTCTTATAGCTCTTTTACAGGCGGTGGCCCGGTCTTCTGTCGCCGCTGTCATCGCCGTCGCCGCTTTCTGTTCTTCTGTTCTTCTCTTCTTCTCTTCAGATGTTGCCTCGTCGCTCCCTTCGCTCACAATGGCTCCGACGCGACGCGCGGCGACTTATATAGGGACATCACCGGATGATGTCCCCGCCTATTATGATGTCACAGTCCCAGCATCCTCTGGGACTGTGACACTGTGACTTGTGAAGTGGAACGAAATCTATTGGATAATTTAAACTTTTTTAGCAAATAAAAAAACTGAAAAGTGGTGCGTGCAAAATTATTCGGCCCCTTTACTTTCAGTGCTGCAAACTCACTCCAGAAGTTCAGCGAGGATCTCTGAATGATCCAATGCTATCCTAAATGACTGATGGTGATAAATAGAATCCACCTGTGTGTAATCAAGTCTCTGTATAAATGCACCTGCTCTGTGATAGTCTCAGGGTTCTGTTGAAAGAGCAGAGAGCATCATGAAGACCAAGGAACACACCAGGCAGGTCCGTAATACTGTTGTGGAGAAGTTTAAAGCCGGATTTGGATACAAAAAGATTTCCCAAGCTTTAAACATCCCAAGGAGCACTGTGCAAGCGATCATTTTGAAATGGAAGGAGTATCAGACCACTGCAAATCTACCAAGACCTGGCCGTCCCTCTAAACTTTCAGCTCAGACAAGGAGAAGACTGATCAGAGATGCAGCCAAGAGGCCCATGATCACTCTGGATGAACTGCAGAGAACTACAGCTGAGGTGGGAGAGTCTGTCCATAGGACAACAATCAGTCGTACACTGCACAAATTTGGCCTTTATGGAAGAGTGGCAAGAAGAAAGCCATTTCTCAAAGATATCCATAAAAAGTCTTGTCTAAAGTTTGCCACAAGCCACCTGGGAGACACACCAAACATGTGGAAGAAGGTGCTCTGGTCAGATGAAACCAAAATTGAACTTTTTGCCCACAATGCAAAACGATATGTTTGGTGTAAAAGCAACACAGCTCATCACCCTCAACACACCATCCCCACCATTGTCAAACATGGTGGTGGCAGCATCATGGTTTGGGTCTGCTTTTCTTCAGCAGGGACAGGGAAGATGGTTAAAATTGAGGGGAAGATGGATGCAGCCAAATACAGGACCATTCTGGATGAAAACCTGTTGGAGTCTGCAAAAGACCTGAAACTGGGACGGAGATTTATCTTCCAACAAGACAATGATCCCAAACATACAGCAAAATCTACAAAGGAATGGTTCACAAATAAACATATCCAGGTGTTAGAATGGCCAAGTCAAAGTCCAGACCTGAATCCAATCGAGAATCTGTGGAAAGAGCTGAAAACTGCTGTTCACAAACGCTCTCCATCCAACCTCACTGAGCTCGAGCTGTTTTGCAAGGAAGAATGGGCAAGAATTTCAGTCTCTCGTTGTGCAAAACTGATAGAGACATACCCCAAGCGGCTTGCAGCTGTAATCGCAGCAAAAGGTGGCTCTACAAAGTATTAACGCAAGGGGGCCGAATAATTTTGCACGCCCCACTTTTCATTTTTTTATTAGTTAAAAAAGTTTCAAAAATCCAATAGATTTTGTTCCACTTCACAATTGTGTCCCACTTGTTGGTGATTCTTCACAAAAAATAAAAATTGTATATCTTTATGTTTGAAGCCTGAAATGTGGCAAAAGGTTGAAAAGTTCAAGGGGGCGAATACTTTTGCAAGGCATTGTAGGAAGTATAGCAAGATTATATCCTGTACACACCCAAGCATTGTTTTTCTTTCCTATAACTATATATGGTAATAATCTAGGATTGTAAGGTTTGCTGACACAGACAATAAAGTTAAGTCCAATGAGCTGCCAGCATACGCCCAGAGACTTATGACTCCTGTAACTTCCTCTTTTTACTACTATTAAAAGCTAAGTCCTTGCTTGAATATATGTATGTAAGAAACCCATATGTTACGATACCTATGAATAAAGCTCCTTCCTTGACATGGACCGGGAGTTTTGATTGATCTAAGGTGACCAGAAGATTTTACTGACATCGTGGGGGCTCCTCTGGAATCTGACCATCGGGGGCCATTGTCCATGGACCTCCGGTTGTTCGATGAGTAATTTGAAAATATTCACCAATAAAACACCCCCGGTCGAATTGACTGTAAACGGGGGGCCAAACGGAGACTAATAATTTGTTATTTTTTTCGTCATATCTCCATAATAATGTTTTGAATTTATTTTTATAGTGATCTGTTTTATTTATTTTTTATGAAGATCTCCATATATTTTTTGTTGTTTTTTTTAAATGAAGATCTCCTTTTTTTATATTGATCTACTTTTTTTTCTTTTTTTTTTTTATCAAGAGCTCCTGTTTTTTTATGTATTTTTTTCTACTGATCTCCATAATATTTTTTTGTCGTTTTGTGTGTCAAGTTACGAAAACACCATTATTATCTTGTATTTTTTAACCTCAAGGAGATGTGTTGGTGTCCCTTGTTAATTTGACATTGTATTTTTCAAATGTACCTGCCTACTCACAAACAAACTGTCCTTTTTGAAGTAAAACACATAGGCAAGTATTTGTGAAAAAAATAACCATTTATTATGGGTCATAACCAAATAAAGAGGAAGGCAACGCTGGATAAACTGGTGAAATTTGAAGCCTTTGTACCCCAGTGCACACATCAACCATTTTACAGCCAAAATTGGTAGCCTGAGGAGTTCATATAATAATGAGCACAATCTGGTCCAGGACTCCAAGAGATCAGGAACAGCAGCAGAAGACATATATGTCCCCAAGCTGTGGTCTTACAACAGCCTGCGTCTTTTGTCAGACCAGACTGAATCCAGGCCATCACTCTCTTGTCTTCCTTCCACACTTCCTTCCAGGCTTGCTTCCAGGCTGTAGCTCTGGTGTTGGAGTTGTGGCAGAAGGTGGAGGAGGAAAATGGTTGAACTCACAAACCTGGCTTTGGCTTGTGAGTTCGCCCCTCAAACCCTTACTAAGGGCTTGTAAGATAAGTTCTTCACAGAAAAGGCGTTAGCCCTCCTCCATTTCCTTCATTTTGCAGGCTGTCACAGAGGCATAGTCCTCTTGAAGATGGGGGGGGGAGGGGTTCTGAGGGCCGCAGTAGCCTGCTGAGATAGCCCAAGTGCTGCCTCCTCCAGGTTCCTCCCCTTCCTGAGCCTTTTTTTCTAAAGGCGGAAGGGAGGGACCTGGGATTTGGTCAGGCTACTGGCCCCGGCCACCTCCTGGCTGCCACTTACCTCTGCCACCTCCTGGCTACCACTTTCCACATCCTCCTCCTGGTTGAGACTTTCCTGTGTATGAAAAAGGGACATAGTTTTAGTTTTTGGTTCATCAATCACACATCATTTTCAGCTCATGACTGTTGCAAATTGAATGTTAATAAATAGAAAAGATTATCATTCTGACCCCAGCATTTTTCATGCTTGTCCCAATCATTTTTGGCCACTACTGTCTACTGATATGTAAAACACTTTGTTAAATCAGAAATTAGTGATCAATAATAACATCTAGTTAAAATCATTAATTTTTTTACAAGAAATATGTTGAACAATGCTATACCTGGCTCAAGCTGGGCTCCTCTGAATCTTCCTAGCTGGAAGGCCCAGGTTGGATGTTGGAAGCCTGAGCTGGGGTGGAAGGAAGCATTGAAGGAAGACAGGAGTGCTGGCCTGGGTTCCCTCTGGTCTGCCAGAAAATGCAGTCTATCATACTACAACAGCCTGGTTACATAAATGTCATCTGCTGCAGCTTGTGGTCTCTGGGAATCCTAGACCTTTTTGCACTCCCTATTATAAGTGGTCCTCATGCCACCAATCGTGGCCTTCGAATAGGTGATCTGCCATGGGTATCTGCGGCTTCACTAATTTCAACAATTGATCCAGCGCTGCTTTCCTCTTTATTTTATTAGTATAAAAGGGGTGGTTTACCTGCCACAGACAGGGCAGCTTCCTGTACATATCAATGAATATGGGGATAAAGTCCTGATCGTTCAATATTTCCATTTTCTCTGCAAGACACAACACAAGACAAACCCTAATGTCAGAGAAGAGAAGGGGTGGGGAATATCTAGGTTATTCCCCGCCCCTTCTGTTACGGCCCAGTGGGAGAGCGCATGGCAGAGAAAGAACAAGTGCATGAAGACCGCATCAGCAACGACGAAAGCCCGAAGCCATGAACGTCCTGATCCTGGAGGAGATTTAAGGCCTCAAATATGTCCTTTGTAGAGATGGTGGAGATGGTGGACATCTTGAAGAGGGTCGACTATGATGGGAAGCATGGACTGTACAGACACCCTAATGTGAGAAAGGCCAAGTTGTGAGAAGTCTGCCCAGGAATTTTGGGGTACGACGATCCAAGGATCAACTGAGGAAACAATGGTCAGACCTCAAATTGAGGGAGCACAATCAGTACAGAAATATCAGGAAACGGCTTCTAAAAAGTAAGTAGTTGTTGTGTGTTCCTATTATTATTATTATTATTATTATTAGGTTCGTGCTGCTCTATGTGCTTTTCTTTACTGTTGTACAGTTTAAAATGGCAACTTTCAGGTTCGTGGGCACGAATAGTAAACATCATTAGTTCGCCCACTAATACAATGTTTTTGGCAGATACAGGTTAACTACATTTGTTCAGGCCTATTTTGTACTCAAAGAAGTTTAGTACATTGTTGTCTAGTGGGATTTGTAACTAGAATGAAATGCAAACTTGATTCAGTGTAAGGAGAGGACACTCAGCAGCTGTTTAAACATCTGGACCCAGGAGCACTAGTGTAGGAAACCAGAATAAACTTTTTAGGGTGTCCCACACAGGTGCTCCAGTGGATACTAGTGGTGTCTCCATGTATGATACTTTACCAAAAAGTATTCAAGCTATAAGAAAGGGAAAAAATCATGTCTTCATCTTGGAACTCAATGTTTCATATTCATATTTCTGCCCTCAAATATCTGTATGCTAAGTATACCTTTTTTTATTCACATAGGGGAGAAAAGACTTGGGACATCAGAGGACACCAGGAACCCCCAACCTCCTAAAGAAGGGGAACTCCCCACACCAAAACCAGAGGATGTGGAGGAAGGAGAGGTTTATGAATTGGGCAAAATAATGACCACAACAGGTGAGCGTCTGAGACCACAGCTTCAGGTAATAGATGGATGCCTGCATATTTATAATACATGGTGTGTTTTTTTATTTTAGGTGATGTGGATGTTGTGGAAGAAGAAACACATTTCAAAAGTGCAAGTGCACAGGTCCTCATCGGGGAGATCATGGTGTGCAATAGGGATTTACAGAAGATCAAGGAAGACATCAATGATGTGGAAAAAAGACTCAAAAACATCATTGATGTTTTAGGCAGAATCAAACACACCCCAATTTTATCAAATTGTTTATATTTTTCTAAAAAAAATTTAAATCCAAATTTTGAAGATGCACACAGTGTGTCAACATGTGCTATCTCCCATCATGGGATATCAATGTATGTGTTTTGTGGGTGAAACCCCTTCCTCGCAACTAAAGTAGATGAGAGGAAGGAGTTGTACCCCCAAAACATGTCCATTGATCCCCCATAATGGAAGCTAGCACATGTTGACATTAAGCATGGGATCAGGAGGGAAATTCACATTTTGAGTGCATCGTCAAAATTTGGCTTTCACACGGGTGACATCACCCCATCTGATGAAGGCAATATCAAACAATTTAGACATACTAATATCTGATATTGCCTTCAATTTATCAAAGTTGAACTTTGTAAGTTTCTGAGTTGTGTATGGTTTTATGATTTTAAACATGCCTGTTTACCCCAAAAAATGTTTTTTTATTGTCAAAAAAAAAGTTTATTCCAAAAATATGTTGGTTTGTTCAAAAACCCTTTTCTAAAAGCACATGTGAATGTGCACAAAGTAAAACATTTTCCACTCAACAATGTGTGGCTTTTTCTTTCAATGCTCAATAGCTGTTTTTTGCTTAAGTTGGTGTTTACAGTGACAATGGGGATTATTTACTAAAGGCTAATTCACTTTGCACTACAAGCACACTTTTGGTACAGTTTCAGTGCACTTTCAAGTGCACTTTTGCAGTGCACTTGTAATGAAAAGTGGAGTTTCCTTTAGTAAATAACACCCACAGTGCTTTATAATTTGCATCAATCAGGCCATTTTCATCACTCAAAAAAATTAACTGATGGTGCTGAAAATTATGAATATTTTTATCAGGAATGCATTACACATATTAACATCAAAAACAAGGTGTGTGTGTAGCTGACCCACAACTTAATAGTTAGTTGAAGAAGAGCTTGTCACCTCATGTATCAAAGAAATTCCATTTGCACTATTGAAGAAAATGGGCAAAAAAAAAAGCTCATTGGATAACCTAGGAGACAGCTAAAAGAAACACAAGCAGTAAATCAAAGTAAATATTTTTCAGTTTAAAATACAAATGTATGTAAAAAATGTTTCTTAAACATTTTCTGGCATATCAATGGCCCCCCTACCAGCAAAGTACTCCATATATTTTAGATGGACCTTGCGGGGGCTTTGGGGGGGCAAGCCAGGAAGGCCAGCTTCAAGCGCTGTCAGGGTTTGGTCTTGAAATCTGGCTTCAGGCCCAACTGAGGCCACATAGTTCATAGAATTTCTTCTTAAAAAGTTGTGGAGAATTCCGCATGCAAGGATTATATGGTTAAGTTTATATTCTGCCATGTTAATTGGCGTAAGGAACCGGCTGACCATTATCCCGAAAGCATTCTCCACCACTCTTCTGGCTCTGGCCAGCCGGTAGTTAAAAACCCTCTGGTCTGGGGTCAGGGTACTCATCGGGAACAGCCGCATCAGGTGATCTCCCTGCCCAAACACTTCATCAGTGACATAGATGATCAGAACACCAGCCACGTTGTCTTCTGCAGGTGGCAAGCCCAAGTCACCACTCTGGAGCCATCTGTAGAACTCAGTCTGGATGATGACTCCACCATCTGACATCCGGCCATTCTTCCCCATGTCCACATAGAGAAAATCATATGTCGCCAACACCACCGCCAACATCACAATACTATTAAACCCCTATTAGTTGTAATAGTATGATCCCGAGTTGGGGGGTGGGACTATGTGGAATAGGGATGAGCCGAACACCCCCCGGTTCGGTTCGCACCAGAACTTTAGAACGGACCCCACGTTCGTTACGAACGTTAGAACCCCATTGAAGTCTATGGGACTCGAACGTTCGAAATGAAAAGTGCTAATTTTAACGGCTAATATGCAAGATACTGTGCTAAAAAGGGTTTGGGGACCTGACTCCTGCCTCAGGGGACATGGGTCAATGCAAAAAAAAGTTTTAAAAACGGCCGTTTTGGCGGGAGCACTGATTTTAATGACAATTAAAGTGAAAAAAAAAAAAGTGAAATATTACTTTAAATATGGTGCCTGGGGGGTGTCTGTACTATGCCTGTGAAATGCCACGTGTTTCCCGTGTTTAGAACAGTCCCTGCACAAAATGACATTTAACGGAAATAACACCATTTAAAACTGCTTGCGGTTTTAATGTTATATCTGGTTCCTGCAATATGGTTGAAAATCATTCAGAAAAATGGCATGGGTAGCCCTCCCTGCCCATTACCAGCCTATTTGGGTCTTGTACGCATATTAAGGGGAACCCTGTACCCATATTAAAAAAAGGAAATGCGTGTGGCCCCCAGGCCCTATATACTCAGAACAGCAGCATACAGGCGGTGCAAACAAGACAGGGACTGTGTAGGTTTGTTGTGTTAAGTTGAATCTGTTTGTAATTTTCAACTGGTACATTTTTAAAGTGTAGCTCCAGTCAAAAAAACTATTTTTAACCTTTTTGGAAAACATAGGGAAGGGTTATCACCCCTGTATAATTTGTTTTGTCGTCCATCTTTTTTCATCTCACTTGCTGTTGTCTACTTGCGTTTGCAAGTAGGAGATGTTTGTAAGTTGGATGTTTGAAAGTAGGGGCCTGCCCTATATGCTCTGCAGAAATGGCGGAACAAGGTGTTGGTTTTGCCACAACATTGTAAGCCCTCAAAGTGACTCTTGGTGGGCGCTGGAGCGCCCTGCTGTGAACGATTATATCAAGAATTGTAATTACATGCCATTGTTGAACAGTGGTAGAAAAATTGACCTTTGGTGGTTGTGGTGCTGGTGCCACAACACTATAAGTCCTCACCGTTACTCTGGGTGGGCACAGGAAGGGGCCCTCCTGTGAAATATTATATCAAGAATTGTAATTACATGTCCCTGTTAAACAGGGGCAGAAAAATTTGGCCTTAGGCACTGCTGCTGGTGCCACCACACTGCAACCTCTTCCATATACTCTAGTTTTTTTGCTGGAATTAGCCCTGCTGCAAAGCATTGCATCAAAAATTGTACTTAAACGCCCCTGTTAAACAGGGGCAGAAAAATTGGGCCTTAGGCACTGGTGCTGGTGCCACCACACTGCAACCTCTGCCATATACTCTAGTTTTATTGCAGGAATTAGCCCTGCTGCAAAGCATTGCATCAAAAATTGTACTTAAACGCCCCTGTTAAACAGGGGCAGAAAAATTGGGCTGATGGCATCAACCAGAACCAGAAATGTTCTTCCAACATATCAGCGGAGGAGGAAGAGGATAGACAATCAACATAACAGGACAGTCACTCAGCATCAGCATAGGCAGTCTTGAAGGGATGTGGTATTTGAAAAAAAATTATTCGGTTACATCAGCTTCAGGTGCTTGGTAGCTGTGGGTGATCCAAGACTGATTCATCTTGATGAAGGTCAGTCGATCAACTGATTCGGTGGACAGGCGCACCCTGTGATCGGTAACAAAGCCACCAGCAGCACTGAAGGTGCGTTCCGAAAGAACGCTGGATGCAGGACAGGCCAGTAGCTCAATTGCATACTGTGCAAGCTCTGGCCAGTGATCCATCCTCAAGACCCAGTAAGCCAGAGGATTTTCGGTGGGAAAGGTGTCCAAGTCTGACCTTGCCCCTAGGTATTCCTGCACCATGTAAATCAGACGCTGGCGATGGGTGCTGGAACCAATCATACCTTGGGGCTGCGGACTAAAAAATTGTCTGAAAGCATCAGTCAGGCGGCCACCTTCTCCACTGCTCCTTCTGACCGATGCCTCAGCAACACGTTGTCCAGGACCAGGAGTTTGTAACCTCCCAGTCTCTGGGAACGCGTTGCACAGACCTTTCTGCAAGGCCTCCCGGAGATGTCTCATCCTCTGCTCCCTCTGCGATGGCAAGATAAGGTTGGCAACCTTACCCTTGTACCGTGGATCAAGGAGAGTGGCCAGCCAGTAATGGTCCCTCTCCTTGATCCGAAGAATACGAGGATCCTTCCGCAGGCTTTGCAGGATCAGGGAGGCCATGCAGCGTAGGTTAGCTGAGGCATTCGGTCCAGAGTCCTCTGGGTCACTAAGGGCAACATGATCCACAGCTACCTCCTCCCAGCCACGTACAAGTCTACGTGTTTCTTGGGACTGTAAATCATCCCTACAAGACTGCTGCTCCACCTCCATGCTGACACAATCATCCTCCTCCTCCTCTTCCTCCTCCTCATCCTCTTCCTGTGTGATGGGTGGCACAGCAGGAACACTGTCTGGATAAAGGGGGCCTTGAGAGGCAAGGAAGTCCTCCTCTTCCTGCCTCTGTTCTGCCTCAAGTGCCCTGTCCATTATTCCACGCAGCGTATGCTCCAAGAGGTGGACAACAGGTACAGTGTCACTGATGCATGCACTGTCACTGCTCACCATCCTTGTGGCCTCCTCAAACGGTGACAGGACAGTGCATGCATCCCTGATCATGCCCCACTGGCGTGGTGAGAAAAAACCGAGCTCCCCTGACCCTGTCCTGGTGCCGTAGTCGCACAGGTACTCATTGATGGCCCTCTGCTGCGTGTGCAGCCGCTGCAGCAAGGCCAATGTTGAGTTCCATCTGGTGGGCATGTCACATATAAGGCGGTATATATATGTCACATATAAGGCGGTTCTTGGGCAGGTTCAACTCCTTTTGGAGCTCAGCCAGCCGAGCACAGGCATTAAATGATCGGCGGAAATGCACACAGACTTTCCTGGCCTGCTTCAGGACATCCTGTAAGCCGGGGTACCTGCCCAAGAACCGCTGCACCACCAGGTTAAGGACGTGAGCTACACAGGGCACATGGGTCAGTTGTCCCTGTCGGAGGGCGGAGAGGATGTTGGTGCCATTGTCGCAAACCACCATTCCTGGCTTAAGCTGGCGTGGCGTCAACCACCTCTCGGCCTGCCCCTGCAGAGCTGACAAAACATCCGCCCCAGTGTGGCTCCTGTCCCCCAAACAAACCAGCGCAAGCACGGCATGGCATCGTTTTGCCTGCGTACTTGCATAGCCCCTGGAACGCCTACGGGGCACCGCTGGTTCTGAGGACAGAGCACTGGAAGAGGCCATGGAGGAAGAAGAAGAGGAGGGGGTGGAGGAGAGAGGTGTGTCACAACCAATAGTAGCATTTTGGAGGCGTGGTGGCGGAACAACCTCCAACACTACTGCACCTTGTCCTGCATCCTTCCCAGCAGCCAGAAGAGTGACCCAATGGGCCGTGAAAGACAGGTAACGTCCCTGTCCATGCCTGCTGGACCATGAGTCAGCGGTAATATGCACCTTACCGCTGACCGCCCTGTCCAGCGAGGCAAGGACATTGCCTTCCACATGCCGGTAGAGAGCCGGAATCACCTTCCGTGAGAAAAAGTGGCGTTTGGGGACCTGTCACTGAGGAACCGCACATTGTACAAACTCACGGAAGGGGGCCGAGTCTACCAACTGAAAAGGCAGCAGTTGAAGTGCTAGCAATTTAGCCAAGCTAGCATTCAACCGCTGGGCATGTGGATGGCTGGGAGTAAACTTCTTCCGCCGGTCCAGCAGCTGGGGCAGGGACATTTGCCTGCTATAATCGGACGTGGGTGTACCGCTAGCAGAGTTCCCGGAAGCACTTGGCTGTGACACACCTAATTCTACACCTTCATTCCTCTCAGAGCAGGTTTCAGAGAGGACTGAAGGTCTAGTGGGGTTGGAGATGCCAGCTGATGAGGAGCAAGGAGAGGTCCGCTTTGTTCTTTGGTGTGGGTCTTTGAGGTACGCTTGCCAACGAGCTGCATGGCAGGTCAACATATGTCTGGTCAAGCATGTGGTGCCCAAGCGGCTGATGTTTTGGCCACGTGAGACACGCTTGAGACATATGTTGCAAATAGCAGCGGTGCGATCTGATGCACTCGTCTCAAAAAAGGCCCACACCAAAGAACTTTTAGAATAACACGCAGAGGCAGCGCTCTGCACAGGCGGAGCTCTGCGGTGTGATTCAGTCGGTGTGCTGCCCCTAAGCTGGCCCCCGGAGGGCATCCTGCCTCGTAGGACATGTGCCTCCTCCTCCTCCTCCTCCTCCTCCTCCTCCCTCCTTCCAGGCACCCACGTGGAGTCAGTGCCCTCATCATCCCCTCCCTCTTCATCGCTGTAGCAAACCTGGCAGTATGCTGCAGCTTGTGGAACATGACTGCCAGATTGCTGTCCTTCTTGAGCATCCCCTCTCTCTGCGCTCACGCTACTGCCTTCCTCTAGCTGAGTGTCATCATCAGAGCCCACAAAACACTGGGCATCCTCCTGGAGCATGTACCCAACACTGTGCTCAAAGAGTTCAGGAGACTCCTCAGGAGGACGTGGTGGGTCTAGGGAAGGAGTCACTGATGATGACATTGAGAGGAGGGAAGACGATGCGTTGGCAGCTGCTTTGCTACTACCCTGAGACTGGGTGAGAGAGGATGAGGAGGATGAAGAGGGCTTGGTCATCCACTCTACCAAGTCGTTGGCATGTTGCGGTTCAACATGTCCAGCTGCCGAAAAGAAGGATAAGCATGTCCCATGGCCACGTGCTGATGACAATGCACCACGTCCACGACCAGCACTGTTGTCTCTAGACACAGAGCCTGCTTGCCCTCTTTTAGCGGCTCGCGCCTGTCTGCCTCTCCTTGCTGGCCTTCCAGACATGGTAATGGCCTGAAGGGAGTTGGGTAAAACAGCAGTTGGGTAGTTTATATTGTGCTGGAGGCACACAACACCCACTAACTCCTGCAGATGCCTTTTTTATAGAACACCAGAGATAAAGGGGTATATACAGATGTATACTGTGCTGTGCTGGAGGCACACACAACTTCCAATAACTCCTGCAGATGGCAAGTGGGCTCAAATAGAGAACAGCTATGTAGGTGGATATAGCGGTATGTACTGGGTACAGAGCACGCAGACAGCACTCACTATCTCCTAACACTACTGACTGCAAGCTCTATTATTAAAGATAGATCACTAGCTATATAGGTGAGGTGAATATAGCGGTGTATACTGCGGTCAGGGCACGCAGACAATAACCAGAGAACACCAGAGATAAAGGGGTATATACAGATGTATACTGTGCTGTGCTGGAGGCACACACAACTTCCAATAACTCCTGCAGATGGCAAGTGGGCTCAAATAGAGAACAGCTATGTAGGTGGATATAGCGGTATGTACTGGGTACAGAGCACGCAGACAGCACGCACTATCTCCTAACACTACTGACTGCAAGCTCTATTATTAAAGATAGATCACTAGCTATATAGGTGAGGTGAATTTCGCGGTGTATACTGCGGTCAGGGCACGCAGACAATAACCAGAAAACAGCAGAGATAAAGGGGTATATACAGATGTATACTGTGCTGTGCTGGAGGCACACACAACTTCCAATAACTCCTGCAGATGGCAATTGGGCTCAAATAGAGAACAGCTATGTAGGTGGATATAGCGGTATGTACTGGGTACAGAGCACGCAGACAGCACGCACTATCTCCTAACACTACTGACTGCAAGCTCTATTATTAAAGATAGATCACTAGCTATATAGGTGAGGTGAATATAGCGGTGTATACTGCGGTCAGGGCACGCAGACAATAACCACTACACAACAGCAAGATAGAAAATCGGCCGAAAACGATCGGTGTGTACTGTGTTGAAGGTACACAGAACACCCACTGCTTCAGACGCCAACACACTACACGAGGCCGCCGCAATGGCGGCCTTATATAGTGTGGGGCGTGCACTACACAGCCTGAGCTATGATTGGCCACAGGCATCCTGCCTGTGGCCAATCATGGCTCTCCTCGCTGCTGGCGCTGCGATTGGCCAAGCATGCGGGGTCACAGTGCATGCTTGGCCAATCATGAGCCAGCAATGCACTGCGCCATCGCAGTGCATTGTGGGCCGTGAGCGCCACGCGAATTTGACGCGAACGGACCAAAGTGTTCAGATTTCGCCGAACGGACGAACAGCCAATGTTCGAGTCGAACGTACGTTCGACTCGAACACGAAGCTCATCCCTAATGTGGACGTGTTTCCCATCTATTGCCCCTCTGCAGTTGGGAAAGTCCCACCGCTGGGCAAACTGGGATGCCACAGTCTGCCATTCCTGTGGTGTTGAAGGAAACTGTGGAGTGTAACAAGAAAAAAATAAATTAGTACTTTTGCACATAACATTACAAGCAGATTAGACGCAAGCATTCTTGGCCAACAACAGTATAACATTTATTTGAAGGAATATTTAAATAAAAAAATCTCAGGTCCACTTATCAGATTTCTCATCCCCTCTGATGGCCGATTGTAAACATTTGGGGGGGGGGGGTATGTTTTGGAAGGTAATCCTCTTCACTTCTTTTAGAGCTTAATGCATACTTAATGTGTGTTACTTTGGCCAGCCCCTCCTTACTTACACTAATGGCAGCCCACTGGACAGGTAAGAAGTGTCATAATACAATAATATGAGTACGCACTGTAAAATTGAAGCACGTTTTTACATTCTGCAATTACCTATCAAGATAATAGGAGAACAAAAGTTTAAACAGTACCATTTGAAAGTATTCAGGCAGGCCCTTGCACTACATGCTTTGGTGAATTCATCCATAAATCGTAACCACAAAAGAGGTAGGTATAGTGTGTATGGCTTTGGCAAAGTCAGCAGATATAAGATTGGTATCAGTTGACTTAACGTGGTTGTAAACCCTCCCCCACAACTTTGTCCCATGTAAATCAGCATAAAAAACCCTAATGAACACTGCTTGTAGATATCTCCTTACTTGCTTAATATTCTTGTAATCCTTGTTGTTCTGTAGAATGAAGTCACTGAGCATGCCCAGATCTCCCCTGATTTACAGCACACTCTCTATATGCTTATTTATCTGTTATCAGGACTTCCTATGGCACAACACTGAACTCTGCTAATCAATCAGAGCTTCCTCCTACACACCATGTGACCATGTGACCTCACATACAATCTAACCTTGGCCATTACTGCAGTCTTATCAGCTGAAGCTGATAAGTCTGACAAAGGCAAACATTAGACATCGGTATGAGTAAATACTATGACATAAACAAGTAAGCTATGAACAGGGAAGCAGGGTTGCAATAGAAATGTTGGATTGAGAAGGAGGCCTGGTTAACAGTACAGGAAGTGCTCAATGTAAGGGCGGAAATACACTCCATTGTGGACTCAGAAAACAATACTTAAGATGGCGCTGCCTAATCCCTGGAAATAAGATTTTTAACGTTTCTTTAAACAGTAAGTAATATGCGATATGGGCTGGATTACAGTGGCTATAGTCTGATAATGACTTATTATAATGGACTAAATGAAAAGAAGCATCAGAGTGGGAGAGTTTTCTTCCTCTTTAACGGTTGGGGGGAGGGAGGGTTCCAAATGATTTTGGGACCCCCAAAAAAAAGCCTCTTGGACTCTGCCTGAATTTAAGGACAAAAATAACATGTGTACACATTTTAGGGGGTGTTTAGGGTAAAGCACTACTATGTAGCTGACAAAATACATTGTTAAATGACTAGGCTAGGTGTGTATGGGCCCAGGATAGAGTTCTGGGGATGTTAGTGAAGGCAAATATGCATGTGTGAGGAAATAGTTGAAAAAATTAGTTGGGACCTAAAGAATAAAAAAAGTATGGTTAGAACAGGCTAGAATTTGTGCTCAGGGAGTGTCTAAGAGGAAGATGCAAGAGAGTCTCCCCCTCTTAGACAAGGAAGATGAGAACACCGCATTTGTCCAAAGGCCATCCCCCAAGTCCCTCTGCAGCCGCCCCCATATGTAGCCCCAGAATCGGTCCCTCCTACTCCAAATACATCCACCCTTTTGGATGGGACACTCCCCCTGAACAAAACCGAGCTCCCCTTCCACCCATCTCACCAGTCCAAGTTGAAACCCCAAGGACAGTGAGTGGACAGGGATCTCTCACTGACTTGTTGGTCCAAAGTCTGGAGTCGAGCACTCATGGTCTTACTAAGAGCCCATCCTTAGATTTGACTAAGATGAGTAGATCTTTACAGGATACCCTAGCTGAAGGACTTCAAATGCTAGGGGAAAATTTCTGGACTGAGAAGATAGAGATAGACATCCACCCTGCAGGGCCTGGGTCCCTAACTATTCCACACTGACAGCACCTTTGGTAGAGTTGATCCATGGAACCCCCATGGCACCTCAGGACAACATAACATGGACTGATCAGACTGTAGACATGTTCTCAGAGTTAAAAAGGGTCCTTGCTGGATCCTCAGTAATAGGTCTACCCAACTATGACAAACCATTTGTACAGACAGTAGACTCAAGAGAAGGACACATGACTTCAGTCCCTAACCTGGAACATGGTGGACCAATAGCCTACTATTCTACTAAATTAGACAGTGTTGCCAGAGCATTGCCACCTTGTGTACAAGCTGTGGTTGCAGCAGCAGAGGCAATAAAGGCCTCTACTTCCATTGTGTTGTATCACCCTCTGACTCTCAAAGTACCTCATGCTGTGTCTGTAATTCTATTACAGCAAAAGATCTACCACCTTAGTCCAGCTAGACATTTATCTTGCATGATGGTGCTATTGACACAGCCACATTTAACAATTGAAAGGTGCACTGTTCTTAACCCCTCCACATTGTTACCAATACCAACTGATGGTAAACCACATGATTGCATTGCAGCAATAGCAGAAAAGGTGCTGCCTAGGAAGGATCTGAGTGACACACCATTAGCCAAACCTGATATGGTAATGTATGTAGACGGTTCTAGCAAAAAGAATCCTGATGGCACATATGCGATGGGATATGCTGTCGTTTCAGACTCAACCATACTTGAGGCTAAATCCTTACCAAAACACTATTCAGCACAACAGAACTTGTTGCTTTGGCATGAGCATGCATTCTTTCCAAAGGTAAGGCAGTAACCATCTATAAAGACAGCCAGTATGCCTTTTCCACAGTACATGTGTTTGCACAACAATAGAAAAACAGGGGAATGATAACTTCTAGTGGAAAGCCCAACAAACATAGGGACTTCATTCTCCAACTACTAGAAGCAATTCATTTACCAAAACAGCTAACCATATGCAAATGTCAAGCACATACAAATAAAACAGACACAGTCTCAAAAGGGGATAGGAGAGCAGATGAGGCAGCCAAACAAACAACCATCACACAACTTACAATGATAGATGATACACAAAGCGGTATATATAAAAGGTCCATTAAAAGTCAATATATCATGAAGATAAGTAGGAAGCCATACACTAAGGGCTGCCACCAACGTAGAAAAAAAGCCAAATTCCAGCCCAGCTGAAAGTAAACAAGGGAAGAGGCGCCTCTAATGCCGCATACACATGATCGGAATTTCGGCCAGCAAAAGACAGGTGAGAGCTTTTCATTGGAAAATGCGACTGTGTGTATGCTGCATCGGAATTTAGCTGGCCAAATTCCTGCTAGAAAAGATTTGAGAGCATGTTCTCAATTTTTCCGATGGGAAAACTTCGGAAATTCTGATCCTGTGTATGCAATTCCGATGCGCAAAAACTCACACATGCTGAGATTCAACTAGGAGATGGAAGCTCTTGGCTACTGGGTATCCCGTCATATGTGTTGTACGTAACCGTGTTCTTGATGGTTGGAATTTGATGTGACCATTTGTGTATGCAAGACAGCTTAAGCGAAATCCCGTTGGAATTCCATCGGGAAAACCATCAGACCTATTTCAGACCAAAATTTATGATCGTGTGTACATGGCATTAGGGTAGGCGTAAAAGCAATTTTATTAAAAACATCCACATGGCAACTCCCATTTAAATCGTGTATAACAGGCACATCTGTGTAAAAGATATCCCACAGGGTGAGGCGGTGAACCGTCAGAAGCATTCGCTCGTAATACTGCAGAGCATAGGGTCCTCGCTGGTCTCGGCTGACGGTAAAGACAGTTGTGCGGTGGAGGATGAGGCTTGGTGGGCAGAAAGCAGGGAAATTATGTCACCAAGATGCAAGCTTTTCTGAGCATAGGCGCTGCATGTCTTATGGCAGCCGCGCTCCGTTTTTCAAGCAGGTGCTTAAAAAAGGAGTGCGACTGCCATAACACACGCAGCTACCATCAGCGGAGACCAGGGAGGACCCTATGCTCTGCAGTAGGGATGAGCCGAACACCCCCCGGTTCGGTTTGCACCAGAACTTGCGAACGACCCCCGCGTTCGGTACGAACGTTAGAACCCCATTGAAGTCTATGGGACTCGAACGTTCGAATTGGAAAGTGCTCATTTTAACGGCTAATATGTAAGATAGTGTCCTAAAAAGGGTTTGGCGACCTGCCTCCTGCCTCAGGGGACATGGGTCACTGCAAAAAAAAGTTTTAAAAACTACCGTTTTGGCGGGAGCACTGATTTTAATGACGATTAAAGTGAAAAAAAAAAGTGAAATATTCCTTTAAATATGGTGCCTGCGGGGTGTCTGTAGTATGCCTGTGAAGTGCCACGTGTTTCCCGTGTTTAGAACAGTCCCTGCACAAAATGACATTAAACGGAAATAACACCATTTAAAACTGCTTGCGGTTTTAATGTTATATCTGGTTCCTGCAATATGGTTGAAAATCATTGAGAAACATGGCATGGGTAGCCCTCCCTGCCCATTACCAGCCTATTTGGGTCTTGTACGCATATTAAGGGGAACCCTGTACCCATATTAAAAAAAGGAAATGCGTGTGGCCCCCAGGCCCTATATACTCAGAACAGCAGTATACAGGCGGTGCAAACAAGACAGGGACTGTGTAGGTTTGTTGTGTTAAGTTGAATCTGTTTGTCATTTTCAACCGGTACATTTTTAAAGTGTAGCTCCAGTCAAAAAAACTATCTTTAAGCTTTTTGGAAAACATAGGGAAGGGTTATCACCCCTGTATAATTTGTTTTGTCGTCCATCTTTTTTCATCTCACTTGCTGCTGTCTCCTTGCGTTTGCAAGTAGGAGATGTTTGTAAGTTGGATGTTTGAAAGTAGGGGCCTGCCCTATATTATAGCGGTATGTACTGGGTACAGAGCACGCAGACAGCACGCACTCCTAACACTACTGACTGCAAGCTCTATTATTAACCACTTGTTAGCCCAATGTTTGCATAAAGTGAAAGATGAAGTTATGCTGAGTAAATAGATATCAAACATGTCACTCTTCAAAATTGCACATGCCCGTGGAATGGCGCCAAACGTCGCTACTTAAAAAATCCCCATAGGCGACGCTTTAAATATTTTTTTACTGGTTACATGTTTTGAGTTGCAGAGGAGGTCTAGGACTAGAATTATTGCTCTCGCTCTAACATTCTCGGCGATACCTCACATTTGTGGCACATGCGAGCACATGGGGACATGGGCGCTTTAATTTTTATTTTATTTTTTTATTGTTCATTTTACTTTATTTATTTTAGTTTGACATTTTTTTTCCCAAAAATATATTTTTGATCACTTTTATTCCTATTACAAGAAATGTAAACATCCCTTGTAATAGGAATATGGGGTGACAGGTCCTCTTTACAGTGAAATCTGGGGGGTCAATATGACCCCACATCTCACCTCTAGGCTGGGAAGCCTGAAATAAAAAATAAAAAAAAGATTCTGGCTTTGATCGTACTGGCGAGTTGGTAGAAGCACCGGAGGGCGGTGAGGGGTGGGGGGCGTCTATGGCTGGGTATTTCAGGGTATCACCGAGTATGGCTGGGTATCTCTGAGTATGGCTGGGTATGGCAATTTATGGCAGGATATTACAGAGTATTGGCGGGGTATTGGCGGGGTACTACAGAGTAATAGCAGGGTACTGCACTGCAGAGTAATGGCAGGGTACTGCACTGCAGAGTAATGGCGGGGTACTGCACTGCAGAGTAATGGCGGGGTACTGCACTGCAGAGTAATGGCGGGGTACTGCACTGCAGAGTAATGGCGGGGTACTGCACTGCAGAGTAATGGCAGGGTACTGCACTGCAGAGTAATGGCGGGGTACTGCACTGCAGAGTAATGGCGGGGTACTACAGAGTAATGGCAGGGTACTGCACTGCAGAGTAATGGCAGGGTACTGCACTGCAGAGTAATGGCGGGGTACTGCACTGCAGAGTAATGGCAGGGTACTGCACTGCAGAGTAATGGCGGGGTACTGCACTGCAGAGTAATGGCGGGGTACTACAGAGTAATGGCAGGGTACTGCACTGCAGAGTAATGGCAGGGTACTGCACTGCAGAGTAATGGCGGGGTACTGCACTGCAGAGTAATGGCGGGGTACTGCAGAGTAATGGCGGGGTACTGCAGAGTAATGGCAGGGTACTGCAGAGTATGCACTGGTATTGCAGAGTATTGGCAGGGAATTGAGGGGTTAAATTCGGTGAGCAGCGATGTGGGCACTGCAGATGCAGCCCACATCGCTGCTGACACCGATCTCTTTCCCCTCCGCTGTACCGATCGGTACAGAAAGGGGAGGTAGGAACAGGCGTCATAACATGACGCCGGTTTGTTTCCAAGTGATCACTCCGTCATTTGACGGAGCAATCACGTGGTAAACGGCCGCTATGAGCGGCCGTTTACCGTGATGCGCCGGGTCCTATGGACCCGGCGGTCACGGATGCTCTCGAGTGCGCACACCTCGGGGCACGCGAGAGCAGAATTCTGGGAGGCCGTTAATTAACGGCCTCTCTGAGTTAAACAACCGCCCTGAAGCCGTTAATCGGCAATGGGCAGTTGTTAAGTGGTTAAAGCTAGATCACTAGCTATATAGGTGAGGTGAATATAGTGGTGTATACTGCAGTCAGGGCACAGACAACAACCACTACACAGCAGCAAGATAGGAAATCAGCCAAAAACGATTGGTGTGTACTGTGTTGAAGGTACACAGAACACCCACTGCTTCAGATGCAAAGTAACACACTACAGGAGGCCGCCTTAAAGGCGGCCTTATATAGTGTGGGGCGTGCACTACACAGCCTGAGCTATGATTGGCCACAGGCAGGATGCCTGTGGCCAATCATGGCTCTCCTCGCTGCCGGCGCTGCGATTGGCCAAGCATGCGGGGTCACAGTGCATGCTTGGCCAATCATCGGGCAGCAATGCACTGCGCCAACGCAGTGCATTGTGGTCCGCGCGCGCGTCACTCGAATTTTGACGCGAACGGCCAAAACGTTCGGAATTCGCCGAACGGCCGAACGGCCAATGTTCGAGTCGAACGTACGTTCGACTCGAACACGAAGCTCATCCCTACTCTGCAGCATAAGGAGCAGAGGCTTCTGACAGTTCACCGCCCTCACCCGTTGGGATATCTTTTATACAGATGTGCCTGTATTGCTATTTGGATGTTTTTAATAAAATTGCTTTTACTCCTACACTCGCGCCTCTTCCCTTGTTCACTTTTATGTCCATACTTGTAGCAGCCTCCCAGACCTGCTGTCACAGCTGAATCCCCCCCCCCCCCCCCCCAGGAAGATACAAGGCTTCTGTGCATGTTTTAGAGCTTGCTACTAAGCACCCTCTTTCCTTCCACACACACACATAATCCTATTGGCCTTTAACTATAGGTTTGCAGGGTTTGATATCACATTGGAAGGGGAGGTAGATTTTGTCACTATTGGGGAAGCTTTATCATATAGGTGCCGATAGGTGAGGTGCACCATATCCCCTCATACTTGAACATCAAAAGAAAAAAGAAGGAAAGTGGGATTTTTTTAGGAATAACAATGTAAACACCAATGCTGTTAAAGAAATCTTATATTTTATTCAGTAGAACATTTTTTAAAACTATAAAAATGTGCAGTATACATGTACTAATCCTCTGAAGAGGATTTCACAACTCACTAATATCTTGTTACAAAGCTACAGTATGTTGTTTTACAAATGTAAAGTACATCAAAAATTATCATTCATAACAGAAATAACCACTGTCTGTGAGAAATGAAGAATTAAATCCCATTGGATCCAATGCGTTTCGTAACATTTTACTTCTTTGGAAGACCTTTTTGGACTAGAAAAATATACATACATATATCAATGAAAATATGTACACTATATTGTGAAAAGTATGCCTACCTTTACACACACATAAACTTTAATGGCATTCCAGTCTTAGTCCATAGGGTTCAATATTGAGGCCCACCCTTTGCAGCTATAACAGCTTCAATTTTTATGGGAAGGCTGCCCACAAGCTTTAGGAGTGTGTCTATGGGAATGTTTGATCACTCTTCCATAAGTGCATTTGTGAGGTCAGGCACTGATATTGGAAAAGAAGGCCTGGCTTGCAGTCTCCGCTCTAATTGATCCCAAAGGTGTTCTATTGGGTTGAATTCCGAACTCTCTTATCCACACTATGGTGCCAAAAGTATTGTTCCACCCCTCCAAATCATTTGGTGGGGGGGGGGGGGGGGGTTATGGTGTGGGGTTGTTTTTCAGGGGTTGGGCTTGGCCCCTTAGTACTAGTGAAGGAAACTATTAAAGCGTTAGCATACCATGACATTTTGGACAATTTCATGCTCCCAACTTTGTGGGAACAGTTTGGGGATGGTCTCTTCCTGTTCCAACATGACTGCACACCAGTGCACAAAGCAAGGTCCATACAAAGCTGGAGATACACGTTAAAGGAAAAGTTCACCTTTTCAAACACGTAAAATGTTACTAAGTGATTAGCTTGTTCTCCCCCCCGTGCCCCTGTTGTGACAGCAGGCTGAGAATCTGCTCCCCACACCTGCTATCACAATTTTAAAAAACGCAGCCATGCGGGGCTCTGCCCAATTAGCCGTGTCATTCATTCACAGAGTTTTGTGAATGGGAGAACTAAAACTACCATCAGTCAATGTGGCTGATGGCTTATAGTTCTCAATGTAATACCAGGGAGCTGATGCGCACTCTAGGTAGTTCATTGATTCTTCTTGTCATTTAGTAACTGCCTGCCCTCCTGTGACCTGCTGATCACTGATGCAATGCTTTACAGGTTTTCTAATAAAAAAAAAAATATAAATGCACATTTATTTTACCTGTAAAATAATGGCATTTTTTTTTAAAAGGTCAACTTATCCTTTAAACTGCTTACAGGCTGCTTGAAGTTGTCCCTGAGAAGCCTTAAAGCTCAAGCTTAGGTATTGCAATTTTTATATCTGGACATTGGTCAGAGCCACGTGGGGAGAATTCAATGTACTCACCATATAGCACTTTACATCTCGCCTTTGACCTAGCGCCCCCCAGTGTGACATTCATTAATACTTTTGTGGTTGAACTAGATGGACTCCTTAATATCTCCTGTGGTCACACACTTACCCAATTAACTGACATTACTGGGATTTGCACACTGACTACAATCATACACCTAATCCATTTATGACCAATTATGGGTGCTATGACTACTAGCAGACGATGGGGGTTATTTACGAAAGGCAAATCCACTTTGTACTGCAAGTGCACTTGGAAGTTCAGTCGCTCTAAATCTAAGGTGTAGATCTGAAATGAGTGGAAGCTCTGCTGATTTTTATCATCCAATCATGTGCAAGCTAAAATGCTGTTTTTTATTTTCCTTGCATGTCCCCCTCGGATCTACAGCGACTTTACTTCCAAGTGCACTTGCAGTGCAAAAGTGGATTCTCCTTTAGTAAATAACCCCCAATGCATCCCCTAAAGAAGCCTTATGGGCAAAACAAGTCAGATGTTGTCACTATAATACCACTGTATAATTTAGGATAAAGAGGAATATGTCAAGACTGTACATGGTTTTAATGATAATGCTAAACAGGACAAATAGAGAGGATGAATCTCCTTAATGGGGGCACAGACAGCAATAAAAACTGTTTTTTATCCCTCTCCACTCTATCCAAAACTAAAAAAAAGTTATGCATTTATAAAAATACAGTGGGTAAAATAGATATTGAACATGTCATAATTTTTCTAGGTAAATATATTTCTAAAGGTGCAATTGACATGCAATTTTCATCACATTGGTAACAACCCATGCAATCCATACATACATAGAAACCACAACAAATACATTCAGAAATTAAGTTATGTGTAATAAAATGGAATGAAACAGGGAAAAAGCAATGAACACATGATGAAACTGAGGTGCAAAAAGCCATAGAAAGCAATCCTGCCCCTTCTCGGTGCAATTTAATATCAACTGGTTCAGTCTCAACTGATGGCCTATAAAAGGAATCTTATTACCAAGGTGTAACACAAGAAACATCTCATGATGGGTAAAACCAAACAAATTCTCTCAAAACCTTTGCAACCTTAATGTTGAAAACAAACTGATGGCATTTGGTACAGAAGAATTTCTAAACTTCAGACTGTTCCAGTGAGCACTGTGTTGGCACTGTTGGGGCCAAGAAACCTGGAAATGGAAAGAACTTCATTTCACCATAAACCAGCCATGACCAGGTACACCTCGCAATATTTCTGACAGAGGATTGAAAAGAATTATCAGAAGAGTTGTCCAAGAGCCAAGGGCCACTTGTGGAGAGCTTCAGAAAGACCTGGAACTAGCAGTTACAATTGTTTAAAGTGGAAGTAAACTCCCCTATCGTTTTCAGCCAAGGAAGCTACCATCTTTGCCTCTGTTTAATCTTCAACTGCTATGGTGCTGCACATGTGATTCGTTATGACACCAGCCATTGGATGGTTTGATAGTTTGGCTGAGAGCACAGCCAATGTGCAGTTAGCACTCCCGGCATGCTTTTTTTTTAAAACTGTTTAAATCAATGGGTTTACTTTCACTTTAAAAGAAAACAATAAGAAAAGCACTCAAACGCCATGGCCTACATGCACGTCCACCACCAAGACTCCATTGCTGAAGAAAGAGCATGTTGGAGCTTGTTTAAATTTTGCTGTGCAACATTTAGACAATCCTGTGAAATACTGGGAGACTATAGTCTGGTCAGATGAGATGATGAGCCAAAATGTAACTCATTGGATGCCATATTACACACCATGTTTGGACGTCAAATGGCAATGCACATCACCCCAAAAACACGTCCATATCAACAGTGAAGTTTGGAAGTGGGAACATCATGGTGTGGGGCTGTTTTTCAGCATATGGTACTGACAAACTTCATGTCATTGAAGGAAGGAAAAATGTACCAAGACATTCTTGATAAAAATCTGCTGCCATCTACCAGGATGATGATGAAGAAATAAGGATGGACATTTCAGCAAGAAAATTATCCTGAACACAAAGCCAAGAAATCTCTCAACTGGTTTAAAAGAAAGAAAATAAAGCTGCTAGAATGGCCCAGCCAATCACCTGACTTGAATCCAATAAAAAATCTATGGAAAGAACTAAAGATCAGAGTTCATAGAAGAGGCCGACAGAACCTTCAAGATTTGAAGACTGTTTGTTTGGAAGAATGGGCCAAAATCACACCTGAGCAATGCATGCGACTAGTTTCTACATATAGGAAGTGTCTTGAACATTACCAACAAAGGATTTTGTACGAAGTATTAAATTCATTTCAGTTAGCGTGTTCAACACTTTTTCCATATTTTTACATAATTTCATTTCTGAATGTATTTGTTCTGGTTTGCTAATAATAATAATAATAATACCAATAATATTTAGCAAAACTCACATTTTGAAGAGTGTTATGAGCCTGATCAGACAAAGAATTTGGGACTAAAGATAGTTAAAAAGTGAAATATTTCTTTGTTTTTTATGAAGACCTAACACATGAAGTTGTAATGACAAGTCATCTGCCCATGTTAGCCCAGGTGTGACACCAGGTGGTGGAAGTCTTTTTTTGTGTATGATTGAAAATGGAAGTGATGATCAATCTGTAAACACTTTGGAAATATAATCTAAAAGATAGAGAAGGAGAAATATGTGAAGGCAGGATCTTACAGAAGAACAGTCAATAACCTTCACATGGAAGTGGTAGGAAGGGAAAGGGAAGGAATATCCCTCAAAAGGCAGCCAGCTGAGCATCAAAGGTAAAATGTAGCCAAACAGTATTGGAAGTATTGGCAGGAGTAGACCTGAAAATCTGATCCACTTCAGTAGAGAAGATCTTAAAATGATATCTGAATTAGTGTGCAAGCATCCAAGAAAGACAGTGGAAGACAAATCATGTTCATCATGCCTTTAAATCAGCGGTCTCAAACTCAAATTACCTGAGGGCCACCGGACAAATTTTCACATCCAATGGGGGCCACATGCAAACTGTCCTTTCCTCCAGTATTGTTGTCAGCAGATGCACTATTAGCCCCCATCATTGGTGTCAACGGATGCATTTTTAACCCTCAGCACTGGTGTCAGCGGACACAATATTAATCCCCAGCACTGGTGTCAGTGGACGCAACATTAACCCCCAGTACTGGTGCCAGTGGACGCAATATTAACCCCCAGCACTGGTGTCAGAGGACACAATATTAATCCCCAGCACTGGTGTCAGTGGACACAATATTAATCCCCAGCACTGGTGTCAGTGGACGCAACATTAACCCCCAGCACTGGTGCCAGTGCACGCAATATTAACCCCCAGCACTGGTGCCAGTGGACGCAATATTAACCCCCAGCACTGGTGTCAGCGGACACAATATTAATCCCCAGCACTGGTGTCAGTAGACGCAACATTAACCCCCAGCACTGGTGCCAGTGGATGCAATATTAACCCCCAGCACTGGTGTCAGCAGACACAATATTAACCCCCAGCACTGGTGTCATTGGACACAATATTAATCCCCAGCACTGGTGTCAGCGAACACAATATTAACCCCCAGCACTGGTGTCAGTGGATGCAATATTAACCCCCAGCACGGGTGCCAGCGGATGCAATATTAACCCCCAGCACTGGTGTCAGCTGATGCAATATTAATCCCCAGAATTACCCCCTACACTTCACAAATACCCCCCCCCCCCCACACTCCACTTCACAAATATACCCTTTTACACTCCATAAATACTAACCCCCCACCCCCATACACACAGACTCCACAATTACCCCCTCTTCACAAATTTCAACCCCAGTCACGCAACTAAGGACTTGTCTCTTGTGTAATGGCTCACTTATCTCTCCTTTTGGCACCCAGCTGGTGGCCTGATCTTCTGCCTCCCGAGTCCTCTCCTCCTGTCAGGTCCTGGCTTCATCACAGGCCTAGTGGCAGGGCACCCTGAGAACACCATCTTCCTCCCTGAGGTGGCAGCAGGACACTAGATTCTGGGCCAGTGTTCTGTTGAAGTGCCCGCTATGGAATAGTGCCCGGGACGAACTGCGCATGTATGTGCCATACGTAATAGCACAACAGCTGATTTTACGATCAGCTGTTGTGTCGGCGAGACGGCACCTGCGCACAATACCTGACTGAAGACATTTTTCAGCCAGATTGTGCATCGTGCTGCCGAGACACGTTCATGTAGGTGAGGGGTGGAATTTAACATGAAGGGCGCAGATGTTTTCAATGATAGCCAGTGCTGCAAAGATGATGGCAGAGTTTTTAACGATGCCCAAACAAATTTGCTAAACAAATCTTTATCTGCTATTCTTCCTGGAGGGCCTATTTCAGTCAGCTATTGTGCTGAGGCGCCGTCTTGCCGACACACCAGCTGATCATAAAATCAGCTGTTGTGCTATTACATACGGCACATGTGCAGTTCATCCAGGTGTTCTGTCGAGAAATGCCCCCCATCACATAGTGCCCGGGCTGAAGGGCACATGCGCAATGCATGTGCCGTATGTAACATCACAACAGCTGATTTTACCAGACGGCACAGGCGCACAATAGCCGACAGAATATTTATTGTCAGATTGTGGCCCACGCTCCCCGCGCTCCCGAGTTCATGTCCATGATGGGATGATGATTTCTACACATTGTGGGTGGATTTATGGGCACTTGGGGGTGGAATTACATGGTCAATGCTGCAAAACAGTACTTTGTGATGGGCGGATTTCTACAGTACATTTCTTGTGGGTGGATTTATGGGCACTTTGGGGCGGAATTAGATGGCCAGTGCTGCAAAAAAAAAAAAACTTTCTGATGGACAGATTTTTACATTTCTTGTGGGCGGATGTATGGATACTTACAGAAGATATCATAAAGTTTTATTTTTTTTGCAGCACTGGCCATCTAATTCTGCCCCAATGTGCCCATAAATCCGTCCACAAGAAATGTAGAAATCCGCCCATTAGAAAGTTTTGCAGCACTGGCCATGTAGTTCCGCCCCCAAGTGCCCATAAATCCACCCACAACATGTAGAAATCCACCCATCATGGACATGAACTCACCACTGGAGTGCAGGGGAGCGCGGAGCACAATCTGACAGAAAAAAATAATTCTGTCAGCTATTGTGCACCTGCGTCGTCTCACCGTCACAACAGTTGATGGTAAAATCAGCTGTTGTGATGTTACGTATGGCGCATGCGCCTCCATCCCGGGCACTATTCGATGGGGGCATTGCTCGACAGAACAGGTGGGCGGGGTGATGAGCGGATCCTCTCTCTGCTGTGCTCTCCTGTGTTGTGTGTGCTGGGCTGCAGCAGCGGAGGGAGGATCAGAGAGAGAAATCTCCCAGCCGCTGCCACCCGCCCAGGATCGGCCCTGCCTGTGGGCCATTTGTAACTGGTCAGCGGGCTGCAAATGGACCATGGGCCGGTACTTTGAGGCCCCTGCTTTAAATGTTTCTCAGTTAAATCAAATAAAGCATTAATGGAACATTGTCCTTTTAATGGGTACTTTGATGCTAATATCCTCTGCTGAAAGTGATCATCCTACAACCCTCTGTGCTGCTTTACCAGATAATGGCATTTCCAGCATAAGACAGTAGCCTCAACTGAGTTAAGTATAAAGGGGCACAACCTTAACTTACTTATTAACTTTTAAGGTTACTTTTTCCTTTCAAAAATGAAATCTTTGGTAAAGACAAAGAATAATCACTTTAATATTTGAAGTAATGTCCTGTAATATTCCCTATCCCTTTGTCCCCCTAGAGATAGGAAGATGGGAATCGTTTTACTGGTCTCAGAAAAGTTGCCAATTTTCAGCCAACATAAGATACATGTGTAGCACTATTTGGGGAGGGGGTATGAGAAATGGCCCTTCCCAAACAGGATATTGCTCAAAACCTGTAGGTAAATAAGAGAACCAGAACCTCTGGGCTTCCACCCAGGACAGGGCCTCTGTGAACAGAGGGGATTCCCTTCCTGGTAAATTAATCAGTAATCTAATAAAAGTAAATGGGAGCATAAGAACCACTGCAGCCAGAATATAACATTAACCATACGTACATAGATGCAAACCAATATAGAAATCATATACTTTTTATATAGGAAGAGACTAATAACAGTACATACATCCAATGTACTAACAGGTATCACCAGCAAAAAGGCCTGATAAAAGTCCTGGTGGATTTGTGCACATATATATACCTGGGTATATACACTCACCAGCCACTCTGTTAGGCCGCGTACACACGCGGGGACTGTTCGCCCAACTTTGTCCGTCAAACAGTTTCGGCAAACAGTCCGCTCAAAATTAGCATGGACGGACATGGCCACACGACGTACGAACAGTTTGCTGAAACCGCGCGCGATGACGTGAACGGCACGTACGACGGGACGAAAAATACGACGTCCTATACACTGCATTATAACTTTCGGCGTGTAAAGCCTTTCTGAGCATGCGCGGAACTTAGTTTGTCGAACAAGCCTACACACGAGGGAACTGTTCGCTGAAACAAGGTTTCAGCGGACAGTTTTTCGGAAATTCCAAAAAACCTTGTTCAGCGGACTGTTCGCTGAAACTGTCCGCTGTCCGCTGAAAGCCCACACACGAGCGGACTGTTTGCCGAAACACTGTTCAGCGGACAAAGTTGGGCGAACAGTCCCCGCGTGTGTACGCGGCCTTAGGTATACCTGTTCAACCTGAGTATTGTTGCTGACCATGTCCATCCCTTTATGACTACAGTGTACCCATCTTCTGATGGCTCCTTCCAGCAGTATAATGCACCATGTCACAAAGCTCAATCTCAAACTGGTTTCTTGAACATGACAATGAGTTCACTGTACTCCAATGGCGTCCACAATCACCAGATCTCAATCCAATAGAACACCTTTGGGATTCGCATCATGGATGTGCAGCCGACAAATCTGCAGCAACTGCGTGATGCTATTATGTCAATATGAACCAAAATCTCTGAGGAATGTTTCCAACACCTTGTTGAATCTATGCCACAAAGAATTAAGTCAATTTTGAAGGCAAAAGGGGGTCCAACCCAGTACTAGCAAGGTGTACCTAATAAGGTGGCCGGTGAGTGTATAGTTATTAATATACATTGCTGCAGCAAAGTCCAGTTCCAGAAAAACATGAAGTAGGATATAGCCTGGTACATGAGGATGCAGCATTGCTATGATTAAATGGCTAAAAAATGTAAGAGTACTTATGCTTTACTTACCTACAAGTTAAGTATATATAACCGCAACTGGATATTACTGACTCACTGGCTGTATCCTACTATTTATTTCATTCCTTGAGTGAGGCTGGTGACACTATTAACCTGGGTACCAGTTTTCTCAGCTTCCACGTGAGATCCCGGTGAGAGTGTAGCTTCTTCTGTTATATGATTCAATTACAGCAAAGTTCAGTTGCACGGGCCCCTGAGGATGATGCGCCATCTGGCTTTGTGTCAGAGACCTGAAGACAAGATTTGCAGTCCTTCTCAGCCCAGTCTAAAAAATGCTGAAGCTGTAAGACAAGTTAGTACATTCTGAAGTGTGGTACTGCTAATCCACCCACATCTTTTGTTAATTGTGTTTCTTCTTCCATATGAGATCCTTGAAAAGTGTATCAATTTGCTAATGCCATGTTCATGTAACCCAAATTTAAAATGTATAACATATATGGTGCCCATATAATTTTAATGGGGTTAGCATGGCCCATAACCAGGATGGGGGGTTACACCAGTTAGTGCATTTAGTTTTAGGTGTAGGGTTAGGTTAAGCTCTAATTACAATAAGTGAGGGGAAAATATTAAATTCTGTTCGGATTTTGTACGTTTTCCCACTGACAAAGAAATTATCAGTCTATAATTTTAATGGTAGATTTATTTTAACAGCGAGTGACAGAATAACAAAAAAAAAAATCCAGAAAAACGCATTTCAAAAAAGTTATAAATTGATTTGCATTTTAATGAGTGAAATAAGTATTTGAGCCCTTTGCAAAACATGGCTTAGTACATGTGGAAAATATTGATGTCGCGCTATTCTTACTGTATTGTAAGAGGGAGGCTGTTACACCTTCTACTTTAATTAATACTATATAAATGACTTAGAAATAGTATGAAGGGTCAATGCAATATTTGGGTATGTGATAAATTCTAGATGTTCTATATGATTTGTAATTGAATGTGATGTGGGTATTTTATAGAAAAGAGTATTACAGAATAGAGTGCCAAAAAAAAAAAAAAATCCCCAAAAAATGGACTGTAAAAATCTATAAACCCACTTGCAGAGGTGAAAATACCCAGTAATGTTGAGTGTATATAAACCTTGCGAGAATGTATTAATGTAGGATATTATCGCATTGAAATCCCATATGATAACAATTTAAAAAAATCAACAAATAAATATAAATAAACACACTACAGAGGCAGCTTATGCATGAATATAACCCTTCAGATGTTGGACTGTGTGTGTTTAAATAACTACAGTATCCCGTGAGGGAAAGTGCCAAGTGTTCATAAGATAAGTGCAAACTACTTCATTGCACTAAACAGAATAAGGAACTATCTACTTATATCATATATGGCCTGGTGTTGGTCAATATTGTAAACAATAGTGACATATAACAGTGTTAAATATCATAGAATAAATGAATAAAAGTGCCAAAAAAAAAGGATAAATATGAAGTGCACAGTGACAGACTACAAACACCCTACAGAGGTGTTAGTACACAAAAGTGTTGAATGATCCAAAAACTATTAATGTGAAATATAAGTTATCAAGCTCAAGATTGAAATCCTATAAGATGCAGAAAAACATAAAAATGTATGCATCAAAATGAAAATAAAAACAAAAGTGAATAACTCCAAAGATAAATTATGCGTGTGAGACTTCAGTGTAAAATAGTCCAATACACTGACCACAAAACTGCTAGGCGTCTAATATCTATAAATATCAAAAAAAAAAAAAACTATTTGTTTATAGACAATTTGAATAAATAAAAAAAAAAGACTATATAAGTAAACACAATACAGAGCTAAATAAAAAGCAGAGTGTGTAAACAAAATAAAATAATAAAAATATAAAATAAAAAACAAAGTTCAAAAAAAATGAGGAGAAAAAACGTCTCTTAAAGTGCACGTGCTTCTCTGTGACAACCAATGTGCATGCGAATCCAGTAACCACTTCCCAGTGTTCTCTTCACTGTGTCTGCACACTTAAGTAAGAAATGGCCCCTTACCTCAAGGCAAGGAGACAAGAGCGTATTAAGTGAGGGTCCCTTTAAGGCTCCTCTTTCTGGATCATCACTTCTCTTTCTTTATAAACCACATGTGGCAAGAAGATGGTCACAGCACAGGTGCAGGTCCCTTTAAAGCCTCCTCTCTCCAGCTCCACTCTCCTCTTTTAGTTAATCTCCATAGAGCCCATTTTGATCAGAGAAAGCAAACCATAGTGTAGTAGATTTCTTAAAATGTATGCAATTTTTATTAACAATAAGCAATGGGTACTCACAAAAGAGGTCTCTTTAAAACAACTTGTATCCAACGAGCAGCGAACTCGTGTAGTGTGTATCAGCATAGAGCGGCTTAGTACATGGTCACAAAACTTTTGCTGGAAATCACAGAGGTCAGATGTTTCTTGTAGTTGGCCACCAGGTTTGCACACATCTCCGGAGGGATTTTGTCCCACTCCTCTTTGCAGATCCTCTCCAAGTCATTAAGTTTGGAGTCTGACGTATGGTAACTTGAAAATTCTGTTCCCTCCACATAATTTCTATGGGATTAAAGTCTGGAGATTGACTAGGCCACTCCAGGACCTTAATGTACTTCTTCTTGAGCCACTCCTTTGTTGCCTTGGCCATGTGTTTTGGGTCATTGTCATGCTGGAATACCCATCCATTTTCACTGCCCTGGCTGAGGGAAGGAGGTTCTCATCCAAGATTTGATGGTACATGGCACGGTCCATCGTCCCTTTGATGCGGTAATGTTGCCCTGTCCCCTTAGCAGAAAAAAACCCCCAAAGCATAATGTTTCCACCTCCATGTTTGACGGTGGGGATGGTGTTCTTGTGGTCATAGGCAGCTTTCCTCCTCCTCCAAACATGGCGGGTTGAGTTAATGCCAAAAAGCTTGATTTTGGTCTCATCTGACCACAACACTTTCACCCAGTTCTCCTCTGAATCATTCAAATATTCATTAGCAAACTTCAGATTGGCCTGTACTTGTTTTTTTGAGCAGGGGAATCTTACGGGCACTGCAGGATTTCAATCTTTCAAGGCGTTGTGTGTTACCAATTTGTTTTCTTGGTGACTATGGTCCCAGCTGTCTTGAGATCATTGACAAGATTCTCCCGTGTAATTCTGGGCTGATTCTTCACTGTTCTCATGATCATTGAAACTCCACGATGTGAGATCTTGCATGAAGCCCCAGATGGAGGGAAATTGACAGTTATTTTATGAATGAATGAATGAAATACTTGTATAGCGCACAATGCGAACTGAATCGCCTCTAGGCGCCTCTAGGATTTATGTTTCTTCCATTTGCAAATAATCGCACCAACTGTTGTTCTCACTAAGCTGCTTGGCGATGGGCGTGTAGTCCATTCCAACCTTGTGTACATCTACAATCTTGTCCCTGACATCCTTGGACAGGCCTTTGGTCTTGGCCATGGTGGAGAGATTGGAATCTGATTCATTGCTTCTGTGGACAGGTGTCTTTTGTACAGGTAACAAGCTGAGATTAGGAGCAGTCCCTTTAAGAGAATGAGAGTGCTCCTAATCTCAGCTCATTACCTGTATAGAAGACACCTGGGAGCCAGAAACCTTGCTGATTGATAGATGATCAAATACTTATTTCACTGATTAAAATGCAAATCATTTTTTGAAATGCGTTTTTCTGGATATTTTGGTAGTTTTTCTGCCTCTCACTGTTAAAATAAACCTACCATTACAATTATAGACTGATCATTTCTTTGTCAGTGGGAAAACATACAAAATCAGCAGGGGAACGAATACTTTTTCCCTCACTGTAATTGGGTTCTCGGAGATGGTCACTCTGAAATAAAAGTTTGATTTGGGAAGCCTCTGGTGGTTAATCCACCTTCAAGGGGTCTAGGTTGAGCAGAACTTACTCATTCCAGTTTATTTTAAAACACAAAAATTCTCCAAATTGAGAAATTAGCTGCGTTAGGGAATAAGGGAATACTGTGTATCTCCTAAGTAAAGTAAGGTTTCATCTGCATGGAGACTGATCTTATTTTAATTGGTCCCTCTCATGAAGCTCATAATCGTAGTTGATTGGCTAATTTCTATCGCTAGGGATTCCACTGCCAATGCAAAAATACGGAAGACATTGGGCACCCTTGCCTCATTCCCCTTCGGAGCACAAACTGGTTGGATAAGACACCTTTGATCTGTATCCTAGCCCCGAGGGAAGAAGTACAAAAGTTGTATCCACTGAATAAAGGTAGGTCCTATCTGAAATGCTACTAGAACTGTCCAAAGGTAGCACCCCTCAACACTATCAAAAACCTTGGCGTCATCTAGCAACAGCACCACTCGTCCCACATGATGCATTATTTTAAAGCCCTTTAATGCATCTGCACATGGGCCAGACAAAAAAAAAATGGTGGTGCTGGTGGAGGGGTGGAAGGGCATTGAAGTTCCATTTTTTATATTTCAGAGCCACTATAGTGCACATAGCATAGATGTAGCAAGGTCCCAGGCCTCTTTATTCTGATGAGAAACTCCAGAGCCAGGGACAGCTGACATCCTTCCATATAGAGTGGGTTGCAAGGCATAGTGGGTACATAGCATTACAGTTACACTTATGTGGCAGACTCCCCCCATCCCCGCTTCTCCCTTGAGTCTTATACTCCCCAGTCCAGGATTCAATGAGATATTGCTCACTAGATTACACAGTTGCAATGGTAAAGGGCAATTATAAAGGGCAATTATGTGCATTGCAGTAATGTGCTTTAACCCCTTCCTGACCAGCCACCGCAGTTTTACTGCACAGGTGGGCAAAACAACATTATGTAACGTTGGGCGCACAGCCACCTGGGGGGAGCGCATGCGCCCCCTAGACAGCCGCCACAATCAATTAGTTTCAGAATCGATCAGTCTCCAGTGCCAATGGTTTCTGGCCTGGACCTGCTGATCGGTCCTGATGAATTACATCCTTCTCCTTCTCTAAGTGTAAACACAGTAGGGGAAGTGATGTTATCTCTCCTCGTGGAACTCTTTTCCGTTCCAGATAGAGGAGAGGAGACATCTCACAGTAAGTTGCACCAACGCTACACTGACACAGTTTACATATGCACACTTGTCACCCCCGATCACCCCCCTATCGCCCCCCCCCCCCAGTTAACCCCTTCACCCCCTGTCACTTTGTCACCCAGTGCATTGTTCATATATTTTTTTGATCACTGTACTGGTGCCATTTGTGACACTAATCAGCATTAGGGTACTTAGTGTTAGGCCCAGATAGGTCTAGGGACCCCCCAATCCACTCTAATAAAGGTTTAACCCCTTGATCACCCCGTCACCAGTGATCACTGTATTAGTGTCACGGGTGACGCTGGTCAGTTAGTTATTTTTTTTAGCATCAGGGCACCAGTCATACATTGCCTAAATAAAAGTTTAACCCCCTGATCACCCGGCAGGTGATATCAGTTTTAGCTTCAGTCAGGGTCTACGTTTCCCCAGGCAGCATCAGATTAGTGCCAGTAGCGCTAACACCCACACACGCACCATACACCTCCCTTAGTAGTATAGTGTCTGAACAGATTCATATCTGATCTGAACAGATCTATGCTAGCATCCCCAGTAGTTTGGGGTTGCCAAAATGCAGTGTTAGCAGGATCAGCCCAGATACCTGCTAGCACCTACGTTTAGCCCCTCCGCCCAGCTCAGCCCACCCAATTGCAGTATTAATCAATCACTGTCACTTACAAAACACAATACAAATAACTGCAGCATTCACAGAGTCAGGCCTGTTCCCTGTGAACGCTAACAGTTTTTTTGGTAGCTTTGGAAGCAGTCAATGACAATCAGGTGCTTTTTTTCCTTTGAGTCTCACTAGTGTACCAGTAAATTTAGAGGCCAAAATGTCAAATTGAAGATACACTAGTGAAGAGGTCCAAATGTTTCAGCCTGACAAATGAGAATGAAGAGGAATACGAACCAGTAGACAGCAGTGGCACCCTGACAGATAGCTCTGGCGACGTAGTGGTCCCTGCCAAGGTCAGGTGTTCTCGACCCCGTTCTTCTGCTGTTGTTGAGGTGCAAGAACCACAGGGCTCTTGTATGGAGCATAGAGCCAGTACTAGTGCCGCTCATCCTTCTGGTGAACTGGCAAGAACCAGTGGCCTAGTACATCCTGGTCATACATGCAGCACTGCAGTAACAATTGGTGATGTGGTGAGTCCCATAAGTGCAGTTCAAGCTGGTGAGATGGCTCATGAGTAGTGTCCTGCAGCCACCAAGAAGACAGGCCCGTCAAGCCCATAGTGCCTTTCCTGCTGCATTTGCCAATCCTAATTGGGAGCCCACCACTTCTACAGCACCCGTACTTCCCCCTTTCACTGGCCAACCCAGAATTCAGGTGGAAACAGTTGATTTTACGTCACTTGATTCTTATTCGCTGTTTTTCACAGAAGATCTCTATAGATCTATTGTGGACCAAAGCAGTTTGTTTGCTGGTCAATTCATCACAGCTAATCCCCATTTGACTCTTGCCAGATATTGGATACCTATTACGGTTTCCAAATTTAAGACCTTTCTTGTCCTATCGCTCCTCATGAGCGTAACTAAAAAGAGTGAGTTGCGCTCATATTGGTCCACTGACCCAATTCACCATATGCCCGTGTTCTCTGCCTCCATGATCAGGACACGATATGAGCAGATCTTGCGGTTCATGCATTTCAATGACAATGAACTCTGTCATCCTCAGTGTGACCCTGGATTTGATTGGCTCTACAAAATTTGGCTCCTTGAAAACCACTTCAACCAGCAGTTTGCAGCCTTGTTTACTCCCGATCAAGTTTTCTGCATTGATGAGTCCCTGATTACGTTTTCTGGCCACTTGTCATTCAAACAATATCTTCCTTTTTTTTTTTTATTCTTTATTTCTTTGCAAAAATACAAAACATAAGTTGTTAATGAAAATGACATATACAAAATACTTTCTAATAGCCACATATTCCAATAAACATCAACAAGAAAAAAAAAAAAAAAAAAAACACCACATTATATTCTTGCCTTTTTTACAAACAAAACAATATTAATATAATATTAATATTAATACTATATTGATTCCCCCTAGCGGACCTCTTCCCTCTCCCTTTTCAAGGAGAGAAAAAAAAAAAAGGAGAGGGAGCAGTTGGAGGGTAGGGAAGAGGGAGACAAGGGATGGAAGCCAACCCCGCCCAACGAAGGGTAAGGTTTACATCACTTAACCATATGGTCTAATCCTCAGCTTCCTCCCCAATCAACCCCTTCCCCTCCTCCGACTGTAAAAATATTTCCCATGGGGCCCAGACTTGCACTATAATTTCCCTTTCCTCCAGAGGCATAGGGATCAAATTCTTCATGATCCCAATTTTCCTTACTTTGTTTAACCATTGCGAAATTCGCGGTGCCCCTGTTTCCTTCCAGCAGGTGGCGATGCAGCTTTTAGCTGCATTCACCAGATGACATAACAATGAGTTCTTGTATCTCTCTGATGGAATATGTGTACATTGTAATAGAAAGAAGGCCGGATCTTCCTCAAGATAATATTCAGTAAGCAATTGAGAGATTTTCTGAACCTCTTCCCAAAACCGTTTAATTACTGGGCAAAACCAAAAAATATGGGCAATAGTACCTCTCTCCTTACCACACCTCCAACATCTATCTGATGACTCTGGAAAGAAAGTATGCATTCGTGATGGAGTATAATACCAACACATTAATACTTTATAATTTAATTCCTGTATCTTGACACATCTAGATTATTTAAGAGTCAAATATATGATTTTTTGTCGTTGGGCCGAGGTAAAGGTTTGTCCGAGATCCCTTTCCCACTTATCTAAACTTATTATATCAATATCCTCTAAAGGAGACATTAATAAAGCATATATTTTAGAAATAATATGGGATAGGGGCTCCTTCTCCTCACAATATCCTTCAAACTTAGTAAGTGGCCGATCGTAATCCTCAGTCGATCCCAGAGTATCCAAAAAATGTTTACCAAACAATATCTTCCTAGCAAACATGCCAGATATGGGGTCAAGATGTATAAGCTCTGTGACAGGGCAACAGGCTATACATATAGGTTTATGGTTTACGAGGGAAGAGATAGTTATGTAGAGTCGGAGAACTGCCTGGACTACATAGGGAGCGCTGGTAGATTGTGTGGGACTTGGTGTCACCCTTATTCGGAAAGGGGTACACAATTATTACACAAGCGTGCCATTTTTTAGTCACTTGTTTGATCATGGAATTGACGCATATGGCACCGTGTGATCTAATCACCGGGGCTTACCCCAGTGGCTTGTAGATTCCCGTCTTAGGCTGGGGAAGAGAGCCTGCTTGAGATGTAATAATTTGCTTGCTCTGAAGTTTAGGGATAATAAGAATGTTTTCGTTCTGTCCTCCCTTCACGCAGACATGACGGTCCCAATTCCTACGGCGACTGGTGTTGTGGAGAAACCCCTCTGTGTTCTCGAAAATAACCTTAATATGGGAGCAGTGGATCTCAACAACCAGTTGTTGGCACCATACTTAATTACTTGTAAGGCCAGGCGCTGGTATAAAAAAGTGTCTGTATACTTATTTCAATTGGTTCTGCTGAATTCTTATATGCTATACAAAGCTTTGGGACAAACTGGATCCTTTCTTAAATTCCAGGAAGAGATCATTACAGCCCTTCTGTTTCCAGATGGTGCTGTAGCCCAACTTCCCAATCCAAGTACAGTGAGCCGGCTGCATGGGAGGCATTTTCCACATGTCCTACCTGGTACCCCTACCCAGAGAAATCCCCAAAGATGTGGTGTCTGTAGAAAGCGCAGATATAGGCATGTCCCTCCTGTCCTGACCAACCGGGTCTTGGCATTGGTGACTGTTTTGAACGCTACCACACACTAGTGGTGTATTAGCATAGAATACAGCACTACGCAGTCCTAGGGCACACTAACACAGGGTCTCAAAAGATGAGATGGCCATCACATTTTGAGAGACCCTAATCTGGAACATTTACAGTTTATATAAAAGTGCAAAAAACACACATAAAAATACAAAAGTCAAAAAAAGTTGTGGTTTTATTTTTCTTCTGTCTTTATTGTTCGCTCTCTTATGTTTGCTCTCTATTGCCCACTTTATTGTTCGATCTCTATTGTCCCTGTATTTTAGAACTGTAATGTTTTATTTACTGTTATACTGTACTGTTACTTTGTTTTATTGTTAACCATTATTTGTTTAGCAGGCACGCCATTCAGCTGCAGCACAGGTTTATTTATTCTGACAGCAACAACATTTGCTCCCAAGATACATAAAGCCGACTCCAGTGACGTTGAAGGTGATTTCACCATCACAGTTAAAAAAAAAGCATGGGGGCAGGAGTGGTTTGCTCCTAACAATAAGGGTGGATTGCCCCCATGTTTCGGCATATAGTTTTTGGCAAAAGATTGCTTTAAAAAAAATGTTTAATTTTTACTATGTTTTATTTTTACTGTTTTATTGTAATTGTTTTGCAGGTATGGTAAGTCTTACTGTTATACTGTAATGTTACTTTGTTTTATTATTAACCATCATTTGCATAGCAGCTATGCCATGCAGCTGAAGCACTGATTTATTTATCTTGACAGCAATAGCATTTGCTTCTACATTGCATAAAGCTGTGACTCCAGCGCTGTCGGAGGTGTTTTCACCACCACAGTTAAAAAAAGAGCATATATGCCGAAGCATTGGGGCAGAGGTGGAAGAGCGATTTGCTCCTAACATTAGGGAAGACTTGATGATAAGTCTTACTATTATACTGTAATGGTACTTTGTTTTATTGTTAACCATCATTTGCTTAGCAGGTATGCCATTCAGCTGCAGCACTGATTTATTTATCTTGACAGCAAAAGCGTTTGCTCCCACAATGCGTAAATCAGCGACTCCAGTGCTGTAGGAGGTGATTTCACAACCACAGTTAAAAAATATGGTGCATGTATGCCCATCATTAGAAGTGGGTGGATGAAAGGCGGTATTCTAATGGTGTGCATACCCACCGATCAATATCTTTTTTTTTTCGTTCAGCCCACAGGCTGCATGAAAAAAAGGACATTACAATATATTCCCAACAAGGACAGCAACATACTGGTATGTTGCTGGACTTTGAGTGGTTATACCAGAATGATACCTGAAGATTTAGATATCATCTTGGTATCATTATTTTCATGTAAAAGCAATCCTAGTGGCTAATTAGCCCCTAAACTTCTTTTACAAATAGTGGGAGGAGACATCCCCCCCCCACCATCTTCCATGGTTTTCTCTGGCTCTCCTGTCCCAACAGGGAACCCAAGAATGCAGCAGGTGCTACCGCCAGCTGACCATAGAGCTGATCAAAGACCATAAGGGCTCCAATCATCTCTATGGCCTAAGAAACCAGAATCTATGAGCATTTCATGACTTAGGTTTTGCCGGATATAAACAGCGCCATTGGGAAATTGGGAAAGCATTTTCAGATGCTTTGAGGGCAAAGGAGAGATCCCATTTTTTTCAAAAAAGCGTACCTGTCACTAACTGGTGCTGTCATAGGGGATATTTACATTCCCTGAGATAACAATAAAATTGATTTAAAAAAATGAAAGGAAAAGTTTAAAAAAAAAAAGAAAATTATTTAAAAATTATTTTTTCAACAAAAGGTGTCAGAAAGGGCTTTGTCTTCAAGTGGTTAGACAAGTGGGTGATGTGTGACATAAGCTTCTAAATGTTATGCATAAAATGCCAGGACATTTCAACCCCCCCCCCCCCCCAAATGACCCCTTTTTGGAAAGTAGACACCCCAAGCTACTTGCTTATAGGTATGTTGAGTCCATGGAATATTTAATATTTTGCCACAAGTTGCGGGAAAATTATCAATTTTTGTTTTGCACAAAGTTGTCACTAAATGATATATTGCTCAAACATGCCATGGGTATATGTGAAATTACACCTCAAAATATATTCTGTTGCTTCTCCTGAGTACAGGGATACCACATGTGTGAGAATTTTTGGGAGTCTAGCCGTGTACAGGACCCCGAAAACCAATCACCGCCTTCAGGGTTTCTAAGGGCGTAAATGGTGATTTCACTTCCCCACTACCTATCACAGTTTCGGAGGCCATGAAATGTCAAGATGGCAAAAAAAACTAAATTACCCCATTTTGGAAAGAAGACACTTCAAGCTATTTGCTGAGAGGCATGTTGAGTCCATGGAATATTTTATAATTTCCCACCATTTTCAGGAAAAGTATTATTATTATTATTTTTTTACAGAAAGTTGTCACTAAATAATATATTGCTCAAACATGCCATGGGCATATGTAAAATTACACCCCAAAATATATTCTGTTGCTTCTCCTGAGTATGGGGATATCACATGTGTGAGACTTTTTGGGAACCTAACCACGTACAGGACCCCAAAATCCAATCACAGCCTTCAGGCTTTCTAAGGACATACATTTTTGATTTCACTACGAACTGCCTATCACAGTTTTGGAGGCCATGAAATGCCCAGATAGCACAAACCCAGGGCTATCATAATGAGAGGGCACACTTGAGCACAGGCCAGTGGCCCCTGCTGCATGGGGAGGCCCCTGCACTTTCCCTAAAGAAGCTGCTCCTTGAGCCCACGCTGCCCGGAAAATTGGGGGCCCCATGATGGCTCTGAGAGTGATGGATACACAGCAGAGGCAGGCTGGCAATGGTGTGCCATGCTGTGCAGGATGATACCTATTTTACAACCAGCAGAGAGGGGCAGGGCCGGTGTGCCAGTGATGCTCTGACCCCATGCAGCTTGAATGCTCGGGACTCGAAGGTCGCAGGATAGGAGCTAGAGTGGAAGCTGCTGACTCGGGAGCACTGAGAGCCCACCTGCAGAAGTGGCATTGTGGATGGTGCCATGGTGAGCCCAGCTGTCCAGCACTGTTTGCACCCATGGGCTTGAAATGCCCAGAGGGATGCTCCCTCCTTCACCCCTCCTTCTACCTGCATGACGTAATTGGTATAGACGAGTCCTTATCCCAGTGCTGGAGGTGGGCACATAGCCAAAAGTTACCATAAACTGTATCTCCACTGAAAAAGGGGTTACTGCATGGATGGAATAATGGTGCTGGGGGATATAAAGGGTGTATGGGGGAAAACAATGCTGAGGGGGGATCTGAGGTGTATAGGGGGTAGCAATGTTTGGGATATCTTGGGTGGCTATAGTGCTAGAGGTATCAGGAAGTAGATAGACCACAGTGTAGGGGGTATCAGGGATGTAGTGAGGTCACAATACAAGGGGTATCTTATGGTCTGTGGTAACAGTGATGGGGGAATATCTAGGGTGCAGAGAGGGATCAGAGTGCTGGGATGGAATATCTGGGGTGTAGAGGGTTCACAGTGCTGGGGGATATGTGGGGAGTGGATGAGTCTGAGTGCTAGGGGATATCTAGGTTGTAGAGGGGTCGGAGTGCTGGAGGATATCTGGAGTGTAGAGGGATCTGAGTGCTGAGGGGATATCTGAGGTGTAGAGGGGTCTGAGTTCTAGGGGGATATCAAGGGTGTAGAGGGGTCAGAGTGCTGGGGGATATCTGGAGTGTAGAGGGATCTGAGAGCTGGGGGGATATCTGGGGTATAGAGGGGTCTGAGTTCTAGGGGATATCTGAGATGTAGAGGGATCAGAGTGCTGGGGGATATCTGGAGTGTAGAGGGATCTGAGAGCCTGGGGGATATCTGGGGTGTAGAGAGGTCAGAGTGCTGGGGGATATCTGGGGTATAGAGGGGTAAGAGTGCTAGGGAGATATCTGCGGTGTAGAGGGGTCACAGTGCTGGGGGGATATCTAGGGTGTAGAGAGGTCAGAGTGTTTGGGGGATATCTGGGGTGTAGAGGGGTCAGAGCGCTAGGGGAATATCTTGGGTGTAGAGGGTTCAGAGTGCTGGGGGAATATCTGAGGTGTAGAGGGGTCAGAGTGCTGGGGGGATATCTGGGGTATAGAAGGGCAAGAGTGCTAGGGGGATATATGGGGTGTAGAGGCTTCACAGTGCTGGGGGGATATCTAGGGTGTAGAAAGGTCAGAGCGCTTGGGGATATCTGGGGTGTAGAGGGGTCAGAGCACTAGGGCAATATCTGGGGTGTAGAGGGGTCAGAGTGCTGGGGGATATCTGGGGTGTAGAGGGGTCAGAGTGCTGGGGGATATCTGGGGTGAAGAGGGGTCTGAGTTCTAGGGGGATATCAAGGGTGTAGAGGGGTCAGAGTGCTGGGGGATATCTGGAGTGTAGAGGGATCTGAGAGCTGGGGGGATATCTGGGGTATAGAGGGGTCTGAGTTCTAGGGGGATATTTAGGGTGTAGAGGGGTCAGAGTGCTGGGGGTATCTGGGGTGTAGAGGGGTCAGAGTGCTAGGGGATATCTGGGGTGTAGGGGGGTTACAGTGCTGGGGGATATCTGGAGTGTAGGGGGTCTGAGTGCTGGGGAGATATCTGGGTATCTTATGGTCTGTGGTAACAGTGATGGGGGAATATCTAGGGTGCAGAGAGGGATCAGAGTGCTGGGATGGAATATCTGGGGTGTAGAGGGTTCACAGTGCTGGGGGATATGTGGGGAGTGGATGAGTCTGAGTGCTAGGGGATATCTAGGTTGTAGAGGGGTCGGAGTGCTGGAGGATATCTGGAGTGTAGAGGGATCTGAGTGCTGAGGGGATAGCTGTGGTGTAGAGGGGTCTGAGTTCTAGGGGGATATCTGGAGTGTAGAGGGGTCAGAGTGCTGGGGGATATCTGGAGTGTAGAGGGATCTGAGAGCTGGGGGGATATCTGGGGTATAGAGGGGTCTGAGTTCTAGGGGATATCTGAGATGTAGAGGGATCAGAGTGCTGGGGGATATCTGGAGTATAGAGGGATCTGAGAGCCTGGGGGATATCTGGGGTGTAGAGAGGTCAGAGTGCTGGGGGATATCTGGGGTATAGAGGGGTAAGAGTGCTAGGGAGATATCTGCGGTGTAGAGGGGTCACAGTGCTGGGGGGATATCTAGGGTGTAGAGAGGTCAGAGTGTTTGGGGGATATCTGGGGTGTAGAGGGGTCAGAGCGCTAGGGGAATATCTTGGGTGTAGAGGGTTCAGAGTGCTGGGGGAATATCTGAGGTGTAGAGGGGTCAGAGTGCTGGGGGGATATCTGGGGTATAGAAGGGTAAGAGTGCTAGGGGGATATATGGGGTGTAGAGGCGTCACAGTGCTGGGGGGATATCTAGGGTGTAGAAAGGTCAGAGCGCTTGGGGATATCTGGGGTGTAGAGGGGTCAGAGCGCTAGGGCAATATCTGGGGTGTAGAGGGGTCAGAGTGCTGGGGGATATCTGGGGTGTAGAGGGGTCAGAGTGCTGGGGGATATCTGGGGTGAAGAGGGGTCTGAGTTCTAGGGGGATATCAAGGGTGTAGAGGGGTCAGAGTGCTGGGGGATATCTGGAGTGTAGAGGGATCTGAGAGCTGGGGGGATATCTGGGGTATAGAGGGGTCTGAGTTCTAGGGGGATATTTAGGGTGTAGAGGGGTCAGAGTGCTGGGGGTATCTGGGGTGTAGAGGGGTCAGAGTGCTAGGGGATATCTGGGGTGTAGCGGGGTTACAGTGCTGGGGGATATCTGGAGTGTAGGGGGTCTGAGTGCTGGGGAGATATCTGGGTATCTTATGGTCTGTGGTAACAGTGATGGGGGAATATCTAGGGTGCAGAGAGGGATCAGAGTGCTGGGATGGAATATCTGGGGTGTAGAGGGTTCACAGTGCTGGGGGATATGTGGGGAGTGGATGAGTCTGAGTGCTAGGGGATATCTAGGTTGTAGAGGGGTCGGAGTGCTGGAGGATATCTGGAGTGTAGAGGGATCTGAGTGCTGAGGGGATAGCTGTAGTGTAGAGGGGTCTGAGTTCTAGGGGGATATCTGGAGTGTAGAGGGGTCAGAGTGCTGGGGGATATCTGGAGTGTAGAGGGATCTGAGAGCTGGGGGGATATCTGGGGTATAGAGGGGTCTGAGTTCTAGGGGATATCTGAGATGTAGAGGGATCAGAGTGCTGGGGGATATCTGGAGTATAGAGGGATCTGAGAGCCTGGGGGATATCTGGGGTGTAGAGAGGTCAGAGTGCTGGGGGATATCTGGGGTATAGAGGGGTAAGAGTGCTAGGGGGATATCTGGGGTGTAGAGGGGTCACAGTGCTGGGGGGATATCTAGGGTGTAGAGAGGTCAGAGTGCTTGGGGGATATCTGGGGTGTAGAGGGGTCAGAGTGCTAGGGGAATATCTTGGGTGTAGAGGGTTCAGAGTGCTGGGGGAATATCTGAGATGTAGAGGGGTCAGAGTGCTGGGGGGATATCTGGGGTATAGAGGGGTAAGAGTGCTAGGGGGATATATGGGGTGTAGAGGCGTCACAGTGCTGGGGGGATATCTAGGGTGTAGAAAGGTCAGAACGCTTGGAGGATTTCTGGGGTGTAGAGGGGTCAGAGCGTAGGGCAATATCTGGGGTGTAGAGGGGTCAGAGTGCTGGGGGATATCTGGGGTGTAGAGGGGTCAGAGTGCTGGGGGATATCTGGGGTGTAGAGGGGTCAGAGTGCTAGGGGGATATTTAGGGTGTAGAGGGGTCAGAGTGCTGGGGGTATCTGGGGTGTAGAGGGGTCAGAGTGCTAGGGGAAATCTGGGGTGTAGGGGGTTTACAGTGCTGGGGGATATCTGGAGTGTAGGGGGTCTGAGTGCTGGGGAAATATCTGGGGTGTAGAGGGGTCAGAGTGCTGGGGGGATATCTGGGGTGTAGGGGGGTCAGAGTGCTAGGGGGATATCTGGGGTGTAGAGGGGTCACAGTGCTGCGGGGATATCTAGGGTGTACAGGGGTCAGAGTGCTTGGGGGATATCTGGGGTGTAAAGGGGTCAGAGTGCTTGGGGGATGTCCGGAATTTAGAGGGGTCAGAGTGGTGGGGGATATCTGGAGTGTAGAGGGGTCAGAGTACTGGGGGGAAACTGGGGTGTAGATGGGTCAGAGTGGTAGGGGGATATCTAGGGTGTAGAGGGGTCAGAGTGCTGGGGTGTAGAGGGGTCTGAGTGCTGAGGGGATAGCTGGGGTGTAGAGGGGTCAGAGTGCTAGGGGGATATCTGGGTTATAGAAGGGTCAGAGTGCTGGGGGATATCTGGAGTGTAGAGGGGTCTGAGTGCTGGGGGAATATCTTGGGTGTAGAGGGGCTAGAGTGCTGGGAGATATCTGGGGTGTAGAGGGGTCAGAATGCTAGGGGATATCTAGGATGTAAAGGGGTCAGAGTGCTGAGGGGGATATCTGGGATGTAGAGGGGTTAGAGTGCTGAGGGGGATATCTGGGATTTAGAGGTGTCAGAGTGCTGGGGGGATATCTGGGGTGTAGAGGGGTCAGAGTGCTGGGGAGGTATCTGGGGTCTAGAAGCATCAGAGTGCTAGGGGGTTATCTGGGGTGTAAAGGTGTCAGAGTGCTAGGGGGATATCTGGGGTGTAGAGGGTTCAGAGTGCTGGGATATATCTGGAGTGCAGGGGGGTCTGCGTGCTGGGGGGATATATGGGGTATAGAGGGGTCAGAGTTCTGGGGGGATATCTCAGGTGTAGCGAGGTCACAGTGCTGTGGGGATATCTAGGGTGTAGAGGGGTCAGAGTGCTTGGGGGATATCTGGAGTGTAGAGGGATCTGAGAGCTGGGGGGATATCTGGGGTATAGAGGGGTCTGAGTTCTAGGGGATATCTGAGATGTAGAGGGATCAGAGTGCTGGGGGATATCTGGAGTATAGAGCGATCTGAGAGCCTGGGGGATATCTGGGGTGTAGAGAGGTCAGAGTGCTGGGGGATATCTGGGGTATAGAGGGGTAAGAGTGCTAGGGAGATATCTGCGGTGTAGAGGGGTCACAGTGCTGGGGGGATATCTAGGGTGTAGAGAGGTCAGAGTGTTTAGGGGATATCTGGGGTGTAGAGGGGTCAGAGCGCTAATGGAATATCTTGGGTGTAGAGGGTTCAGAGTGCTGGGGGAATATCTGAGGTGTAGAGGGGTAAGAGTGCTAGGGGGATATATGGGGTGTAGAGGCGTCACAGTGCTGGGGGGATATCTAGGGTGTAGAAAGGTCAGAACGCTTGGAGGATTTCTGGGGTGTAGAGGGGTCAGAGCGTAGGGCAATATCTGGGGTGTAGAGGGGTCAGAGTGCTGGGGGATATCTGGGGTGTAGAGGGGTCAGAGTGCTGGGGGATATCTGGGGTGTAGAGGGGTCAGAGTGCTAGGGGGATATTTAGGGTGTAGAGGGGTCAGAGTGCTGGGGGTATCTGGGGTGTAGAGGGGTCAGAGTGCTAGGGGAAATCTGGGGTGTAGGGGGTTTACAGTGCTGGGGGATATCTGGAGTGTAGGGGGTCTGAGTGCTGGGGAAATATCTGGGGTGTAGAGGGGTCAGAGTGCTGGGGGGATATCTGGGGTGTAGGGGGGTCAGAGTGCTAGGGGGATATCTGGGGTGTAGAGGGGTCACAGTGCTGCGGGGATATCTAGGGTGTACAGGGGTCAGAGTGCTTGGGGGATATCTGGGGTGTAGAGGGGTCAGAGTGCTTGGGGGATGTCCGGAATTTAGAGGGGTCAGAGTGGTGGGGGATATCTGGAGTGTAGAGGGGTCAGAGTACTGGGGGGAAACTGGGGTGTAGATGGGTCAGAGTGGTAGGGGGATATCTAGGGTGTAGAGGGGTCAGAGTGCTGGGGTGTAGAGGGGTCTGAGTGCTGAGGGGATAGCTGGGGTGTAGAGGGGTCAGAGTGCTAGGGGGATATCTGGGTTATAGAAGGGTCAGAGTGCTGGGGGATATCTGGAGTGTAGAGGGGTCTGAGTGCTGGGGGAATATCTTGGGTGTAGAGGGGTTAGAGTGCTGGGAGATATCTGGGGTGTAGAGGGGTCAGAATGCTAGGGGATATCTAGGATGTAAAGGGGTCAGAGTGCTGAGGGGGATATCTGGGATGTAGAGGGGTTAGAGTGCTGAGGGGGATATCTGGGATTTAGAGGTGTCAGAGTGCTGGGGGGATATCTGGGGTGTAGAGGGGTCAGAGTGCTGGGGAGGTATCTGGGGTCTAGAAGCGTCAGAGTGCTAGGGGGTTATCTGGGGTGTAAAGGTGTCAGAGTGCTAGGGGGATATCTGGGGTGTAGAGGGTTCAGAGTGCTGGGATATATCTGGAGTGCAGGGGGGTCTGCGTGCTGGGGGGATATATGGGGTATAGAGGGGTCAGAGTTCTGGGGGGATATCTCAGGTGTAGCGAGGTCACAGTGCTGTGGGGATATCTAGGGTGTAGAGGGGTCAGAGTGCTTGGGGGATATCTGGAGTGTAGAGGGATCTGAGAGCTGGGGGGATATCTGGGGTATAGAGGGGTCTGAGTTCTAGGGGATATCTGAGATGTAGAGGGATCAGAGTGCTGGGGGATATCTGGAGTATAGAGGGATCTGAGAGCCTGGGGGATATCTGGGGTGTAGAGAGGTCAGAGTGCTGGGGGATATCTGGGGTATAGAGGGGTAAGAGTGCTAGGGAGATATCTGCGGTGTAGAGGGGTCACAGTGCTGGGGGGATATCTAGGGTGTAGAGAGGTCAGAGTGTTTGGGGGATATCTGGGGTGTAGAGGGGTCAGAGCGCTAGGGGAATATCTTGGGTGTAGAGGGTTCAGAGTGCTGGGGGAATATCTGAGGGGTAGAGGGGTAAGAGTGCTAGGGGGATATATGGGGTGTAGAGGCGTCACAGTGCTGGGGGGATATCTAGGGTGTAGAAAGGTCAGAGCGCTTGGGGAATATCTGGGGTGTAGAGGGGTCAGAGCGCTAGGGCAATATCTGGGGTGTAGAGGGGTCAGAGTGCTGGGGGATATCTGGGGTGTAGAGGGGTCAGAGTGCTGGGGGATATCTGGGGTGTAGAGGGGTCTGAGTGCTAGGGGGATATTTAGGGTGTAGAGGGGTCAGAGTGCTGGGGGATATAAAGGGTGTATGGGGGTCAGAGTGCTAGGGGATATCTGGGGTGTAGGGGGGTTACAGTGCTGGGGGATATCTGGAGTGTAGGGGGTCTGAGTGCTGGGGAGATATCTGGGTATCTTATGGTGTGTGGTAACAGTGATGGGGGAATATCTAGGGTGCAGAGAGGGATCAGAGTGCTGGGATGGAATATCTGGGGTGTAGAGGGTTCACAGTGCTGGGGGATATGTGGGGAGTGGATGAGTCTGAGTGCTAGGGGATATCTACAGTGGTGTGAAAAAGTGTTTGCCCCCTTCCTCATTTCCTGTTCCTTTGCATGTTTGTCACACTTAAGTGTTTCGGAACATCAAACCAATTTAAACAATAGTCAAGGACAACACAAGTAAACACAAAATGCAATTTGTAAATGAAGGTGTTTATTATTAAAGGTGAAAAAAAATCCAAACCATCATGGCCCTGTGTGAAAAAGTGATTGCCCCCTAAACCTAATAACTGGTTGGGCCACCCTTAGCAGCAACAACTGCAACCAAGCGTTTGCGATAACGTGCAATGAGGCTTTTACAGCGTCCTGGAGGAATTTTGGCCCACTCATCTTTGCAGAATTGTCCTAATTCAGTTACATTAGAGGGTTTTCGAGCATGAACGGCCTTTTTAAGGTCATACCACAACACCTCAATAGGATTCAGGTCAGGACTTTGGCTAGGCCACTCCAAAGTCTTCATTTTGTTTTTCTTCAGCCATTCGGTGGTGGACTTGCTGGTGTGTTTAGGATCATTGTCCTGCTGCAGAACCCAAGTTGGTTTCAGCTTGAGTACACGAACAGATGGTCGGACATTCTCCTTCAGGATCTCTTGGTAGACAGCAGAATTCATAGTTCCTTTTATCACGGCAAGTCTTCCAGGTCCTGAAGCAGCAAAACAGCCCCAGACCATCACACTACCACCACCATATTTTACTGTTGGTATAATGTTCTTTTTATGAAATGCAGTGTTCCTTCTACGCCAGATATACTTGGACACACACCTTCCAAAGAGTTCCACTTTTGTCTCATCGGTTCACAGAATGTTGTCCCAAAAGTCTTGGGGATCATCAAGATGTGTTGTGGAGAAATTGAGACGAGCTTTGATGTTCTTTTTGCTCAGCAGTGGTTTTCTCCTTGGAACTCTGCCATGCAGGCCATTTTTGCCCAGTCTTTTCCTGATGGTGGAGGCATGAACGCTGACCTTAACTGAGGCAAGTGAGGCCTGCAGTTCCTTGGACGTTGTTGTGGGGTCTTTTGTGACCTCTTGGATGAGTCGTCGCTGCGCTCTTGGGGTAATTTTGGGCGGCCGGCCACTCCTGGGAAGGTTCACCACTGTTCCATGTCTTCGCCATTTGTGGATAATGGCTCTCACTGTGGTTCGCTGGATTCCCAAAGCTTTGGAAATGGCTTTATAACCCTTTCCAGACTGATAGATCTCAATTACTTTCTTTCTCAATTGTTCCTGAATTTCTGTGGGTCTCGGCATGATGTGTAGCTTTTAAGGATCTTCTGGTGGACCTTACTGTGTCAAGCATCTCCTTTTTAAGTGATGCCTTGATTGTGAACAGGTGTGGCAATAATCAGGCCTGGGTGTGGCTAGAGAAATTGAACTCAGGTGTGGACAACCACAGTTATAGTATGTTTTAACAAGGGGGCAATCACTTTTTCACACAGGGCCATGATGGTTTGGATTTTTTTTCACCTTTAATAATAAACACCTTCATTTACAAATTGCATTTTGTGTTTACTTGTGTTGTCCTTGACTATTGTTTAAATTGGTTTGATGTTCCGAAACACTTAAGTGTGACAAACATGCAAAGGAACAGGAAATGAGGAAGGGGGCAAACACTTTTTCACACCACTGTAGGTTGTAGAGGGGTCGGAGTGCTGGAGGATATCTGGAGTGTAGAGGGATCTGAGTGCTGAGGGGATAGCTGTGGTGTAGAGGGGTCTGAGTTCTAGGGGGATATCTGGAGTGTAGAGGGATCAGAGTGCTGGGGGATATCTGGAGTATAGAGGGATCTGAGAGCCTGGGGGATATCTGGGGTGTAGAGAGGTCAGAGTGCTGGGGGATATCTGGGGTATAGAGGGGTAAGAGTGCTAGGGGGATATCTGGGGTGTAGAGGGGTCACAGTGCTGGGGGGGATATCTAGGGTGTAGAGAGGTCAGAGTGCTTGGGGGATATCTGGGGTGTAGAGGGGTCAGAGCGCTAGGGGAATATCTTGGGTGTAGAGGGTTCAGAGTGCTGGGGGAATATCTGAGATGTAGAGGGGTCAGAGTGCTGGGGGGATATCTGGGGTATAGAGGGGTAAGAGTGCTAGGGGGATATATGGGGTGTAGAGGCGTCACAGTGCTGGGGGGATATCTAGGGTGTAGAAAGGTCAGAGCGCTTGGAGGATTTCTGGGGTGTAGAGGGGTCAGAGCGTAGGGCAATATCTGGGGTGTAGAGGGGTCAGAGTGCTGGGGGATATCTGGGGTGTAGAGGGGTCAGAGTGCTAGGGGGATATTTAGGGTGTAGAGGGGTCAGAGTGCTGGGGGTATCTGGGGTGTAGAGGGGTCAGAGTGCTAGGGGAAATCTGGGGTGTAGGGGGTTTACAGTGCTGGGGGATATCTGGAGTGTAGGGGGTCTGAGTGCTGGGGAGATATCTGGGGTGTAGAGGGGTCAGAGTGCTGGGGGGATATCTGGGGTGTAGGGGGGTCAGAGTGCTAGGGGGATATCTGGGGTGTAGAGGGGTCACAGTGCTGCGGGGATATCTAGGGTGTACAGGGGTCAGAGTGCTTGGGGGATATCTGGGGTGTAAAGGGGTAAGAGTGCTTGGGGGATGTCCGGAATTTAGAGGGGTCAGAGTGGTGGGGGATATCTGGAGTGTAGAGGGGTCAGAGTACTGGGGGGAAACTGGGGTGTAGATGGGTCAGAGTGGTAGGGGGATATCTAGGGTGTAGAGGGGTCAGAGTGCTGGGGTGTAGAGGGGTCTGAGTGCTGAGGGGATAGCTGGGGTGTAGAGGGGTCAGAGTGCTAGGGGGATATCTGGGTTATAGAAGGGTCAGAGTGCTGGGGGATATCTGGAGTGTAGAGGGGTCTGAGTGCTGGGAGATATCTGGGGTGTAGAGGGGTCAGAATGCTAGGGGATATCTAGGATGTAAAGGGGTCAGAGTGCTGAGGGGGATATCTGGGATGTAGAGGGGTTAGAGTGCTGAGGGGGATATCTGGGATTTAGAGGTGTCAGAGTGCTGGGGAGGTATCTGGGGTCTAGAAGCGTCAGAGTGCTAGGGGGTTATCTGGGGTGTAAAGGTGTCAGAGTGCCTGGGGGGATATCTGGGGTGTAGAGGGTTCAGAGTGCTGGGATATATCTGGAGTGCAGGGGGGGTCTGCGTGCTGGGGGGATATATGGGGTATAGAGGGGTCAGAGTTCTGGGGGGATATCTCAGGTGTAGCGAGGTCACAGTGCTGTGGGGATATCTAGGGTGTAGAGGGGTCAGAGTGCTTGGGGGATATCTGGGGTGTAGAGGAGTCAGAGTGCTGGGTGATATCTGGGGTGTAGAGGGGACCGAGTGCTGGGGGAATATCTGGGGTGTAGAGGGGTCAGAGTGCTTGAGGGATATCTCGGGTGTAGAGCAGTCAGAGTGCTTGGGAGATATCTAGGTTGTAGAGGGGTCAGAGCACTGGGGGGATATCTGGAGTGTAGAGGGGTCGGAGTGCTGGGGGGATATCTGGGGTGTAGAGGAGTCAGATTGCTGGGAGGATATCTAGGGTGTTGAGGGGTCAGAGTGTTTGGGGGATATCTGGGGTGTAGAGGGGTCAGAGTGCTGGGGGGATATCTGAAATGTAGAGGGGTCAGAGAGCTGGGGGATATCTGGGATGTAGAGGGTTCATAGTGCTGGGGGAACATCTAGGCTGTAGAGGGGTCAGAGTTCTGGGGGATATCTGGGATGTAGAGGGGTAAGACTGCTGGGGGGGGGGGGGGTACCTGGGATGTAGAGGGGTTAGAGTGCTGGGGGGGATACCTGGGATGTAGAGGGATCAGAGTGCTGGGGGGGGGGATACCTGGTATGTAGAGGGGTCAGAGTGCTATGGGATATTTGAGATGTAGAGGGGTCAGAGTGCTAGGGCGATATCTGGGATGTAGAAGGGTCAGAGTGCTGGGGGTGGGATATCAAGAATGTAGAGGGGTCAGAGTGCTGAGGGGGATATCTGTGATATAGAGGGGTCAGAGTCCTGGGGGAATATCTGTAATGTTGAGGGGTCAGAGTTCTGAGGGGATATCTGGGATGTAGAGGGGTCACAGTGCTGAGGGGGATATTTAGGGTATAGAGGGGTCAGAGTGTTTGAGGGGATATCTGGGATGTAGAGGGGTCACAGTGCTGTGGGGGATATCTAGGGTATAGAGGGGTCAGAGTGTTTGAGGGATATCTGGGATGTAGAAGGGTCTGAGTGCTTGGAGGATATCTGGGGTGTAGAGGGGTCAGAGTGCTGGGAGGATATCTGCGATGTAGAGGGGTTAGCGTTCTGGGGGGATTTCTGGGATGTAGAGGGGTCAGTGTGTTGGGGGGATATCTGGGATAGTGCTGGGGGGGGATACCTGGTATGTAGAGGGGTCAGAGTGCTATGGGATATTTGAGATGTAGAGGGGTCAGAGTGCTAGGGCGATATCTGGGATGTAGAAGGGTCAGAGTGCTGGGGGTGGGATATCAAGAATGTAGAGGGGTCAGAGTGCTGAGGGGGATATCTGTGATATAGAGGGGTCAGAGTCCTGGGGGAATATCTGTAATGTTGAGGGGTCAGAGTTCTGGGGGGATATCTGGGATGTAGAGGGGTCACAGTGCTGAGGGGGATATTTAGGGTATAGAGGGGTCAGAGTGTTTGAGGGGATATCTGGGATGTAGAGGGGTCACAGTGCTGTGGGGGATATCTAGGGTATAGAGGGGTCAGAGTGTTTGAGGGATATCTGGGATGTAGAAGGGTCTGAGTGCTTGGAGGATATCTGGGGTGTAGAGGGGTCAGAGTGCTGGGAGGATATCTGCGATGTAGAGGGGTTAGCGTTCTGGGGGGATTTCTGGGATGTAGAGGGGTCAGTGTGTTGGGGGGATATCTGGGATGTAGAGGGGTCAGAGTGCTGAGGGGGATATCTGGGATATAGAGGGGTCAGAGTGCTGGGGGGGTATCTGGGGTGTACAGGGGTCAGAGTGCTGAGGGGGATATGTGGGGTGTACAGGGGTCAGAGTGCTGGGGGGGATATCTGGGGTATTGAGGGGTCAGAGTGCTGAGGGGGATATCTGGGATGTAGAGGGGTCAGAGTGCTGAGGGGGATATCTGGGATATAGAGGGGTCAGAGTGTTGGGGGGGATATCTGGGGTATAGAGGGCTCAGAGTGCTGGGGGGGATATCTGGGGTATAGAGGGGTCAGAGTGCTGAGGGGGATATCTGAGGTATAGAGGAGTCAGAGTGCTGGGGGGATATCTGGGGTGTACAGGGGTCAGAGTGCTGAGGGGGATATGTGGGGTGTACAGGGGTCAGAGTGCTGGGGGGATATCTGGGGTATTGAGGGGTCAGAGTGCTGAGGGGGATATGTGGGGTGTACAGGGGTCAGAGTGCTGGGGGGGATATCTGGGGTATTGAGGGGTCAGAGTGCTGAGGGGGATATCTGGGATGTAGAGGGGTCAGAGTGCTGAGGGGGATATCTGGGGTGTAGAGGGATCAGAGTGCTGGGGAGTTATTTACTTAGTGTTGAGAATCTAGGTGTGTGGAGGTGGCAACGGGATAACAATTTTAGGGGGAAATTTGGTATGTGTGTGTGTGTGTGTGGGGGGGGGGGGGGGGGTTGGTTGGGTGCAGTTAGGAGTGCTGGATGTATATAAGATGTAGAGGGGTTACAATGTTGGGGGGTATCTGAGGCCCTGTCAGGCTAGTCACACTGCCCGCCTGCCTCCCCTGTATATCCATCACTCTCAGTGCCATCATGAGCCCCCCAATTTCTGTGCAGCATGGGCTCAAGGAGCAGCTTATTTGGAGAAAAGTGCAGGGGCCCCCCCATGCAGCAGGGGCCACTGGCCAGTGCCCAGGTTTGCCCTCTCATTATAATGGCCCTTGGTTTGTGCTATCTGGGCATTTCATGGCCTCCAAAACTGTGATAGGTAGTGCGGAGTGAAATCAAAAATGTATGGCCTTTGGAAAGCCTTAAGGTGATTGGTTTTTGGGGTCCTGTGCGCGGTTAGTTTCCCAAAAAATGTGGTATCCCTGTACTCAGGAGAAGCAGCAGAATGTATTTTGGGGTGTAATTTCACTTATGCCCATGGCATGTGTGAGCAATATATCATTTAGTGTAATTTTTTTTTTTGTCATTTTTCAATCACTTGTGACAAAAAAGTAAAATATTCAATGGATTCAACAAGCCTCTTAGCAATTTCCTCGGGGTGTCTACTTTCCAAAATGGGGGTCATTTGGGGGGGGGGGGGGGGTTGTACTGCCCTGCCATTTTAAAACCTCAAGAAATAATATATAAGAATAAATAAGAAATAAGAATAAATTCCAGAAAATGTACCCTAGTTTGCAGATGCTATAATTTTTGTGCAAACCGCTTTTTACGTTTATAGCGAAAAAAATAAAAATCGCAGAGGCAATCAAATACCATCAAAAAAAGGACGCAAATTTCATCTGAGTACAACATTGCAAGACCGCACAATTACCAGTTAAAGCAGTGCAGTGCCAAATTGTAAAAAGTGCTCTGGTCATTGAGGAGCCTAATCTTCCGGGGCTGAGGTGGTTAATGCACGTAGGTTACAAAAACAATACAGAAATAGGCACTACTTTCTGAGCACCTTTCTTTTTATCTGTTTTTTTCACATGTATTAAAGGGCAAACTGAATAATGTTAAAATGTCAAATGTAAAATTTTCCTATTTGTCTATAAAATTGCTTCCAAGAAGATTACACATTCTGGAAGCAGCAGTACAGCGCAGAAGTGACAAACCTAAAGTCCTTGTAAACCTCATACATGAAATTTGAACAATCTATATCTCTCCATAGTGTGTACTCAACCCAGAGAACTAAGTATAATTTCTGTCTGCTGCCTTATACCTCTGTTATCTGTGTGGGTCACTTCTGATATGTTTCCCCGACACCAAGAAAAACAAAGATGGCGGGGAGGGAGCTCCAGCACACCGCCTGTGATTGACAGATTCAGCTCTGTTCCTGTGTGAAGGGGGTTTTTCCCTTCCCTCCAATCAGCTCTCACTGAGCTCTGCAGAGTGTACCTTCAGATCCATGCCTCTTATTTTCTGGAATCCCAGGCAAACTGTATAAATTCTGGACTTTGAACAGGTGTAGAGTAGAGAAGACTGCAGGTCAGTGGCGGCCACTCCATTCGGGGCACCGCCCCCCTAATCCATGTGCCCGGACCCTAATCTACATGCAGGGCACCGGACGCATGGATTCCAATATTTTTTTTTTTTTTAAAGCACATGTTTAGAGCCTGAGGCTCTAATTGGCTTCAAAAAAGGTGGACCCAAGTTGGGTGGGTGTGCCAATAGTGAATTCATGTTCTCTATTGTTTTCCTGCTTCTCCTCTCAGCCAATCAGGAAGTGAGAGGAGCGCGAATGGACAAAAGGAGAATCGATCATATTGGTCGGGCGGGGGGTTAAGTACAGGAAGACCTGGGACTCGGAAGATGGCCACCAAGAGCAATTTCTCAGTGCTCTGCATCAGTGCCAATTGAGTACTCAACCGCGTGTATACCACCCGGGGGGGGGGGCTAGCGGGTGGTCAGGTGATTTGTTTGCCGTTTTCTACTCCCATCGTACGTCATCACATTCAAAATGAACGGACTTTGCTCCGTTCGTGTGTGGGCAAGTCTTTTCGGTCGAAACTCCGTCGGAACTCTGTCAGGAAGGCCATCGGACCTTTTCTTCCGGAATGTCATGTGTACGTGGCATTGGAGTATTTTAGATAAAGTTGCGTATTGAATTTCATTAACAGAAACCTGACAAGCTTACAAATTTTTTCTTCTTCCAAATTCATCTAATGTGTTCAGTAACATGGCAGGCACTGGCACTGCCAGTGATGGATTTGGAAATTAGATGCCAAGGGAAGCAGAAGGCGGTGGTTTTAGTGCTGAAGAGACTGTCTCTTGAAACTCCGCCAGGTCATCCTACTGGCCACACATTTAAGTAGACCCACTCTCTGAACACACAGAGGCTATAGTTAGGTCAGAAAATGATAGGGGCTGTTGGGATTGAGGCCAGAGTGACTTACCAAGCCTCTGTGCATTTGTTCTCCACCATGCCCTACCAGAGCTTCACAGACTGCCACTGGAGTCCTCTTCCACTCCTCCATGATGACATCACGGAGCTGGTGAATGTTAGAGACCTTGCACTCCTCCACCTTCTGTTTGACGATTCCCCAAAAAATGCTCAATAGGGTTTAGGTCTGGAGAAATGCTTGGTCAGTCCATCACTTTTACCCTCAGCTTCTTTAGCAAGGCAGTGGTAGTCTTGGAGGTATGTTTGGGGTCGTTATCATGTTGGAATACTGCCCTGCAGCTCAGTCTCTGAAAGGAGGGGATCATGCTCTGCTTCAGTATATCACAGTACATGTTGCCATTCATGGTTCCCTCTAAGAACTGTAGCTCCACAGTGCCGACAGCACTCATGCAGCCCCAGACCATGACACTCCCACCACCATGCTCAACTGTAGGAAAGGCACACTTGGCTCTGTACTCCTCAATAGACATGTGCAGAGTAAAATATTTCGTTTTGGAATTTCGTTTTCGTCCGAAAACTGTAACGGAAACCTGCCTGTGTTACATTAGAGGGGTGCGGGGTCACCCATACGTCACAGGGAACCCCGGGTTTCCCCTTGCGTCAGAGGGGGGCGGGGTCAGGTGACGGGTGGCCCCACCCTCCGTATATAAGAAACGTCAGGCCGCTGGAATCTCTGAAGTGTCTCCTCCGTGGAGACAGAAGAAGGATGGATTTGCTGCGCTGGATGAGATGAGACATCGCTGGAGAGATGATCGTCCGTCGCTGGATAGCAAGAGTGGATTACCACCGCTGGAATCTTTTTTTTTATTTTTTTTTATTTTTAATAAAGGAATTTTTCAAAAGTGTGTTTGTCTTATTTAACTATTTTTTACACTTTCTTTGTGAAATGGTAGGGGTACTTTTGTACCCCCTTACCATTTCAAACAGGGGGGGGCGGGATCTGGGGGTCCCCTTGTTAAAGGGGGCTTCCAGATTCTGATAAGCCCCCCGCCCGCAGACCTCCACAACCACCGGCCAGGGTTGTGGGGATGAGGCCCTTGTCCTCATCAACATGGGGACAAGGTGTTTTGAGGGGTCACAGACCCCCAAAGCATCCTCCCAAGGTTGAGGGCATGTGGCCTGGTACGGTTCAGGAAGGAGGGGGGCCGCTCTCTCGTCCCCCCCTCTTTTCCTGCGGCCTGCCAGGTTGCGTGCTCGGATAAAGGGTCTGGTATGGATTTTTAGGGGGACCCCCACATCAATTTTTTTTTAATTTGACGCGGGGTTCCCCTTAATATCCATACCAAACCTGAAGGGTCTGGTTATGGATATTTAGGGGGAACCCCACGTCAATTTTTTTCTTAAATTTGAGGCAGGGTTCCCCTTAATATCCATACCAGACCTGAAGGGCCTGGTAATTGAATTTGGGGGACCCCCACGCTTTTTTATTTATTTATTTATTTATTTTTTTATCAATGACTTTCAATGAGTGTCCTCTGTATTACGGAGCCGACAATTCATAATAGCTGCGAGTGATTTTAAAGGACTTTTTTTCCTGCATAAATGACAATTTGTGCAGGGACAGTTCTAAGCACCAGAAACATGCGCCCCTTCACAGACATACTATAGACACCCCCCCCCCCCTACGAAATTTAAAGGAACATTACACTTTTATTGTTTCACTTTAATCATTATTAAAATCACTGCTCCCGGAAAAACGGCCGTTTTTAAAACTTTTTTTTTGCATTGATCCATGTCCCCTGGGGCAGGACCCGGGTCCCCAAACACTTTTTAGGACAGTAACTTGCAGAATCTTTTCTGTCAAATCTTTTTTCTCTGTCGAATATTTTCTCTATATAATCTTGGACTAATAGAGGTAAGGTTAGGCACATTCGACCACAGGTTCTATAGACAGATTGTCATTGTCAGAGTCATGTCGAATCTCCTATTCTATATCGAACTGTTGTAACAATGAAAACGAAAATAAAGCATTTATTTATGTCGGATCTTTCGTTTTCGATTCTGTGCTTTCGTTATCGTTTGTCAAAACGAAAATGAAAATAGCTGAAATTCGGACGAAAATGCATTCGGACAAAAACGAATGCACATGTCTACTCCTCAATTGGTTGCCACCACACACGCTTGACATCATCTGAACCAAATAAGTTTATCTTGGTCTCATCAGATCACAGGACGTGGTTCCGGTAATCCGTGTCCTTAGCGTGCTTGTTTTCAGCAAACTGTTTGCAGGCTTTTTTGTGCATCTTCTTTAGAAGAGTCTTACTTCTGGGACGACAGCCATGCAGCCCATGTAGACCAATTTGATGCAGTGTGCGGCATATGGTCTGAGCAACTGACATGCTGATCCCCCACCCCTTCAATCTCTGCAGCAATGCTGGCAGTACTCATATGTCCAACCTCTGGATATGATGCTGAGCATGTGCACTCAACTTCTTTGGTCGACCATGGCGAGGCCTGTTCTGAGTGGAACCTGTCCTGTTTAACCGCTGTATGGTCTTAGCCACCGTGCTGCAGTTCAGTTTCAGGGTCTTGGCAATCTTCTTATAGCCTAGGTCCTCTTTATGTAGAGCAACAATTCTTTTTTTCCAGAGAATTATTATTTTTTTCACTCCTCAGAGAGTTCTTTGCCATGAGGTGCCATGTTGAACTTCCAGTATGAGAGAGTGAGAGCGATAACACCAAATTTACCACACCTGCTCCCCATTCACACCTGAGACCCTGTAACACTAATGCCCTGTACACACGGTCGGACATTCCGACGACAAAATCCATCAGATTTTTTCAGACAGATTTTGGCCCAAACTTGTGTTGCATACACACGGTCGCACAAAGTTGTCGGAAAATCCGATTGTTCAGAACGAGGTGATGTAAACCACGTACGACGGAACTAGAAAGAGGCCAGTAGCCAATAGATTTTGCCTCGTAATTTATTCTGAGCATGCGTGGCACTTTGTCTGTCGGAATTGTCTATACACGATCGGAATTTAAACGATCGGATTTTGTTGTCGGAAAATTTTAGAATCTGCTCTCTAACTTTGTGTGTCAGAAATTCCAACGGAAAAAGTCAGAGGGAGCCCCCACACGATCGAATTTTCCGACAGCATGATCCGATCGCACATTTTCCGTCGGAAAATCCGACCGTGTGTACAGGGCATTATGAGTCACATAACACCGGGGAGGGAAAACGGCTAATTGGGTCCAATTTGGACATTTTCACTTAGGGGGTGTGCTTACTTTTGTTTCCAGCGGTTTAGACATTAATGGCTGTATGTTGGGTTATTTTGAGGGGGCAGCAATATTACACTGATATACAAGCTGTACACTGAAACCTACAAACTCACAAATACATTTTCTATATATCTTGACTGTTTGTGGACATGCATCTGTAATAAAGGCAAGGAGAAACTTATTATTTTTTTCTTTTTTTTTTTTTTTTTTGCAAAAAATCCAGCAAAAAGATTACCAAGTACCAGAAATGCTATACTACCCATTGCGGTTTCCAGATTTGTGAAAAGCTGCACTCATGCCATTTTTCTTTTTTTTGTCTTTACAGTGGGGCTGTGGCCACACTGCACAGATTAACTGCTTGTTTTTGTCTAGGAGAATGTATTATTCAGATATACTTACCTAATCCTCTGATTCCCCCCCCCCCCCCATCACAAGACCGGTCTCTGTGGCTCCTGCCCCCATGTGGTCTAGCAGTCTTTTGCAGTGAACTGTCCCGGAAGTCATCACTCCCACAGACCTGTTCTGGACTTGAAGACATTAGGAACACTCTGGATCGTGGGGGGGGGGGGGGGGCGCTGTTGTGCTGCTGGAGTGGAGGATTGGATGAGTATACAGCTTTCTGGGCGCCCTTTACCAAAACAAGCAGTTAACCCATGCAATACTGCATTGGGGGAAAAAATTGCCTAAAGTGCAGCTTTGAATACCGCATCTTCAAATTGGAAATAATTGATTTCACAAAGCATTTGTAAACACACAAGGTAGAATATTGTCAGGATTTTGCAGAAGGAAATGTTAAACTGCACTGAGGTGCTTCATTAGGTATGGACACAATATCATAGCTAGGTACCATATAATATTACTGTCTGTAATATTAGATGGTGACTCTTTTAAGACTGTATAAAGCTAAAACATTTTTGGGGTGTCGGTTAGAGTAGGGAAATGCTAAGCCTGTCAGTTTTTTTTTTTTTTTGCCCATTTCTGTTCTATTGAGGACAGTTTTCTTCACCTCCTGTGCTGTAGACACCATGAAAAGCAAGATGAAATCTCTCTGGAGTGATGGAAATTCTCTCTTAAGCCTCATACACACGATCAGACTTTGTACAAACTTTCCCGTGGATTTTTGTACAAAGGGCGTCGGCCGAGAACTTGTATTGCATACACACGGCAGGACTTTTTCAGCCAACTTTCACCAAATCATGTGGTTTTTCTGCTCTTTACCGCCATCTTTGGTCAACTCCTGTATTGTTGTCTGATCTTTTGTATTGGTTCTGAGCATGCGTGTTTGTACTTGGTACAAATGTCCTATGGTTTTCTGTACACACGATCAGACTTTGCTCCATCGGACTTTGCCAGTTGCCAGAAAGTTTGTCCGTTCGCACAGCCAACAAAAGTCAGATGAAAACCGAAAAAGTTTGTCTGATGGAGCGTACACGCGGTCGGATGTTGCCTTAAAACAGCTAATTTGCATGGTTGTTGTCAAAAAGTCTGTTCATGTGTATCGGCCTTAAAACAGTTATCACCACATGTGTGCCCATTGGAAGATTTCCCCTTTATTTCTCTTCTGGTGTAAAGTCCAAATTTTGTTTTTTTGCTCACTCTCACTCCCGGTGGAAATGATTACTGGGACAAATAGAGAGGGTGTTATGGATCTGCAAAACGTGAGTTCTCCTGGTGTGGAATCCCCCTGGGAAGTAGAGTCTAAGCATTAGCTGGTTTTGACCAGATCTCCTGATGGGTTTTTCTGCATGCCCCACCCCGACCCCTAGGTGCACCCTGTCCAAGGTGCGGAGACTAAAGCCTAGTACACACGTTCAATAGAAACCCGCCTGACATTTTAATGTGTGTGTATGGCAACCAGTCTGACAGCTGGTCCAAAGGCTCAAGGTAGTAAAAAGGTCTGTCGATCGACTCACAATCAGTGCTCTCAGCCAACAGCTGAGAGCTCTGATAGGAGTGTTCTGCTGCCCCCCCTCCCCCCCCCCATCAGAACACAATATCACAGCAGGGAAGATTGCTGTACTAACATTGGATTGTCAGTTTTTTTTTTTACGTTCAATGGAAAAAAATTGTGGTGTGTATGAGGCAAGCAACAGATATGAATGCAATGCTGAAGAACATATGAGGGTTATTTACGAAAGACAACTCCACTTTGCACTGCAAGTGCACTTGGAAGTGCAGTCGCTCTAAATCTAATCGGTAGATCTGAAATGAGGGGACTTTATCAACCAATCATGCGCAAGCTAAAATTCTGTTTTTTATTTTCCTTGCATGTCCCCCTCAGCTCTACAGCTACTTTACTTCCAAGTGCACTTTTAGTGCACTTTCAAGGGCATTTGCAGTGCAAAGTGGATTTTCTTTTAGTAAAACAGGCAGTGACAGTAAAACAATCCAGGGACCTGAACAAAGGTCAGGGTAGGTAACAGTTGAATAAATCTGAGATGGAATGCTGAGGTCAGTAAATGAGAGATCAATCCAAGGAAAAAACAGGAAGAGGCGTCAAAAGAGGGAGATCAAAGGCAAAACTGGAACGTTGCTCGAGCACCAGGCGCAGGAAGGAAGCTTCCTGAATTTAGCATTGACACTTTGAGAGGTGCACATTGATGACATCATTACCAACTAAGAGCACAGGGACTGTTGTGGACCATGGGGAAACCCGACAGTGCAAGAACGAGGAAGGTAAGTTACAGATGGTGAATTTCTTCAGTGGGGACATAGGCAGCAATTAAAAAACTTCAATCCCTTTCCTCACTCTATCCGAATCTAAATTATTTTTTTGCTTTGAATACACTTGAAAGTGGAAGACAAACCTAACTAAAACTTTGCTGGGGTTTTTTTTTCTTGCGCAACAAATAAAAAAAGACAAAACTTTTTTAAATAAAATAAGGTTTTCTTAGTTTCTGTTATAAAATGTTGTAAATAAGTATGTTTTCTCCTTCACTGATGGGCACTGATGAGGCTGCACGGACAGGCACTGATAAGGCGGCACTGATGAGCATTGATGAGGTAGCATCACTGAGGTGGCACTGATGGGCCCTGATAGGCCGCACTGATAGGCACTGATAGGCAGCATTGGTGGGCACTGATAGGCGGCACTGATGGGCCCTGAAAGGCTGCACTGATGGGTACTTATGGGTGCCACTGATAGGTGGCACAGATGGGCATTAAGGGGCGCTGATAGGTGGGCACTCATGGGCACTGATAGGTGGCACTGGTGGACATCAGTGAACAATAGACATCTGGCAGGCATTAGTAATGGGCACTGACTGGCACCATTTGTGGGCACTGATTGGCATATTTTGGGCACTGTGTGGCATCCCTGGTGGCCATGTGTGGCATGCCTGGTCATCCATCCATGGTGGCCATCCCCGGTAGACCATTGTGGCATCCCTGGTGGTCCATGTGAGCATCCGTGGGGGGGGGGGGCTACGCTGATAATCAATCAGTGCAGACCTCCCTTGTCAGGAGAGCCGCCGATCGGCTCTCCTCTACTCGCGTGAGAAAAAATGTCATTTAAAACTGCTTGTGGCTGTAATGTATTGTTGAGTCCCAGCAACATAGATAAAAATACCCAAAAATTTACGTGGATGTCCCCCCCCAAAATCCATACCAGGCTCTTCAGGTCTGGTAAGGATATTAAGGGGAATCCAATAAAAAATAAATAAAATGGTGGGGGTCACCCAGGCACTATATACTCTGAACAGCAGTATACATACTATATGGCTTGCCCTATATACACTGCAGAAAATTGGGCCTTAAGTGTTGGTACCAGAACACTGTAAGCCCTCACAGTTATTCTTGTTGGGTGCAGGAACAGGCCTTACTGTGAAATATTATATCAAGAATTGTAATTACATGCCCCTGTTAAACAGGAGCAGAAAAATTGGGCGTTGGGTGGTGGTGCTACAACACTGTAACGCCTCACAGATACTCATGTTGGGCACTGGAACGGGCCCTGCTGTGAAATATTATATCAAAAGTTGTTATTACACGCCCCTGTTAAACAGGAGCAGAAAAATTGGGCGTTGGGTGGTGGTGGTGCCACAACACTGTAACGCCTCATAGATTCTCATGTTGGGCGCAGTAACGGGCCTTGCTGTGAAACATGACTGTCAGTTTCTTGTCCTTCTGTGGCACCCCCTTTCTCTAGGCTCACATTACTCCCTTCCTCAACCTGAGAACCAACATCGGAGCCTTCAAATCGCTGCACATCCTCCAGCAGCATATAACCAACACTGTGGTCGAATAATTCTGGGCACTCCTCTGTGCATGATGGTGGGGCTACGGAAGGATTGACTGTGGACAAGGAGCCGGTGCAATAGGCCACTTTGCAGCTGTGTTGGAAGGCAAACTACTCTGAGCCTGGGTGACAGAGGATGAGGAGGATGAGGACGACTTTGTTATCCACTCCACCAACTCTTCTGCATGTTCTGGCTCAATAACACAGCCAGCAGCAAAAAAAAGGACAACCGTGCCCCGCGACCACCTGCAGAGGATGCACCATGTCCACGACCACCACTGTTGACTGTAGACACAGAGGCTGCTTGCCCTATTTTAGTGGCCTGCTGTGAGTGTCTGCCTCTCCTTGGTGGCCTTCTGGACATGATGTATATTTTGTTTAGCAACAATACACTGCATTAGATACTGTGTATACTGCCTGAAGTGTGTTAGAAAGTGTACAGTGGCTCCACTGTATTGTATATTGTGTACACCACCAGAAGTGTAGTAGAAACTGTACACACTGTATTAGATACTGTGTGCACTGCCTGAGGTGTATTAGAAACAGAACACCACAGAATGCACTGTAGATATAAGCTGCCCTAAGACAAAAAACTGTCTCAGGGCCAGGAGAGGCAGGGCGGCTGGCCTGACATCCCACCGCCAATGTGTGGCACCAGGGGCGGACTTGTTAACCACTTCAGCCTCGGAAGAATTTACCCCATTCCTGACCAGGCCATTTTTTTGCGAAGCGGCACTGCATCGCTTTAACTAACAATTACACGGTCGTGCGATGCTGTACCCAAACAAAATTGATGTCCTTTTTTTCCTCACAAATAGAGCTTTTTTTTTGTGGTATTTGATCACCTCTGCAGTTTTTATTTTTTGCGCTATAAACAAAAGAAGAGCGGCAATTTTGAAAAAAACACAATATTTTTTACTTTTTGCTACAATAAATATTCCAATTAAAAAAAAAAAATCTTCATCAGTTTAGGCCAATATGTATTCTTCTACATATTTTTCGTAAAACAAATCGCAATAAGCGTATATTGATTGGTTTGTGCAAAAGTTATAGCGTCTATAACAATGATAAATCTGTAAAAGTGATCAAGAATTGTTATAATACTCCTTGGTGAAGGTATATGTTGTCCATGACAGCTATGATGCAGATAGGAGTTGAAAAGTTATAGCGTCTACAAAATAGGGGATAGATTTATGGCATTTTTATTATTAATTTTTTGTTTATTAGTAATGGCAGCGATTTTTATTGTGACTGCGACATTATGGCGGACATCTAACCCCTAGGAAAATAGGTTCAAAAGCGCTTGTAGCCAAACATGAAAGTGTAAGGCCGCGTACACACGGGCGGATTGTCTGCCCAACTAAGTTCGTCAGACAATCCGACAGACAGTCCGTCCAACATTTGAATGAACGGACTTGACCACACACGATGAACAGACAGTCCGCTGAAAGCTTGCGCGATGACGTGTACAGCACGTACGACGGGACTAGAAAAACGACGTCCAATACACTGCAATGCAACCTTCGGCCGTGTAAATCCTTTCTGAGCATGCGCCATACTTAGTCCGTCCAACTTGCCTACACACGAGCGGACTGTCCGCTGAAACCAAGTTTGGACGGACAAAACCAAGTTTGGACGGACAAAATTACGGAAATTCCGAAAGACTTAGTCCGCCAGACTGTCCGCTGAAAAAGTCCGCTGAAGCCCACACACGAGCGGATTGTCCGCTGAAACACGGTTCAGCGGACTAAGTTGGGCAGACAATCCGCCCGTGTGTACGCGGCCTAAGGCATATGCAGTTGGTGAGAGCGAGATTTGAAGGGGAGTGGAGTCACAAACACTGTGGCGTGGTGGAAGAGATCTGCTTGGAATATTTTGAGATTCACTGGTCTTCATCCAATTAATTATCTTTTGTTATGAACTTTTTTCACTAAGTGATTGATACACTTATATTTTCGGACTCATTTGATTCACTCGTTTGAGCCAGTGATAATGTGTCACTTTTAGTCACTGGGTGTATTTATTTATTTAGAATTGTCTACATATTTGTTTGGTTAATTTCACTGTGTAGATTCATTTTGAGCGCTGCTTATTCCTATATATAGTTATCACATAAGGTATATTTATCACATAAGGAATATTGTTTTCACATTATGGAGGACACATCGGACACTTTTGACACTATTTTGGGACCACTGTCATTTATACAGCGATCAGTGCTATAAAAATGCACTGATTACTGTATAAATGACACTGGCAGAGAATGGGTTAAACACTAGGGGGCGATAAAAGGGTTAAGTGTGTCCTAGGGAGTGATTCTAACTGTGGCAGGGATGGGCTACCACTTACATGACAGCAATCACTGCTCCCGATGACAGGGAGCAGTAGATCCCTGTCATGATACAAGGCAGAACAGGGAAATGCTTTGTTTACATAGGCATCTCCCTGTTCTGCTGCCCCGTGACACGTTTGCAGGACATTGGCGGACATAAAGTCCGTAGAACCCGCAGGCACAGTCACGGAGTACGCAGTGCACAGGCGTGCCCACAATGCCGCGTGTTGGAGGGGACGTACCTGTATGCCCATTTGTGCAGCCGTGCCATTGTGCCGACGTATATCATCGTGCGCTCGTCGGAAGGTGGTTAACACACACAATGACAATATCTCTTCTCGGCTCAAATACAATACAACACTCTTGTCACTCAGTTCTCAGGAATTCACGTTGTCAGTAATCCAACCTCCAGCACAAAATGAATCAGCTGATTGGACTCAGAATAAACTCTGATGGTTTTTCTGTTGGAGTTCCACTGAAACGGACTTGCGTACACACGATCACACAAAAGTCTGATCGTTTAGAATGCGGTGATGTACAACACATACAATGGGACTAGAAAAAGGAAGTTAAATAGCCAGTAGCCAATAGCTGCCCTTGCATCCGTCAGAATAGCATACAGACGAATGGTTTTCCCGATAGGAATTGATTCCGTCGGAAAGATTTAAAACATGTTCTATTTCTAGGTCCGTCAGAATTTTCTAAAGAAAAAGTCAGATGAAGCCCACACATGATCGGAATATCCGATGAAATGATTCCGTTTGACCTTCTCTGCTGGAAAGTCCGGTCATGTGTACACAGCATAAGATTTACTTTGAATTGACCTTTTGTTTCACTAGATCTTTAACAAATTATCGAATCATGACAAATTAATTCGTTATATCCGCAATAATTTCTTTTGTATTAGTTGAAATTTGTTATTTTTTTTCTTCGGACATTTGTATGCATCTGAATGTCCGAAAGATGCAAAATTTGGCCCAATTTCGATTTGTTACGAAACAAATTGCACATGTCTATTCAATATTACACTTAAGCAGGCCATACATGGTCGAATTTCAAAGAAATTTTCTTTTCAAAATCAGATTTTTTTTTTTTTTTTGTGATCCCATGATGCCACCATTGATTTTCGAAATTCGGCCAACCAAGCCTTCAATTTCACCTCATGTTGCTACAGAAAATAATTTTCTTGGCTGGGAATCTTCTTTTCTCTCCGTAAATTTTCTTTTCTTATTACATTTTTCCCATCATTGATTCAAAAATTGTTTGTTTTTTCCAAAAATTTCCAACATGTCCGATTCCTAAAATTTGATTCCCACACCAAAATCGGCTGTTGCTGCAGCCCACTAAGGGTGCGAAATTCATACGAAAATTCTTATGCCGGCCATACACGGTTCGAATTTTCGAAAGAATTTTCTTTCAAAAATCGTATCTAAGAATTTTCGTATGAATTTCGCACCATTAGTGGGCTGCAGCAACAGCCGATTTTCGTGTGGGAATCAAATTTTAGGAATCGGACATGTTGGAAATTTTTGGAAAAAACTAACAATTTTCTAATCAATGATGGGAGAATCGTGTGAGAAATGAAAGAAGAAAAGAAAATTTACGGAGAAAAAAGTAGATTCCCGGCCAAGAAAATTATTTTCTGTAGCAACATGAGGTGAAATTAAAGGCTTGGTCGGCCGAATTTCGAAAATCAATGGTGGCATCATCAGATCACAAAAAAAACGAATTTTCTGATTTTGAAAAGAGAATTAGTTCGAAATTCGACCGTGTATTAGGTGAGCCTCCCTCGTTTCCTCCTTCTTCCACTGATCATGGATGCAATTCTTTCCAGGTTCCTGGAGGAAAAAAATAATAAATGCACATTTTTTTCCCTAAAACTATCCTTTATCTACTGTCTGTAGCATGTGACCAATAGTTGCAATAGAATCAAAGCGATCAAACAGAATTTTACAAGATTAGCCCTCATGTGTATCTTTGGAAGACCATATGCCATGACTATAATACTGGTTTAATAAATCTTATCTTCATACAACAGAGGTGTGCACCATGCACAATAACACATGACCCTAGTCGGGAAACCATAGCTGTCCAAGCTGAAATTGCACATTAAAACATTGACACATTTATGATCATGTCTTTAGTTACAGTGTACGCCGTATACCTAGACAGTGTAAACACAAAAGGTTTTACTTGGAATATAAATGAATCACCTCTCTGTGTGCCAATCTTGAAAATAGTGACCTGCCTTGCCCCCGGAACCCATCTGTATCATTATTTTTTTAATCATCTACAGTGACAATTATGTATTTACAAGCTGTTGGAAATCAGAGCTGAGCTTTGTGAGAATGTGTCCTGCATGAAACCCCCCCGTGCCTAGATAGCTGGGAGGGCAGCGCAGACACAGGGTGTTGCTGCTTAGTACACAATAGAAGCTGATGGGGCCGTTTTGTGTAGAGAAAAAAAAATGACATCCACTCAATATACATTTGTCGGATTACTATAAAGATGTCATTCTCTGAAGATGCACCGGTGATTTCTGAAGCTAACTCTTTTGTATCTCACTGGAAATACAATACTGTATATAAATGGCAAAATATTTGTGATTTAGGGAAAAAAAAGAAAAAGAAAATATGCAATATTCTGGAAAAGACAATTCATAAAGGTGAATGCAAAGGCTATTATTCATTGTTATCCTTTTTTCATGTAGCACAAACATGTTTTACTGGGCTATACAATCAAAGACTATTTAAACACGTCAGCCATAGTCCAATTCTGTAGGAGGTCTATGGGAAGGAATAATAACGCCTCTTACTGTAAGGAAATCCTAGTTTTGGGTGGAATTTGTTGTGTTAAAGCTGCCTTTTTCAATCAGGGTGCACAGACACCCTGGGGTGCCTTCAGGTTCCTTCAGGGGTGCCTTGGCAAAATGTCTAAAAATTGCCCAAAAATTGCTATGCTATATAAGCCAGCGGGTGGATGAAGCCTGCCTTTTAGTTACACAAAGCCACTGGTTTTCATTGGGCACCATTACAACTTTTCAGTTACTGGCAGCGGCAGTGCGTCCATAAAGGGCAGAGGAGCTCCGCCCCCTCTCTCCTGTCACCTCTCTCTCTCTATAGATAGATTCATGTATTGCATTGCATGAATCTATCTATGGTCGTCACTACCGCCCCCTATTTAGGTATCCTGCCCCTTGTCAGGCACCGCCACCTGAATTACAACAGCGTTTTTTTTTGAGAAGTGCCGGATTACAGGTGTGGGCTCTAATAGGCATCCTTATTAGAGCCCACGGCTCTAACAGGCTTCCAAAATGGTAAACAGAGGGTGCAATGCTGTGCGTTCGCTGTTTACTCAGTGTTGTGTTAGGAAAGAGATTAAATCGCTTTCCTAACACTGACCTCTCAGCCAATCAGGTGCTCAGGTCTGGTTACCTGTCACCTGATTGGCTGAAACAACAGGCGCTGTGATTGGATGCCTGATAGAGAGGACCGGAGACATCGAGGAGCGTGGACGTGGAGGACACCACCGTGACCTGCTGCGAGACAGGTAAGTCCTGACTCCCAAGCGATGAACACTGGCAGCATTTGATGGGGCCCAATAGCGGCAATTGATGAGAACACTGGCAGCAATTGATGGCACACAGTAACAGCAATTGATGGGGCACAGTAGCAGCAATTGATGGGGCACAGTAGTGGAAATTGATGGGCACACTGGCAGCAATTGCTAGGATACACTGGCATCAATTGATAGGCACACTGGCAGCAATTGATGGGGCACTGTAGCGGCAATTGATGGGCACACTGGCAGCAATTGATGGATACAGTAGCTGCGTTTGATGGCACAGTGGAGGCAATTTATGGGTACAGTGGCTGTGTTTGATGGGCACAGTGGCTGCGCTTGATGGGCACAGTGGTTGTACTTGATGGGCACAGTGGCTGCTCTTGATGGTTACAGTTGCTGCATTTTATGGGCACAGTGGCTGCATTTAATAGGCACAGTGGCTGCATTGATGGGCACAGTAGCTGCGTTTAATGGGCACAGTGGCTGCAATAGATTTTTTTTCAGTTTGTTTGTCCCCCCAAAAAAATTTGAGCACCAGCCGCCACTGGCTACTGGCATCCTAACAACCAATGATGTCATCGATTGATAAGGAGGACGTCAGTTGTCTGCATAGCATCCTTGTTTGCTATTCCCCTGCCCCTCTCCATCAGCACTGGAGTCACTGGAGTGACGGAGAGAAACATTGCACTACTAGTAAGTTTTAGTGTGCAAAGGTATATTTGCTTTGTTTACTAGACATGTGCAGTTCATTTCATTTTGTTGATTTACAATTTAAAAGAGCGAAAAAGTCCTGGATGGCTTAACTTCAATGTTAAGATGCATATAAAATCAAAGGAGAAGGCCTTCAAAAAATACAAGGTTGAGGGATCATCATCGGCATTCAGACTTTATAAAGAATGCAACAGGAAATGTAAGAGTGCAATTAGGGTGACTAAGATGGAACACAAAAGACACACAGCGGAGGAAAGCAGAAAAAATTCCCAACAAATTCTTTATGTATGTAAACAGTAAAAAAGGGAGGACAGACCATATTGGCCCCATAGAGAATGAGGAAAGACATCTGGTTACAAAGGATGGGGAGATGGCGAAGGTATTGAATTTATTCTTCTCCTCAGTCTTCACGAGGGAATCAGGGGGCTTCAGTAATCAAAACTGCAGTGTTTATCCTCATGACACATTACAGGAAGCACCTCTATGGTTAACACAGGACAGAATTAAAATTAGACTTGGGAAATTTAACATTAATAAATCACAGGGACCAGGTGGTTTGCACCCGAGGGTACTTAGTGAACTCAGTCAAGTAATTGCCAGACCATTGTTCCTAATTTTTACTGACAGTCTATTGATGGAATGGTACCAGGTGATTGGAGAAAAGCCAATGTAGCACCAATATATAAAAAGGTCCCAAAATACATGCCTGCCAATTACAGACCAGTTAGCCTAACATCAATAGTATGCAAGCTCTTGGAGGGGATGATAAGGGACTATATACAAGATTTTAGCAATGAGAACGGTATCATTAGCAGTAATCAGCATGGATTCATGAAGAACCATTCTTGCCAAACCAATCTATTAACCTTCTATGAGGAGGTGAGCTGCCATCTAGATAAAGGAAGGCCCATGGACGTGGTGTATCTGGATTTTGCAAAAGCATTTGACACAGTTCCCCATAAACGTTTACTGTACAAAATAAGGTCCATTGGCATGGACCATAGGGTGAGTAAATGGATTGAAAACTGGCTACAAGGGCGAGTTCAGAGGGTGGTGATAAATGGGGAGTACTTGGAATGGGTAGTGGGGTCCCCCAGGGTTCTGTGCTGGGGCTAATCCTATTTAATTTGTTCATAAACGACCTGGAGGATGGGGTAAACAATTCAATCTCTGTATTTGCGGACGACACTAAGCTAATCAGGGCAATAACTTCTCCGCAGGATGTGTAAACCTTGCAAAAAGATCCGAACAAATCAATGGGATGCGCATATACATAACATATGAGATTTAATGTAGAAAAATCTAAAATAATGCATTTGGGTGGGAAAAATATGAATGCAATCTATACACTGGGGGGAGAACCTCTGGGGGAATCTAGGATGGAAAAGGACCTGAGGGTCCTAGTAGATGATAGGCTCAGCAATGGCATCAACAAAAGCAAACAGAATATCGGAATGCATTAAAAAGGGGATTAACTCCAGAGATAAAACGATAATTCTCCCACTCTACAAGACTCGGGTTCGGCCGCACCTGAAGTATGCTGTCCAGTTCTGAATACCAATCCTCAGGAAGGATGTCCTGGAAATGGAGTGAGTGCAAAGAAGGGCAACAAAAATAATAAAGGGTCTGGAGGATATTAGTTATGAAGAAATGTTGCAAGCACTGAACTTATTCTCTCTGGAGAAGAGACGCTTGAGAGGGGATATGATTTCAATTTACAAATACCATACTGGTGACCCCACAATAGGGATAAAGCTTTTTCGTGGAAAGGAGTTTAACAAGACTCGTGGCCATTCATTAACAGTAGAAGAAAAGAGGTTTAACCTTAAACTACGTAGAGGGTTCTTTACTGTAAGAGCGGCAAGGATGTGGAATCCCCTTCCACAGGCGGTGGTCTCAGCGGGGAGCATCGATAGTTTAAAAAAAAACTATTAGATAAGCACCTGAACAACCACAACATACAGGGATATACAAGGTAATACTGACATATAATCCCACACATAGGTTGGACTTGATGGACTTGTGTTTTTTTTCAACCTCACCTACTATGTAACTATGTATACAGGAGAAGCAGTTTATGAGAAGGGGTGGGCAGTGATTGTTTTCTAGACTTTAGAGTATGCTGGCAGTGCTGTCCCAGGAGACCGGGGGTCTCCTGGGAGTGCAGGGGGCCTGTGTATTGTGCAGGGGGTGGGGGGGCTGTGTAATGTAAAGGGGGCTGTGTACTGTGCATGGGGAGGGGGCTGTATAATCTAAAGGGGCCTGTGTAATGTAAAGGGGGCTACATAATGTACAGTGTAATGTAAAGGGGGCTGTGGAAAGTTTTTTTTTCCTGAAACCTCCCTCTTAAAATTAGGGTGCGTGTTAAACGCCTGTGCCTATTATAGGCCGGTACATCATAAATTGCATAAATCATAAATATGTTAAAATCTCAGACGCAAACTAACATAAATACAATAACCTACACACACACATATATAAATATATAAATATGATGGCACATATATATAATATATATATAAGGTGCATCTCCTAGAATCTTATCCTAATTACCAAGTATATCAGATTTCTTCCACCCAGGAGGAGGCAAGAGGTAGCATGAGAGGTGGAGACACCCGATTCTAAATGCAAAGCATCAGACCTCCCCCAAGGAACAAATCTAGGAGGTTACCAGGTTTTTCCACCTGGTCTAAGCTCCCCATACCCTCTCATCCCCTCGTCCTACCCCTTTCATCACTCCTTTCACTCCAATACTTCCTGTGATGTGACAAATCCAAGTCATTAAAACAAAAAGAAAAAAAACATGTGCCTAAAACACAAGACAAAAAAATGTGTATTTGCTTTGGAAGAATAAATAATTTGTAACAATGGGTGTCCTATGTGTGTGGATGTTGCTTCATTATGTAAAACTATTAGTTTCATTTTTATATACTTTAGAATGGGGTGCCTCAAGAATGTGTTGATGGAAAAAAGGTTGAGAAACACTGTGTTAAAGGATATCTGTCATGAGAGAAACATGCCATTCAAGTGCTATTTGTTTGAATGGTCATAAAACCCTGGAACAAACATTTAGCAAATTATAGTCTGCAAAAAGTCAGACTTCCTTACCCTTATACTTTATTTACAAAAATACAAAAGTGAACGCCAGACTAAAATCAGATGAAAGAGCCCAAGATAATTAATTTCAATTGTCAGTAAAATAAGTCATATGAAAATGCCTAACACATTTCAGTGGCAATACCACTCCTCCTTCATGAGTGCTCAACAAAGGATAAAATGTGAATGTTGAGTAACAATGAAGATGTGCTAAAGTGTTTGTAACCCTAAAGAAAAAAGAGAGAGATTCTGTTCCCTTATAGCAGGTTAAAGAGCACAGTTCTTGTGCTGTCTAATCAGCCCCTCTCTAAGCTGTAAAAACCTGACTGATCTTGCCAGTTCCTGTGTCCCCTCTGTGAACTGACCATGGTAATCAGGGCTGCTGAGCCCTGATTATCATGGTCAGTTTCCATGCACCTGTCATCCATGGTCTCTTCTCTGTCCCCCCCCCCCCCACTCTCTCAGGTCCTGTGTCTCAGTCTCCACCCCCCCCCCTCCTGTCCTGCCTCTATTAGTAGTGAATAAAAGATTAACAATTGTCACTTGCAGCCCCTCTATTATATCTGGGCATAACACACAGGGTAAGCGTTTTATTAAAACGATGCTTGTAAATACATTTTTTGGCTATATTCAGGCCGGTCATGTGACTGACGGCCAGTCTCCTACTCCAATCCAGCAGGAAGGGCTGAGCGGACACAGGACCTCCCTGGCTAACGTTAGAGGGAGATTTCAACCCCTCCCGGTGTAGCCCTTGATCGGAGTAGAAGACTTGCTTTAATAAAACACTCACCCCATGTGTTATGTCTGGATAAAATAGAGGGGCTGCCAGTGAATTACATTTTCAAGGTAACGACCACTTTAAGCCCTGATAAAAGAGGAGTGGTGTTGCTGCCGAAATGCATTGGAGGTTTTTGTATGACCTTTTTTTTTTTTTTTTTTTACCAACAATTGAAATGATCTTAATCTATTTCATTTCATCCAGTGCTCCTTTCTGTATGTTTATGGTTTGAGTTACCGTGGGATGGCCATCGAGGGAAGCCTTGCTTCTCATCAGAACTATTGAGCTTGTTTAACTTTTTCCTTCATCTGACTACATGTGGAACATGTAAAAGTTCCCAACATCTCTTTAGTGTGTTGTTTTATCTTAATGCTAGATCTAGGTCAGCCAGTCAGGCAATTTTTGTTAAATTGTAAAGACATCAGTAGTTGTTTTGCATTCAACCCATCGGATTGAATGAAAAAAAAAAAACAGACAGCTCAGATTAGAGCCGCTGTACTAACAATCCAATGTTAGTATAGCGATCTCCCCTGCCCCACCCTCCCGCCAGAACATTGCAGTCAGCCAATGGCTGAGAGCCCTAATCAGGAGCCGGTCAGCAGACCTTTCTATCAGTCATGAGACTTTGACAGAGGCTGGACGAACTTCTGGCTTCTGTCGGACCGGCTGCCATACACAGGGGCCAAATGACGGCTGGTTTCTATTGAACCTGCTGGCATTCGACCCATATGTACTAAGCTTAAGTCTCAGCATGACAGCCAGGGGATTCGTGTTTTTAGAATTAGAGGTCTGCAATGGCAACCTATATTGTTTCTACAGGTTTCTTTTAAACCAGGCATGTTTAACTGTGGTTCAATGGGTTATATGCAGCATTTTTACACCTTCTCTATGGCACTCAGTGTTTTAAGGATAAAAACGCACACCCCCAACTATTATCAATTTCAGATATTATGCTTCCTTACATGTTTTGCAGGTTAATTATTCAAGAATTTTTGCCTCTTTTTTTGGTATTACATTTTTTAAATTGCAATTTTTCCTTTAATGTTACATTTCCCTGTGGAAAGTCCCTGCTTACTAAAGTAGAATTGCATCTGCATAAAAAAAAGACCAGGTAATTTCTTAGTCATTTGTAGAATGAACAAAAACATTGTTGGCTAAAAAATGTATGTGAGCCTTACAATATGTGCTTTAGCTGTGATACAGAGGATGCTGCTAATGAAGTGCATAAGGAGATCTGAAAAGATTGGTGTAGGGCTCAATTTGGGGCTAGAGGGATTTTACCTTGTTTCCTCCTCACAGGGCATATTTTTTAATTGTTCATGGATGTAATTGTTTTTTTTCAAAGGCCCTTTTTCACTCTGTGGCTGGGAACTTTCTGCTAGATTAAAGGGTTGTACCAGAAAGTCATTGGACATAGTAGAGCTCAGACCAGCAGACACGGTGGGGTTTATAGTTTTGTTTTATTTTCTTTTGCAGCTCCAGATGGGTCCTCTCAAACAGCACACTGGCTGCAGGGCAAGTCAGAAGTTTCAGCTCATGCTATGCAACCTTTGGTCATTGGTTGAGCTTGGTCAGTCACCCAATAGCCACTCACTTCTGCATCAGCCTGGACCCGATTCATATGATTCAAGAGCTGCCTGTGATGGGACTGACCACTGTGGTTTAAGAAAAAACTCTATAGGAATAGTAGGTTTGGAGACATGTTAGTACTCAGAGGGGATTCTGACAGCTTCTGAAAATGCTGCAAAGAGGTTCTTATGCAGCACCTCCTTAAAGTGATGCATTTTGTGCTCCTTTGGAATGGTGGCTGTATATTGACCATATAACCTTTGCATTGGGGAGCTTCCCAATAGAGGTTCCTCTATTTAATGACCTGAATCCTGAGGCATTTGAGCATACACGGGCGCATTTATCAAAAAATGCCTGAAACAGAGGACCCTGAGTTGCCCCCAACCTGACTCCCCCTTGAACAACTGCTGGGGTTGGGAGGGGTAATGTTCTTCTTGGTGCCTACTCTATTTTCTTCTCTTCCTCACCACCAGCCCCCCAATCTTCCTCCTTGTATTCCCCCTCTGTTTTTGCTGCTTCATTACATTCCACATGTTGATGAAGGGAAAAGATGGCCTTCTGGGCAAAATATTGGGGGATCAGAAGAGGAGAATGAGAAGGAAAATGGGAGGAGGAAAATGGCGCATTAGCAGAACTTGCAGACAACTGGGTGCTCTGCCCCTGCGAAGATTAAAAAGAGAAAGGCGTTGTCAGCTACATGGCAGGGTGAAGAAAAACTCAACTTCTCATGCCATTTCACCTGCAGAAGGTGTAGGAGGAAGAGGTGCAGGAGGAAGGGGAGGAGGTGGTGGCAGATGAGGAGGTAAAATTGAAGGAGGAAGGGAAGGATTTATAGAGGGAGAAGGAGGGAAAGGAAGAAGCAATGCTCCGCTTGGCACCTACTAGCTTAATGTGGCTGTGCCTCTACCTCTCCTTTTAGACCTGCCTGTCATTTTTCTTCTTTTTTTTATGGTTCTTATTTTAAAAAGGGCTGCCAGCCTATGGCTATATGATTTTATGTTGTTTGGCCTTTTCCCTGGCTATAGGATTTCCCTCCTATTTATGCCTGCCTTCCTACCCCCCTGCATTGTGGAAGGTCAGGCAGCCCATAGTGGTAGGATTTCCCCCTGCAGCTATACATCCAGTGCCCTGACTATATTAAAAAATGATATTTAAAAGAAATGCAACTGGCTGTTAAGTGTCTGGGAGAAGAAAGATTATACTGGCAAATCAGAAGAAATATAAATGTGCCAGGCCTAACCACTGCATTAATATCATAAAATACAATTTTTGTTTTAAATGTTAGTATAAATATTTAATACAATTAAATAAGTAAAAAAAAAAGAAGAAAATAAATTGCAGATATCTGCCACACTGGGGCAATCCAGCACAGGAGTTGATTAGACAGAGTGGGGCTCAGACCGCCTGACTTGCCCCATCTAGAGCTGCACTGTCCAGCCAGTGTAAATATTTGTGGCTATTGTCTCTCGATTAATACACAAAGAAACCTGTCTCATCCCTCCTTCTTATATTGCAGTCAAATCAATCTGCTTACATAATGTTTAGCCACTGTACAATATTAGTGGCTATTGTCTCTCAGATAATATACATATTTTTATTACATGATAAAACATGACTTGCTTCTATCTATTTGCTGCCTATTCAATAGCTCCCATAGCCAGTTTCTACCAAACACATACCTAAAGTCTGTATTTTGAATATTTTTTTTGCATTTTAAAAAACTTTTAAGACAATGCGGTGTGCTACTATGAAAAAAAAAGAAGCTCCCAAACTATACTATTAAAATGTTGTGCCACTGTCCAATTTGCATGAAGATAAGGGCTTTATTTCTTATAGCTTTTAGATCTGTTGTGTCTGTTATGTATACCAGTCAATTCAGGCCTATTACTTCTTGATGAAAATAAATCAGGTTTTGCATTCAAAAATACGTAAAAAGCCTTCTTTTTTCAAATTAAAATGAATCAGAGTGGTGTGCTGCTGTTGCGTTGAGGCCATGCTAAATGTAAAAGTTAAAAGCTAATTATGCAGCTAAATTACGGCTGAGGCCAGAATATGGCATTGCTGATGCTTTCAGTGAAAATCATACTGTTCCAAAGCACCGCATCCATGTTAAAGGTAATTCCCAAGCATGTCATTGATGTTTTTTCCATGTTGCCCTTGAAGTCACATTAAAGTGACACTAAACTCACACGTTTTTAAATGAAAATATGTTTAAAGGAAATGTATAGGCAAAGCTATTTTGGTTATATGTCTCATATGGATTCGAGGAGTGCAGTTCGCTCTGCACTCATGTGATCTGTTTTCAGCAGAAAGCTGGGTAAAGCCCACTGTCGACTGACATACAGATCCAGTCTAGGCTGTGAAAAGCTCCCAACCATATGGTCAAGAATCCGCCCAGAACAGGGGCAGACTGACAACTCATGGGGCCCCTGGGCAATAGGAGATTATGGGGCCCCCAGAAAAATAGGAGAAGATTATGGGGCCCCCGGGCAATAGGAGATTATGGGGCCACACACACACACACACACACACACATACATACACACACACACACACACACACACACACACACATACACACACACACACACACACAATATACACACATAGTATACACACACAGAATACACATACACACACTGAAAAGGTAATGGAGAGGCGGGGCAGCTATAATCTTGGGATTTAAAAAAAAAACACAGATTTTTACATACTGTCCCTGGTTTTATTGAGGCTAGCAACCCTGATGGGCCCCTTTAGTGGCATGGGGCCCTCGGGCAGTGCCCAAGTGCCCGAAAGGTCAGTCCGCCCCTGGCCCAGAACCCTAGCTAACTCAGCTTCTCAGTTATCCACAGAGAGTCTAAGCCAACCCCTCCCACCTATACCAGTGCTCCGGTGAGCATAGGGAGGCAGAGCAGAGAGCCGGAGCCTGACAGTCACAGGTCTCTGCTCCCAGAATACTGAGAAATGAGCGATCAGCGGTGTTTGATCACTAAGTTCTCAGTGCAGATCCGGCAGGGGAAAGATGCAGCATTGTATCAGTGCAGTACCCATCTAGGTGAGTATATTTTTTTTCTAAATCCCACACTTCTCTTTTAAATATAAGTAGAATGTACATTCCATCTCTTTCTTCCTTTGTTTTATTTCGCAAATGCAAGGTTTTTTTCTTCTATTCTCAGACTTCCTGTTCTAAGGTGGCTACATTCATTCTCCTTGCTCCTTGTGTATGTGAACAAGCCACCCGTTCCTGCTCACCTCTGAGATGGTCTACACATCTACACCCTCTTAGGATACATAAATGACTCATAGGATTCATAGATAGGTAGTTGTAAGCACCACACCCCTATATACTAAAGGCATTGGGATTCTATAGGTGCTACCTAAAGAAGCATTTTGACCATGTTTACATACTGTTAAAGAAAAAGATTTATTAAAAAGATTTTATAGAAATCTTTCATCAAAAACAATTGCAAGGAATGGCAGATTATATCCAAGCTATTACAATAAATATAAAACATGTAACACCTCTGATGAATAGCACGTAGGTTTTGTGAATATACAGTTAAGTACCTATGAAACGCCAATAGCATTTATTTGTATGGAATCTACTAGGGTTGCACTGATACCGTTTTTTTATCGACGAGTACGAGTAACAATACTTTCAGTCAAGTACTCGCCTTTGTAGCGCTAGTGTACACACTATAATAAAATAGTGCATGTGCCTAAATATAATATATATAAAAAACACAAATTTTATATGTGAAAAACAAAAATAACTGTGCTTAGAAACAATTAGTGTATAAATTAAACACAGAGCAACAGCCCACAAAAATGTGAAGGGAAGAGCTCTTCCTGTTGAGGTGACACCAAGCCAATGGGGATGGGAAACTGATTGTCTGTAGTCACTCTCAGCAACACTTCGAAGGTAAGTAAATAAATACTCTTAGCAAATGGGATGGACACACATGCCGTACGACAGTGGATCAGACAGGCTTGAGATCCTATAAGGTCTGGATCAGGTGCTGTACACGGGAGGTGGTGAGGCAGGTCCGATGTGATATCCCCAACTCTCAGTCCCAAGACTCGACGGGCACTCTACAATCCAAATGGACGTCGCCCAAACAGTTCCTCATAGACTCAAAAAAAAAAAACACTTGCTGGGATTTATGGAAGAAACAAGCGGCTCAACAGGAAGAGCTCTTCCCTTCACATTTTTGTGAACTGTTGCTCTGTGTTTAATTTATACACAAATTGTGCTTAAGCACGGTTGTTTTTGTTTTTCACATATAAAATTTGTGTTATATATATATATATATATATATATATATATATGTGTGTGTGTGTGTGTGTGTGTGTGTGTGTGTGTGTGTGTGTGTGTGTGTGTGCCTAAATATATATATATATTATATTTAGGCACATGTACTATTTTATTTTAGGGTGCACACTAGCGCTACACTGTTGTTTAATTATTTACGCTGAACTTTGTTTGAGTGTTGGCAGCTTTTTTTCTTCACTTTGAATTGATTTATTTATGTTGTAGCGCAGTCTTTTCCCGACATTTCCTAAGTACTCACCGTTACCAAGTACCAATACCTTTGCAATGTGATTTGAGCCCATACAAAAGTAATAGGCTCAAATCATACTGCAAAGAATCAAATGCGATTTTAACAGGAATGAGGTGTGATTCCTGTCTGAATCGCATGAAAATTCCTGCACCGCTCCTGTGGGAACCCAGGGTTGTTATAGTGACTTCAGCTTGGGTTATATCCGAGATACATGTTTTGCCATTTTGGCTTCTTCAGGAAAAGTGTGATAGTAATGTTAATGAAACAAAGAAACACGCAAATAAAATCACAAAAATCCAAATCAACATGTTCATGAGTTGAGAGAGTTGAGTTGATTGAAAGAACAAGGCATTGAAATGAGAAAAATGCTCGTCCCTGTTGCTGGAACAATCGGGTTCAGGTAAGAAAAAGGGGAGGGTCTGGGGGGCTTCTGCACTACAGAAGGTTTTTCACCTTAATGCATAGAATGCATTAAGGTTAAAAACCTTGAGGGTTTACAACCCCTTTAACCACTTCAGCCCCAGAAGGATTGAACCCCTTCCTGACCAGAACACTTTTTGCGATTCGGCACTGCGTCGTTTTAACTGACAATTGCACGGTCGTGCGACGTTGCACCCAAACAAAATTGGCGTCTTTTTTTCCCCACAAATAGAGCTTTCTTTTGGTGGTATTTGATCACCTCTGTGTTTTTTATTTTTTGCGATAGAAACAAAAAAAGCGACAATTTAAAAAAAAACTATAATTTTAACTTTTTGCTATAATAAATATCCCCCAAAAATATATAAAAAAAAAACATTTTTTTTTCCTCAGTTTAGGCCGATATGTATTCTTCTACATAATTTTGGTTAAAAAAAAAAAAAATTGTAATAAGCGTATATTGATTGGTTTGAAGTTATAGCGTCTACAAAATAGGGGATAGTTTTATGGCATTTTTATTATAATTTTTTTATGTAATAGTAACGGTAATGGCGGCGATCTGCAATTTTTATCATGACTACAACATTATGGCAGACACATTGGACACTTTTGATGCTATTTTGGGACCATTGTCATTTATACAGAGATCAGTGCTATAAAAATGTACTGATTACTGTGTAAATGACACTGGCAGGGAAGGGGTTAAACACTAGGGGTCAATTAAGGGGTTAAGTGTGTCCTAGGGCGTGATTCTAACTGTGGGAAGGAATGGACTAGCACTCACATGACAGCGATCACTGCTCCCAATGACAGGGAGGTCACTAGGCAGAATGGGGAAATAGCTTGTTTACATCTCCCAGTTCTTCCGCTCAGTGACATGATAGCCAGGACACCGGCGGACATTGAGTCCACGGGACTCGCAGTCACGGAGCATGCGGCGGGCGCTCGTGTGCCCACAATACGGCATCTTAAAGGTGGTGTACCTTTTTGTACTCAGTTTTAGAAAATTAACCCTAATGTGTAGGACACATGGAGTCATGCAGTCACATCCCAGCTTGCTCCTCTGTTCTACCAAATTAATTGATGAAGACACTGGAAAGTCTCACTGTTAATTATCTCCAATGAAACTATTCATTTATTTCACTATTTATTATTGCTTTTTCCTCCTTTCATTCGTATAGTGCCAACACATTGCATAGATCTTTACACCATTCTAATAACCTGTATCAGTGAAGCAATTTAATGCTTTTACTATAGACACACAAGCACACACACGCACAGGTTAGCATTGTCAGAAGCTTACTAGTATATTGTTGGGCTGTGGCAGAACGCTGATGCATCAGTACGATGTCCATATAAAAGATTCATGCAGGTGGTAGCCTGGTGGGAAATCAACATTTATTGTGGTAAGGCTGCTTATTAAAGAGGAACTTCAGCATCTTTTTCATTTTTTAAAAGTCGGCAGCTGCAAATACTGCCTGGGATCCAGTGCGGTCTTCCAAAAGTCTGTTTTTCTTAGCACTGTGGGTCCCCGGTACCACCATTTTGGATACGGGAGACACCTGAACAACCATACCCGGAACCCCATTGCACATGTGCAAGCTTGCATGGTGCTTTGTGGTCCTGCAGTCTCCTGGGACATGTGATGCATCCCAGAAGGCTGCAGGAATGGAGGAGGTGGGGCAAAGAACACTCTCCCAACCTAGATGAGGATTGTGGAAGAGGGAATTGGGTAGAGATAAAATTCAATACTCTCTCCCTCTCCTTCTGAAAAAAAACCTGTAACTCTGTCAATTACGGCAGAGGAAGCTAACCAACGGGAATTCATTTTTGAGTGAAATTCTGCTTTAAGTTGCTCCTGGTGCTATGAGCATGTCAAAGCAAAGAGCAACGTAATGCACTATAAGTATCTTTGTAGAAGAGATAATCGTATTTTTCATGAATTTGTACAGCCATAACTTTTTTATTTGGACTGACCTGGAAAGGGTTAGAGCCTCTTTCAGACTTCTGTTTTCACCCTCTCTCTTTGTTCTACTGCCAGCACGAGAGAAAGTTATAGGAAATCCAACATTTTGCAATTATCACCAAACAGAAATAGAGGCAAAATCTTCAAGTGAAGAAATCTGCTCTGGTGACAGTATCTAAACTGCTGAAAAGCAATCTTTATTTGGTGATGGAATGCCTCCTTGTCAACTATTTTAACTCTGTAATTGCCACTAATCCTGTAAGCCCTTATCATTGCACGCAGTTGAATGAGTCACATTGCTGCCCACTGAATGCCATAGGAGCAAAAGTTTTTGCTCTTGGCACAAAGCACAGCATTGTATTTGCAGCATGTGAACACCTCCACCCACCCACTGCCTTTGAAACTTAAAGTGATTGTAAAGCTTTGCCATTTTTTTTTAAATTAAAATAACAAACATGTTATACTTACCTGCTCTGTGGAATAGTTTTGCACAGTGCAGCCCCAATTCTCCTCTTCTGGGGTTCCCTGCCAGCGTTCCTGCCCCCCCCCCCCAACGCGTGCCCCATAGAAAGCGGTTTCTATGAGGGCACTCAGATGGGCTTAAGCCACCCTGTATGCATTTATTAACACAGACAGGTTGGCTCGGCCCACCTCCCCCGCTCCATCATCACAGAATTTTATTGACAACAGCAGGAGCAATGCCTTCCAATGCTATCAATCTGCCCAGGAAGGAGGGAGAGAGCCAGGAGAGCCACAGCTCTCATGCACGGCTCTGGATTGAAGTCTCATGTAAGTATAAGGGGTAGCCGGGGGAGGGGTATCTCTGAGCACAAAATATTTTTTTACCTTAATGCATGGAATCTTTAACCGTTAGAACCACTTTAAAGTCATTGTAAAGCAAAACAATGTATTAAAAGGAAAAAATGAATATGTCATACTTGCTCTGTGCAGTGGTTTTGCACAGAGCAGCCACGGCCCTCCTCTTCTTGGGTCCCCCATCGGTACTCAGGGCCCCTCTCCCTTTGCCGAATGCCCTCTTAGAGCCACTTGCTGTGGGGATACACGTGCATGCTCGCTCCTGAGCCAGCTCTTTGTGCCCAGAAGACACAAAGAGCGCAGCTCAGCCCAGCCCATGCTCCCACCCCACTGGCTGTGATTGACAGCAGCGGGAGGCAATGACTCCTGCTGTTGCATCTCAGTCAATCAGGAATGAGAGACCTGGGAGATCCTCAGGTCTTGTGCACATCGCTGGATCGAGATCAGGCTTAGGTAAGTATTAGGGGGGAGTTGCATACTGAAGGCTTTTTTTACCTTCATGCATAGAATGCATGAAGGTAAAAAACTTTCAGCCTTTACAACCACTTTAAGGTCTTTAAAACTTAAGCTCAACCATTCTTTTTTGCCATCCCACAACCATAGGTTTAAATGAGCCCAAGGGCTAAGTTCACATTACAGCATGTTGGAAACGTGCGGGAAATTGCTCACTTTCCTGACACATAGAGAAATGCGCTGCTATTTAGCAGACTCACAGCGGTGCCAATAATTGTTAATGGCACCTCAGAAAATCTGCAAATGTGCACATCTTCAGGCTTGCCAAACCGGATGGTGCCACAGCACCGTGCGGTTCTGTGATGCACATTTTTTGAAAAGAGTCAGGGAATTCTTTTCCATATTTCTCCTGTGTAGGGCAGTCCATTGAAATGAATAGGCTGCCTTACACATAATGCATGGGGAAGGTGCTAAAACTCACAGAAAATTGCATGCAACTGCAGTAGTGTGAACCAAGCCTAAGAGGCCATTTCCCTCATGTTGAAGCAATTTATTCTCACTTCTTGTGTCTCCAGGACAGGAAGTTAGAGAAAGACCCCCCAACGTGATAAACGCAGCACATAAACTCACAGTGGTTTAACCCTTCCCTACTCTATCCAAAACTTCCCTCCCCCTTTCCTTCTCTACAACCCCCCTCCCCTTTCCCCTTTCCACCTTTTTTTCACATCCCATGCCTTCCCCCTTCTCAATCTCTCCCCCACTTTCTCATATCAATTAATTTTTTCTTACTACCCCTTCCCTTCCCATCATATTTTTCCTGTTCCCCTTGTTCTGGGCCTCTTTTCCTCACCCCCCTTTTCTCTCCCCCCCTCCTTTCCTTCCCCTTTCCTTCCTTCTCCCCCTCCCCTTCTTACCCTTTTCTCCTCTATCTTTCCCCATCTGACCACCTTTTGATACAGATGTCTACCCAGCCATTGGTTTAGTATACCATCCAGCAATTATTGTTACACTGACATACTTACAAGTTTCTACCATGTCTGCTGTAAGGGTGCCCCTGTGGCATCCCTACCTTGTCTGCCATGCGGCCTCTGGTATCTCTTGGGCAAGCAACCAGTGACTCTTTCCCCCTCACCACAATTTATTGATGCTTTGTTATAATGAAATTGTTTGCTTTGTTGTAGATGATACTATATATAACATCTCCTGAAGAAGTGGCCTCTGCGAGGAAACACATAGAGGATATACAGTAAATAGCGAATCATGTGCCTTTAGCATGCGTCTGAGGCTACTATGTGACCAGTTAGACATGCTTGTATAACTTTCTGTCTGTTGAGGTTATCATGTATTGCTTTTTATCACACAATGGACATTTTTAACAATTTTGTACAAATAAATTTTTATATTTTTTTTATATTTTTGTTTAATAATTGGATACCGAGATAGTCCATTATTCTTCCTACTGGGGATTCTATAGGGATCACCCCTAGTTACTCTTCCCGAACACTATCCAAAACTTGAAT